>NC_042616.1:599779117-600088648 GCF_901001135.1 Rhinatrema bivittatum
CTTCTGAGATAGAAGAGAGTCTGTGAAGGGTTTTAGGAACATGGGCCCTCGTGGAGCGAGTACCGGTTCCTATCTGCAATATGAAATAGTAATGTACCAGATATAGGTATATGATAGCTTCTGAGATAGAAGAGGGTCTGTGAAGGGGTTTAGAAACATGGGCCCTCGTGGAGCGAGTACCAGATCCTATCTGTGATAGAACTCACAGTGTTCACGTCTGCGATCGCTTCCAGGTAGTAAGGAGTCTTCTGAGCATTCAGAGACGTAGGCCCTCAAGGAGCGGGTATTGGATCCTGTCTAGCAGTCTGAAATCAAGAAGAGAGAATGGGGCCCCCGAGGAGCGGGTACCCCTTGGTAAGTTTGTGGAGGCAGAGCAGCAGAGAAGTTTCCTCCATCCATTCTTGCTAACTCGATTCGTAGTAGCAAACAAAGACCTTTTAAGTTGGAAGCGGATGACGTCACTACGGGGGGACGCCCCCAAGGTTCGCGCCCTTGCCGGTACAAACTCGGGAGCGCGCGCGTGCCCTTATGTCATCAGGAACATTGCGGATCCACAGCGGCAGGCCAGCCCGGGGATTCTGGGTAGAAGCGGTGAGGAGAAGCCGTGGCAGCATCTGTCCATCAGAGCCGAAGGGAGTCGCCACAAAAGGTAGAGAGGGTGGAGCGAGGGCGAGAGCAGGCACGAACGCAACACACATGCTTTACAACAAAAACCGCTGACCATTAGAGTAGCCATCCTCTTGACAGAGCCCATCCTATTTATACCATTTTGAGGGTGAGGTCTCCAGAATTGTGCACAGTATTCCAAACTAGGTCTCATCAATGGCTTATATAGGGGCACTATCGCCTCCTTTTTTCTCTTCCTATGCACCCAAGCATCATGTTGAATTTTGTTGTCATTTTATCCACCTTATGATCATCAGATATGATCAACCCCAGATCCATTCTTGTTTTGTGCTTAGAAAAAGGTCACCACTCACTTGGGATTTTACAGACCAAGGGCCAGATTTTCAAAGGATTTACACGCGTAGGTGGGGTTACACCTGCCGGGCCTATTTTACAAAGGCCTCGGGATGCGTCTAAGTCCCGGGGCTTTGAAAAAGGGGCGGGGCCAGAGGCCTCCGGCACAGCAGCCATTTGCCGCTGTGTCGGAGGATCGCGTGTCAGCTGGGTGCGGCGTGCACAACCTGTGCCTGCCTGGAGGCAGGTGCAGAAGGTACTACAAAGGTCCAGGGGGGCCTAGAATAGGGATAGGGGGTGGGTTGGTTAGGGGAAGGGGAAGGGAGGTTAGGGTAGGGGCAGTCTGGGAAGGAACAGGTGCACCCCCTTGTGTGCACCGAGCCCTAATTTTATAACATGCGCGCACCTGCATGTTATAAAATTAGGCATCCATGTGTGCATGCACATGGATGCCCAACTTTTTAAATTTTACCCCTAAATGCACTTTTTAGTTTTAAATCGTAGCTGCCAGACTAAGATGTGGGGAAGTCCAATGATGCTTCTTGCAGTACCTCAGGCTGTAGAGTGCTCCTGTTGGGGGGGAGCTAATGCTTCTTTTTGGGGTGTCAATTGTAGTGATTATAAATACTTGGGAGCTTGGCTGAGTGGTAGCATTAACAAGTTTATTTTATTTATTTATGGTACTTCAAAATGGATTACAGCCTAGAGCTCACAACCTAAGTTTGTATCTGAGATAATTGACTTACAAAAGGAGCAGCAGTGGGATTTGAACCCTAGTTTACCTAGCTCAAAGGCTGCTGCTCTAACCACTAGGCTACTCCTCCACTCCAAGTAAGAGGTCAGGACTCTCATAAGCAGTTTAAATTTGCCGCACCTTACCTCTGTCCATATCTCTGGCTTGACAACCTTGTTTGCTTCTCCCATGGGGTAGGCCATCTGCCCAAACGTAACGCCCCCTTCTGGATTGGATTGGAGGAATAGATTCAAGAGAGGCTTCTCCAGCTTAAACCGCCAGATTAGCACTCATAGCCCTTCTCCAAGTGGGTTTTAGCCACTCCCATCCTGTTTTTCCTTATTTGTACATTTGTTGCAGGATCTTGAGGCTGGGTGTTCTCCATGATTATCCCAAAGTCTTTGACAAACTGCACCTAAGCCTTTTACTGGGACTTTACTCTAGTTTCACATCAAAAGAACTCAGGCAGTGTTTTCACCCCTTGATAACCTTCTCTTCTCCAGCTCCCCACATTAGAGTCTCCTCTGTATGTGCAATGCTGTCTGCAGCCACCAAAACACCTTCACCTTGTGCAGATGGGTGCAGGCTCAACAGGTTTACACGCTGTATACAAATGCCTGCTTTAGAGCCAGTTGTTTTTAATGCAGCGCTCCCTCTAGCATGGGAGCAGCTCTGGTCCTAGGGAATTTTACTCTTTCAGTTTGCAATTCAAGATATTAGCTGCTCCTACATACAGGCACCATGTAATTAATAATGAGGTTGCCAGCCTCTGTATCAGTTCTCAACCTTTTACAAGTCCAAACAGAAGGGCTAAAATAAGGAGGTGATGTTCTTAAAAAAAACTTAACAAACATTTTTCTTTTGCACAAAACAACAACAAAAATAATCACAGTCTTATTCTTCAGGGAGCAATCCAGTTTTTCAGTTTATTCACAGCTCATCCACCTGGATTCAAACTCAGTAGTTGCAACCTTTCCCCTCTAGGCCACTGAACCTCAATTAAGTCAATTTAACAAAACAACTTCTTAATCTGCAAAGAGCTTTATTTTTATGAACTTCAGCAGCATTGCTTGTTAATTACACACATTTTTACACTGCTATAGTGCCATGCCTTCCTTTCCATCTCTCTGAGCCGTCAGGTCAAAGTATTGCTGGTTGATTAAAGACAATTCCTTTCCTTAAGCTAGCAATGAAATCTTTCAAGGTTTCTTAACAAGCACAGAAAAAAAATACACTTAGCTTAATGTTTGTGCTCTCTCTGATAACGCTCATCTTTGGCTCTTCCTCATCCTCAGTCTTGGTCAGCTAAGTTCCAAGTTCCATGCTCTGCTCTGCTCTGCTCTGCTCTGCTCTGCTATGCTATGCTATGCTATGCTATGCTATGCTATGCTATGCTCCCCTTGAGGTCTGATCACCCCTTACCTTCTGCCTAAACCCTGTACCTTTATATAGCTGATAGCCAGCCTTTATAGTGATACTGCCTCCACCCAGCTGAGACTCTCCCGAGGCTAGTGAGTAAGAGCAACTGGGAAATGTAGTTACCTAGTGCAGCCATCTTGTTTTTTTGTTTTTGTTTTTTCTTTTAGCCTATTCATACCTTAACCAGATCTTGTCTTCTAATTCTGAGGTACCAATTTTCTGCACAAGGATTAACTACTAGTGAATCATTACACCAATGATGATTCTTGCGGCCAGGCAGGGAGGGGGACGAGGGGACGAGAAGTACTTGTGCAGGTCGCCTCTGAGCTGGGCATCGGTCTTGTAATGATTTGCCCCCTCCAAGAATGGACCTGAGGGGAGGGGGGGGGGGGGTCAACCAGGAGCAGGCGCAGCAGCTCTTCTTACCCCAGGAGGCAAAGCTGTAGTTTTGAGGACCGAAAGCTGTAGCGGGAGGAGGAAAGGCTTTTTAATCACATTATGAGAGCATGACCGTACTGCTGGTGGATGGCGCCTATGGCCGAGGCTATATCGATCATAGGCTAGCCATGGCTCTGGCATCTACATATTACTCCCCTTCACCTCTGGGTCTCACAATGCCACTTTTCTACTTTTTTCTATCACTAACATATCTAAAAAAAAAAGGTCCTGTTCCCCCTACTTTACTGCATTTGCTATTTTTTTCTTCCATTTGTCTCTTCAGTGTCCTGACTACTTTTCCAGCTTCTCTTATCTTTTCCAGATATTGTTGCCTGTCGTCCTTTATCTGTGATTTCTTGTAGTTTATGAATGCTAACCTTTTTTTTTTTTCTTATTTTTTAAGCCACTGCTTTAGAAAACTATAAAGGCCTCTTTTCCCTCTTACCTTTACTTTCCTAACAAAATGTTTAGTTGCCCTTACAATATCTCCTTTTGTTTTGCCCACTGTTCTTCTAATTCCTTCAGATCTTCGCATCCTGTTAAACAACTCCTTGAGGTACTCCCCCCATTTTAGTATTCCTAAAGTCTAGGACATTCTCTTGTGGATGAACCTTAACTTCCTGTGTTCTAATACTGATCCCAGACGATCGGCCACCACAACATCAGGAACACTCTCTCTATTGGGAGGCACCAGGTCCAGGGTCGCCCCTTTCCGTGTTGATGGAACAGTTCTCCCCGGAGAGAATCCAGGATCTCCCTGCTTCTAGATGATACCTCGGCCGTGATTTCCCAATCAGCATCCCCCAGACAGCAATAGCACCTTCCCTTTCATAGTCATTTTGGGCATATCCTCCATTAAATCTCTATCAATCTCTTCTACCTGCAAAGGAGGGGTGTATATTACACCAATATAAATGGCTGTTTCGTTCCCTCTTTCCAGGATAACCCACTGGGCCTCCTCCTTACCTCATAAGCTCTGCAGTTCTTTAATAATATTTTTATAGCACTATATTGGTGGAGGAGTAGCCTAGTGGTTAGAGCAATGGGCTAAGAAGCAACTGACCAGGGTTCAAATCCAGCTGTCGCTCCTTGTGAGCTTGGGCAGGTCACTTTATCCTCCATTACCTCAGGTACAAGCTTAGATTGTAAGCCCTCTGGGGATAGGGACATACCTACAGTACCTGAATGTAATCAAGTAGAATGTAAATCTAAAACAAATGTATTTGATTGCTCACCATATTGGAATATGTATTATGCCTCTTCCCTTTATTCCAACCCTGTATAACTATATTCCCATCGTGGTTTTCCTTAACAACCATTACATTCGAATCAGCCTCTTTTATGACTGCCTGTAATTCTGGGACTTTATGTCCCATACTGTGAGCATTAGTGTATATATAGCTGTCCAGATGTTGCCCTTTTAGCCATTTCTCTATAAGTGTTTAAAGATTTACTTAACTGAGTACTTTTGATTACTTTAGGGCTTTGTTCAGCCATCCCTGATGATCCTACTTTTAAAAAATCCTCAATAAAAATACAAAGGTCAATATTCAAAAGCCAATTAGAGGGATAACATATAAACCACCATGAGTAGTTTATGCTTCCAGTACTGCTCCTGATAGATGCAGGCTCTGCAGTGCTGGAAGTGGGTAAGGTTTGGTGTTTTTTTTTTTAGTATTGGGGAAGGGTGAAAGGGGAGTTCAGGCATGAGGCCATGTGGCCCGGTATCTTGAAACTGTAGCTGGGTGGCTGGGAGGGTCTCCGGGCAGTCCACTTAGATCAATAAAGAAACCAGGAAGGAGTGGGGAGCGGGCCCAACCAGTGACCCGCTGCACCTTTGTCTTATTTTGGGGGGTTTTGTGGGAGCGCAAGGCCCGGTAGGGCCATATATTACATTTGGAGGAGAGGAGGGTGAGAACAGGCTATGGGCTTCTTTGAGTTTCTTTTTGTTGGGTTTTAGCACTTTGACAGTGCTACTTTCTTGGAAGATATCCGGGTAAGTAGAAAGTTATCCAGCTATACAAAGCCGGATAACTTAAAAACCTAACCGGCTGTATTCAAACAAAGCTGATTAGGTTTTTAAGTCATCCAGCTACATGTAGCCGGATAACTTTAGGCAAGTATATTCAGCAGGATGTAGCCTGTTTCACTTCCATCATTCTCAATCACTCTTAGAAGAGATTAATCATGTTTTAAGAACCTCTTCTAAATCCCAAAAGACTGACTTATTCTCTTACAGGCCCATACAGTACAGTGCGCTCCGGTGGAGCACACTGTTAGCCCAGGTTTGGATGCGCGTTTTTTGACGCGCTACCTTTACCCCTTATTCAGTAAGGGGTAATAGCGCTTCAAAAACGCGCATCCAACCCCCCCGAAACTAATAGGGCCATCAACATGCAAATGCATGTTGATGGCCCTATTAGTTATTCCCGCGTGATACAGAAAGTAAAACGTGCAGCCAAGCCGCACGTTTTACTTTCAGAAATTAACGCCTGCCCAAAGGCTGGCGTTAATTTCTGCTGGCGCCGGGGAAGTGTACAGAAAAGAAGAAAAAGCTGCGATATTAAGTCGGATGCCCCAAAAATAAAAAAAAAAGTAAAAATTAAAAAAAAAAAAAATTAAAAATCGGCCGGCGGGTCGGAAGACGGATGCTCAATTATCCTGGAGTCCATTTTCCGAACCCGTGGCTGTCAGCGGGTTTGAGAACCGACGCCCGCAAAATTGAGCATCGGCTGTCAAACCCGCTGACAGCCGTTGCTCCCTAGCGCCTCCTTTTACCGCGGGCCCTAATTTGCATAGGCCACCCTCCTGGTCGCCCGCTCTACCGTGCGTTTTTCTGTATCGCCTGTTAGTGAAGATGGAAGAGAATTCCATAACTGAGGCAAGGCAGCTGAGAAGGAACTCTTTTGGAGCTGCACATGGCGCAAGGCTTTCACCATTGGAAGCTGTAACGCAGATGTTTGATTAGATCTAACCCCCACCTACTCTCATACCAGTGTATCCTACCTCCCAGATGGAGCCGGCGGGGAGGGTGGAGAGAAGGCAATTAACTCTCAGAGTTTTAAGCCCCAAAATAAAGCATTTAAATTGGCAATGTAAAGAAATTGGAAGCCAGTGTAACTGTAATAGCGAAGGCACTGCAGGAGTTTCTTGAGGGCATTTAAAGAGATGTACGTGTAAGGGGGGGGGGGGGGTTGTCACAAAACTCTCCCTTGCTAGCAGGGATCCTGTGTGTGATGTTAGAGAGAGGAGGCGTGTTGAAGGTGGTTGATGTGCCCCAGAGGGAGGTGTCAGTGATTTAACAAAAACCAGTGAGCCCTTGAGATTCAGTATTCGGTTCTTCAGGTCTCTCTGTTCCTTGGGGGTGGTCTCTGCAAGGGGAGAGCCCTGCCTGTCCTGCCTCCAGCCCTGGGAAGGTGGCAGGGGCCCAAGGTCAGAGTGCCCAGGCCTTGAGGAGTAGGGAGACTTGGATTTGTCTTTGTGGGAATCAGAGGGAAGGCTGCCTACACGGGGAAAGGTCCCGGAGAGTTCCTGTCTGAGGAAAGTATCAGTCAGAGGCTTCTTTGTTTTTGGTCTATTGGATTTAAGAGAGCCGCATCCAAACGTTCAGGTCCCAAGAAGTGCCCAAAGAGGGATTTCCATGCCAGGGATGTGCAGAATTGCTATTGCTTGAGACTGTGCTTTCTAAAGGACTTTATTTTCTGTACTGAATGCGTCTGTGCCTACTGTGTTTTTTGTTTCCTGCAATCAAGTTCACCAGCAAAGGATTTCATTTTTGAACAATACTTACAGTGCTGATGTGTGGATTTTTTTTTTTTTACTGGACTGATTGCATGGTTGCTCCAGAATAGTCCTAATCACTCTGAAAGACTTGTCCTTTTCCCCACTGGGCAGAAAGAACCCAGGAGCATGGGTGCTACTATGGCCCGTGGCCTCCCACAAAAGCCACTGCTAGCAAGGGGCAGCTAGGGAAGGAGCTACACAACCAACACACGAGAAGAATTCCACATTAAAATGCTGGATTGCAGCCACTGCACCAGGTGCACAGATGTTACACAGTCAGACTCTTAAATTCTCATCTGGTCTGCTTTTGTTCGACTCCAATAAAATGTGGTTTATGATGTTTCGGTTCATTTTCCACGCTTTTATCAAGAGTAAATAAACTCTTGGTCCGGCTGGCTTGTGGTTTGCCTTCCCTACTCTCATTTTAATTTCTGGCACAGACTCCTGCCCTTTAAGGGGCCCTGCGAGTGCTGGTGCTGCTTCACGTGGAAGAGGCACACCTGGTCCTCAGTGCGGAAGCAGACTGGGGCACTGCTCGTAGGGGGATGCACAACGGCCCGCCCAAGGAAGAGCGATGGAAGTAACTCCCGAGAGAGCTGCCAGCATCCCTCTCAGTGACATTTAGTCTTGGCAATGCACAGTTCACAATGGGACAAAACAGAGAAAACTGCGCAGGAGGTGCCCGAATAAAAGCTACCTGGGAAGATGAAATGTAAATTCTCTGTGCTGATATTCAGATTTTCCTAAATGAAAGATAATTGAAACTACTCAGTCATCCACCTGCTGCTTGAAACTTTTTAAGTAGGTCCAATGAACATCATTATGCAGAATTTGCAATTCTAATTAGGTGCTGCAGGAGACACATTTTTGGCATCTCTCCTGTTGGCACAAACCCATGAGGGGCTGCAGGGAGCACAATTTACAGCTGCCCCAAAAAAGGACAATAGGGCCGTGCAAGCAAGAAGCTCGGCAGTCCAAGCATTTGATAACTGCAGAAAGGAGACATTCTGATTTAGTTGTGAGCCAGTTTGTGACAGATGAAATCCACTGAGTAACAGCTTGTAACTCAGACAAATTGTTCTGCCTGGGGAAGTGGCAGTGGCAGTATCTGTGATAACTCAGATAGTGTTAAAGGAACATGAGCCAGGGCCACACTATCAGAGATGGAAGGAGAGAATAAAGGAGGGGGTTAGATGGCAATAGATGGGAAACTTCTGGTTTGTATAAAAATATGTACCGTATTTCATTTGACCCCTTCTTATTTCAGTGATACTGTGTTGGACTTTCCCCCACATCACTGTGCACAAATAGTAGCGTATATCCTCCCCATGGTGAATTAGCTTGAGGCACACACACAGCCTAAGGGGGCACCCTGTGATTTACTGCAGGAAATCTGCAAAAACAAAAAACACTGAACACAGCAAGAAAGCTAACTAAAGTAGTTTAATGTCACTGAGCATTAATAGCAAAAACAAGATGAAGTCCAAACAAAACAAAGTCAAAATACAAGATCCAAAATCGGAACTCATGGCAAACAAGACTTTGTTTTTCTGATCTTGCTTCTGTTCATTCATGAGCACCTTGTTTCTGCCAATGACAATACACAAGATAGTACAATGAGCCAGCCCTGGGGCTAGTCTAAAGTGAGGCATATATACCCCACTAGGGGCTGGTCCCCAGACAGGAATAGGACAGCTGCTGGGAGGAAGTGAGGGGCACAGAGCTAGGAGGACTGAACAGATAATTCAGCAGGCTCCCCATTCTTTCCAGATCATTTATAAATATATTGAAAAGTAAGGGTCCCAATACAGATCCCTGAGGCACTCCACTGCCCACTCCCTTCCACTGAGAAAATTGTCCATTTAATCCTACTCTATGTTTCCTGTCTTTTAGCCAGTTTGCAATCCACGAAAGGACATCGCCACCTATCCCATGACTTTTTACTTTTCCGAGAAGCCTCTCCTACAGGCTGGAAGTGGTATGTCACAGGTACCAAAGAAAACTCTCACACTGATGGGAAGAACTGCAAAATATAGTAAATGATGGTTAATTTACATAAAAAATTGTAATCCCCTCACCATTGAGTAGATTGGTTTAAGGGGCAACACAGTTCCCAGGTTGTTATCACAGTTCTGGACCTCTTGTTCACTCTGCCTTCTCCCTTCCCAAGTAGCTCCTGGGATGCCAGTGTTCACCAGCAGGGAAGAGGCATGAACTTCCAGAATCCTTAGTGCGATGGTGGGAATCAATAACACAGCCACTCAGACTCATCCACTTCTCAAACACCGATCAGTAAACAAAAATCACAGCAAAGAGTCAGTGGTGGTGTTCAGCAAAAAAGAATGTATTTGAGCTTGAAAAACAAAATCCAGGCCAATATGGCAAAAATCATAAACAGCAGAATAAAAATCATAACTACAAAAGCTACAGCCTCTTTATGCATGGTGCAAATGCTTCTAGCTCTTTGCTCTTTCCCTGAATCAGTCTCCAGAACTCCTTCCTGGGAGAGGATTGTAAAATTCTCCCCCCAGATGGAAAAACTGGCCAAACAGGACATAAAAATCCTCCTTACTTCAAAACTGTAAATGTCGACTCTCCCAAAACTCTTCAGTCCTCTGTCCCACAGTTTACTAGGTGAAGGGTCCAAGAGGATGGAAAAAATCCCATCCTTTCAGCAAGGGGTATTAGCCTCATGGTGGGCAACTCGTCCAAAAGGTACAGAAAAAACTCCAGCCCATCTAGCTACAGGCCAATACAGTAAAGTTTGCAGTAGAGCGGCGCGCATACAGGCCAATGTCCTGTGCGGGAGAGCGGCGCACGCACAGGCCAGTGTCCTGTGCTCGCGATACAGTAAAACAAAATATTTAAATTAGGGCCCGCGGTAAAAAGAGGTGCTAGGGACACTAGCGCGTCCCTAGCGCCTCTTTTTGGACAGCGGCGGCGGCTGTCAGCGGGTTTGACAGCCGATGCTCAATTTTGCTGGCGTCGGTTCTTGAGCCCGCTGACAGCCACGGGTTCGGAAACCGGACGCCGGCAAAATTGAGCATCCGGTTTTCAACCCACGAGCTGCGGGCTGATTTAAAATTTTTTTTTATTTTTAACTTTTTTTAACTTTTGGCACCTCTGACTGAATATCACCATGATATTAAGTCGGAGGGTGCACAGAAAAGCAGTTTTTACTGCTTTTCTGTGCACTTCCCCGGCGCCGGCAGAAATTAGCGCCTACCCAAAGGTAGGCGTTAAGTAAAATGTGTGGCTTGGCTGCACATTTTACTTACTGTATCGTGCGGGAATGACTAATAGGGCCATCAACATGCATTTGCATGTTGCGGGCGCTATTAGTCTCGGGGGGGGGGGGGGGGGGGGGGGAATTGAACGCGCGTTTTTGACGCACTATTACCCTTTACTGAATAAGGGGTAAAGTTAGAGCGTCGAAAACGCGCATCCAAATGCGGGTTAACAGTACTGTATCGGCCTGTAAGGAAGGTGTAACTGGCCAACCTATTAGAGATTGGTAAAGAACACAAAAATCTCAAAACCTCTCACAAAAGCTTACCAAAAACCACTTCTCCTGTTTGGTAAACCGTAAGGCCCATCAGACACCACTCTAAACTTCTCCGTAGCTGGGCTCTTGTCAGAAAGCTTCTCCTCCATGTCTTCTCTGAAAGAGCTTGCAAATGAGCATGCACACCTACCTTATTACACAGGGCAAAGACCCATCCCAAAAAGGGAAGGTTAAAATAGAGGGGGAGAATCCCCAAGATACAAAAATCTCCAATCAAGTGTAAAAACGGAAAATGTTTTGTGTGGGTTGCAAAGCCCCTGTCACACAGTAATGGGAATATTAACAGTTCAAATAATAGTCTTTGAAATCAGACATAGAGCTTTGCACTCCTCCTGTTCCCTGTGCTCGTTGGTTAAATGGAGGGCACCTTTTTCCAGTGCTGTTGATTTGGCATCTTTCACAAGAACTAAATTCCTTAGAAAAAAAAATCACAAAAAGCAACAGGAGAGTAATCTCTAAGGTTCAGGTTATATTGTATTTTTATTTGTGCTGTATTACTCTTAGAGTACTTTTTTTTATTATACTGGCAAGTAATAAGTTTTAACAAATAAATAAATAAGGGGCAATAGATTTCACCACCTTTGGAGAAACAGAGTCTTCACTAACTGCATGAGGGAATTATGGGACATTTTGTCCATAGAAACAGACGTGACTAAAACACTAAATAACATCAAAGCAAATCGGATGCATTTACTTAGAAAAAAAAAGAATCAGTGAGTATGATAAAGTGAACGTACTTTAGGGAACGATGATGATCCAGGGATTTAAGACAATCAAAATATTTGAGACTGGATGATTTTTTTTTTTTTGCACTGCTGCAGAATTAGCTATAAATGCAGAGTGTTTTTTGTTTTTTTTTTTCAATTTTCCATGCATTGCGACATAGAGAAAGAGAATAAGGTTGAACTCAAAGGATCTCCAATCTTTGTTCAACTTATCTGGCACACATCTTGTGTCTCAAATACACTCAGTCAAGTTTTGTCACACATGTTCACAAGCAAGCTCTGTCACACATGACATCTCTTATCAATCTGCTTCAATTGTTTGAACACTGGCTAAAGCTGAGACCGAGTAGCAAAGCATGCAGCCAGGCAGACATAAGGAACATATTGGGGCAGATTTAAAAAAAATACGGGCGCGCGAACAAAAGTACGCCGGATTTTAAAATCCGGGGTCGGCGCGCGCAAGGCTCCACAAAATCGGCAGCCTGCGCGCACCGAGCCGCGCAGTCTGACTCCGTTCCCTCCGAGGCCGCTCCGAAATTGGAGCGGCCTTGGAGGGAACTTTTTTATTTGTCCCCCGCACCTTTCCCTCCCTTCCCCTATCTAACCTACCCCCTCGGCCCTACCTAAATCCCCCCCTGGCAGGCGTAACTCGCGCGTGCCGGCTGGCCAGGCCCCGACAAAGGCCGCTGTGTCAGGGCACGTGGCCACGCCCCCGGACCACCCCGGACGGCAGACACGCCCCCGTACCGCAGACACGACCCCGGAATGCCTATTTTAGCAAGCCCCGGGACTTATGCGCGTCCCGGGGCTTTGCGCGCGCCGGCGGCCTATGCAAAATAGGTGCGCAGCGCGCGAGTGCCCTGCGTGCGTAAATCAGGCAGGATTTACGCACGCAGGGCTTTTAAAATCTACCCCTTTGAATTTAACTTCACTGCCCCTGACGAAGCCTAAGAAACACGAGTCGTGTCGGGTTGGGTTGTTCCAGATGCTGTCCAAGCACTGCAATGAAAGTGTTTTATTACTGCCTATCGATGTTTAAAAAAATTCAAAAACTTTTTTCCAAAAAAAACCAGACAAAAACTAAGGGCCTCATTTTCTAAGTAATATCAGAGAAACAAGCTAGAAATTGTAGCGCAGGCCTGCGAAGGGGACATTGGGGTAAGGAGCCTTTTCACTGCCTATTTCGTGCCAAATAACTACATCTTTTATGGTGGTTATTCGGCGCGACGCCGGCAGCAATTGCACTGCGGAGGTGCGATCGCTGCCGGCTAGTGCAGGACCGCCCCCGCTTCGCCCCCCACCCCCCACCTCCCCGTTATTGCCGGGATTCACTAAGCCTTGCGGCATTAGTAAATCCAGGCCTAAGTGGGGAAACCGATGATTGAAACTAGATAATACAGTCTTAAGTTACACAACTGACTGTAAATCATACCATACACGCTGCATATTTGGCAGAACGTGGGCTATCTTTTGAATAAAGAAGCCCGCTTTTGGTTATGAGGTTTCCTCACTTTATTTAATATAGACTACACCGTAGTAGCTATATTCAGCTTATGGATATGATGTTTTACAATTGAAGCTTTGTGATTTTTACATCATATATAGACAGTTTCATTTAGTGAAAATCTCCATCAGTCTTGCACACTTACATGAGTCATGGCCATCCTCCCCCTCTCTTGCCTTCTCTTATCAATAGCTCCCATCTCCTCCCTGGTTCCCATGATTTCTCTTCCTTCCCTTCCCGGCTCCCATCACCCCTCTTTCCTCTCATTACCCTTTTTTCTGCCTAAGTCCCATTATTCCTCCCTGCATGACTTTCATCAACTCTCCCCCCCCCCCTCTTAATTCCTAGCTCCCATTGCCACCTTGATCACCTTTATCTTTATGAGAAATATATTCCATTAGGGAGTAAGATTAATGCCTTTTAGTTTAAATTAAAATAATAATGATCTGATATTCATGGTGGGAGGGTTGGAGCTCTTGAGTTTTCCTCGGCTCTTGTTCTTTGCTGACATGTTCATTTTCTTGGATACCACTGTTTTCCATGTATCCAACAAATGTGTTTATGTCTTTGTATTTCATGAAACTTAGACAAGGTTATATGTCATTTGTTGACTAATTGTGACACCGTCTTTGTTTTCATTGTAACTCATTAAATGTCACGGCTGCGCAGATCAATTGAGGTAGTCCCCAGGGTAAGGGCAGCATAGGGCAGGTTATAGGTAACCCCAGAGCAGGATTGTTACATTAACTTTATGTATTGGTTCTTGTTTCACGTGGGAGTCAACTAAGAGTCATATATCTGGATACTTCCAAAGTATGAAATAGAAAATGTATTGGTAAGGTAACCAAAAAGATGCCCAGTGTATGTGTGTTGGAATTCAGAACCCAAATCTTCCTCCTTCCTCTCCTTACCACATGCTCAGGAAAACCAAGGAAAGAGAAAAACATTTTATAAATCTGAGCAATTTTCCACCAGATGTTTATTTATTTAATAATTTAGTTTCAAAACTAGGAGGTGGATATTAACGGAGACCCAAGAGTTCTAGAACAAAATGCCTTACTTGTACGTAACCAAAGGGAAATTCATGAGCATTTATTTAAAACTCTATTTTATTACAGGAACTACATACACCACTATTACTTCTCTAGTTGGTGGTTCTCAAAATGCTGCAAACATCTAGAATTCCCTTTTTTCTTTACACTCAACAAACAAAGGTGAAGAAATTTACATGTATTAGTCCCAATGAATATGAAAAGTAATATCAGAGAAACAAGTGCTACACAGTCTATCTGCAATCTTATACTCGCAGTGGGCTATAGCCTGTATCTGAAAAAAGCACCATTCCTAAAATCATATACCATTTTAACACCTTATTGTATAATTTATACAATAAATACTTTGATTTCCTAAACTTTTTCAAATGCAACTCAAAAAGACCAAAAAATACTTATCAATAGTAATGCTTCACAAAGTTACGTCTTTATGTAGAAACATATGGCTGCATAACTTCACACCAACGATATTTTGGCATCCAACTGCCTGCCTCAGAGATTCAGATTTTAGCAATGCTAAAAACAAAAAACAATAATTAAAAACTTTTGAATAAAAATCAAACAGGGGCATTCATTAAACACTTACCCTTCCCAGCTTAGATGGATATGTAATCTCAAAATTCACAAAATGGTGAAACAGATCTTCACTATAAATAACCTCCATCAAAACATGGCCATTGAAACAATCAAGTACATAATTATAAATTCTTCAAATAAGCAAAATCACCAAACAGCCAGGATATCAACTATACCCACTTGAGATAACACTGAACCCCATTGTGTTAAAGAATTCTTTATAAAACAAAATATTTTTGTATTCCAAAAGCTGAAAAAGCAAGAAGTCATAATACAAAATACAAAAACATTATTTATAAATAAAAACCACAATCAAATTCTTTATTGAGTCCCAAAGGATGTAAAGTTTAAACTGTATAAAACTATTTCTGCTCACAATATAATAAGTATCAAGGTCTCCCCCACATCTGTTAGTATAAGGTTTAAGCAATGCGGTGAACCTGAGATCTTCATGGATGAATCCACATTTCAATCAACCTTGAAAGATGTAGTCTTTGATTAATCCACAGGTCAGTCTTCAGGAGAGGAACTTGAAATAGCATCTCGACAAGAACATTTTATAGTGTCACACCAAGGGTGGCAAACTAAATATTTACATCAAGAGCGAGGATCCACATGAGATCTTCAAGGACAGACCGTTTTTCCAAAAGTTCCCTCCTTGGGAACATCCTCAGACCCAATCTCAGATGCTGAGGAACATCAGTCTTTTTGAATTGCATTGGCGAAGCCTTAGGATATCAAATAAGTATTTATCGTACAAGGCATGCAATAAGGTGATAAAGTGGCACATGGTTATAGTTACAGAGCTTTTTACAGATACAGTCTACTACAGTCTATTGCAGGCATAAGACTGTAGATCTGCAGCATTTGTTTGTCTGATACTACTTTATTGGTATTCATTAGGACTAACATGAAAATGTTTCTTCACTTTCACCTTTTAATGGTGAAGTTGGACATGCTTTATTTTTTGTAGCTTTTTTCTTTATAGACATATTTAAACCCAGAGAATTATGATATGAAACCCTGGGCCGTATAACATTAGTTTTAGAAAAATGTTCATTGTTTTTATAATGAAGAAAGATGAGTACTCTAAATTCCATTACATGTTATTTGTTAACTCAGATTCATGTGATAACAGTTTTTCTTATAGAAGTTTGTCCTTCAAAGTATTCATGAGCTTCTAAAAAAATGATTGAATCCAACATTAGGTGACCTTTGTTCCCTATTAAGCTTATGTAAGTGAGAAAGACAGATCAAGCTTGGATACATTTATTTTATTTAAAATTCTTCTATACCACTTTCCCAGTAAACCTCTGTGATAAACTGAGGCAGTCAATTTCTCTACTGCTGCTCTCCCATCTTATTCACAGTCATTCATCCCAGGCAGAGCATTTAATGTCTGTTCCCTGGCTATAGAGTTTTTCAACAAAGTTAGCAAGTGTTGCATTAACATCTGTTGGAAAACTTTCATCAAACCATGCACATTGAAATAAAAATTTACTTTTATAATACATATCAATGTTTGAATAAATATTTTTCACACAGAGAGAACATATATTCCAAATGTTGCATATCTTTAAACTGTACAAAATGTGAATCTCAAAAAAGTGCAAACTGGCAAACTGAGTCCTTATTCAGTATCCTAAAAGGATCTCTTCAGCTGCCTATGATACAAAGATGGTCAGCTTAAACTCAGCAAACTCATTCATTGGCAGAACAATTCTTCCCAACAAAGGCCTCCATTTCACCAAGGTAGGCTTCCTCAGGGGGAAAACTGTGCAGTTTTAAATGCCACCAATGCTACAAGCATAAGAAACAAACAATTTTTATATAAAATGCATGTATAAAACCATGTGTACATAATGTCTCTACATTTCTCATGCAAACATATAAGTAAATTAATTGTCAAAACTTACAGCACTTAAAAAAGTGATGCTATTGCCCAGTACATTTTCTCCATCATTGCTGGAAAATCTAATCCATTTATCAATACTACACCGCACCCGGAGGTTCTGAAAGCCCAGTACCCTCTTTCCTGTCTGTCCCCTGGAAAAAAAAAAGAAAATCTGATTTTTTTTTTTGCAATAAATAATCTGGTGTTCTTTGCAATTTTTATTTATTTAGTTCGATTTTTTTGTGTGCATTTTTATTCTGCAGATCCAAGTAACATTTTCTCTCTGCAGATTAAAATTCAAACATAAAATACATTAAAATCATAAAAAACAAGGCATATCTGACAAGTAAACAATGTTGAAAATCCGATCAATCCTAATAACTTTCTTAGAATTGGTGGGGTGCGTGCCTGAACCCTGGGTCTGAGTGCAAGAGTATGAGCGCATATGTACAGGGTAGGTTTCGATAGTGCATACTTGTGACAATGATCCTGTGTGGTTGCACCATCAGAGGTGGACACCCCTCACCATTGGCGGGGGAGGGGGGATCTCCTCCTCCAACTGCTTGGGGCACCACTTAGCCTGGCTTTGGTTCTTCTGCTTGTGTCCCTTCCACAGGGAAAACTAATTTCCTGTGTTTGCAAATTCAGCAGAACATTTATTCTTAGATTTTTCTCTCCTTGTGTTTGATGTCTTTTTGCAGCTTTCTGTCTTGCACTTTAGCATTTTGTGACATCTGATTCTTGCATGTATTCTTTTCATTAGCCCTTCCATGTTGCCTACCTACTCATCAAATTTGCCAACTCACCTCGGCCAGATCTCTGGGTTCTGGAACGATCTATAGACTTTGGAGAAACCTTCTTGCCGTGGCAGTACTTTGCTCGTAAGTGTTGTATTATTTCATTTACTGTTACTTTTTTTTTTTTAATCTGAGAGAGGATTTTAAAAATGTTTGAAAAATGTTTATTGAAATATATTCTACATACTATAAATATTTAACAGGCTGGAGGCCCAGCAAGAAAGCATAAGTCATCATAAGCACAACATATTCATTTACCATTGCTCCTACATAACTTATCATTTTCCTTATTTATTATTGCTCTTCCATAAGTAGCACCTAAGTACCTGGTGGCTGAGACAGAACCATGATTCTGTCATAGCAACAATATCTAGACTGGGAGATGGCCATCCTAGGCTATAATCTGCCAAAGAAGAATAAGAAAGGCAGAATAGGTGGAAAAATATCACTTTGCGTCGCGAAACGTATCGCGATTTCCCACGAATACAACGAATCGCGGCCGAATCATTTGGCCATCGAAATGGCAATTTTAAACAACCCCCCCCCCCACCCTCCTGACCCCCCCCAAGACTTGCCTAAATTCCCTGGTGGTCCAGCAGGGGTCCCGGAGTGTCTCCTGCCCTCCCTCTGTCGGCTGCCGGTGCCATCTTGTGCTCCTACCATGTGACAGGGGCTGACCAATGGCACCGGTAGCCCCTGTGACATAGTAAGGGCAAAGGCTATCGGTGCCATTTTGATTACTGGCAGCCGATGGCCCGAGTGCAGGAGATCGCTCCCGGACCCCCGCTGGACCACCAGAGACTTTTGGCAAGTCTTGGGGGACCATCCTGACCCCCACAAGACTTGCCAAAAGTCCAGCGGGGGTCCGGGATCGACCTCCTGCACTCGGGCCATCGGCTGCCAGTATTCAAATTGGCGCCAATAGCCTTTGCCCTCACTATGTCACAGGGGCCCTCACTATGTCACAGGTCCCCCAAGACTTGCCAAAAGTTCCTGGTGGTCCAGTGGGGGTCCAGGAGCGATCTCCTGCACTCGGGCCGTCGGCTGTCAGTAATCAAAATGGCGCCAATAGCCTTTGCCCTTACTATGTCACGGGGCTACCGCTGCCATTGGTCGGCCCCTGTCACATGGTAGGAGCACAAGATGGCGCCAGCAGCCAACAGAGGGAGGGCAGGAGACGCTCCGGGACCCCTGCTGGACCACCAGGGAATTTAGGCAAGTCTTGGGGGGGGGGCAGGAGGGGGGGTCGTTGTAGTTAATTAAATTAAAAGGGAAATGAATAAGAATGGCATGTCTCAACAGATCAGGGGACCCCTTTGAACGGATACCACGTATCTGGCCCCGACGAATACGAATGCCATATGAAATGTATGTGGCTCCTCTGCACATCCCTAGGTTCTAGTGCTCTCTCAGGAGCATCAATGCAAGCGAGGGATGTAACTTGCAGCAGTGGCTTGTACTCATGCAACCATTAGCACAATCAGTCCCTGTTCACGTGAGAAGGCAGGGCCACTCATATGCCACAGTATTTCATGAATTTAACATTGGTTTCTGTTTTTTTTTTATTTTTTTATTTTACCAGACTCGAAAAGAGACTGCATAGAGCGTTTTGGAAAGGAGGTCAGGCAGCCTATCACAAAAGATGATGACGTGATTTGTACTACAGAGTATTCCCGGATTGTGCCACTAGAGAATGGTGAGGTAAGGAACTGTGTGAAAATCAGCTGTGCATTGAACACTATTCATGAGAACTTTATTGTTGAAATAAAATCTTCTCTTTTCTTTAGAGTGATAGAGAATTTTTTAAAGAAGCATTTCAACAAGGGCAAATTTTGGATATGGTTGGGGGTTTTTTTAATCCAAATTTCTCTTTATTTTGGTTATAACACAACAGCAAAATGAATAAAAACAAAAATAGAACAGAAAAAAAAAAATCAGCATTTCACAAACCTATATGTTAAATTTAAAAAAACAGACAAAAAAAAAGCAAGGCATTGCATCATTACTTGTAGGCCATATATTGATCCACAAGCCTCCATGAGGTCAATATTCAAAAGCCATTTAGGGGGTTATTTTCTAACCCTATTGCAGGCGAAAAGTCCCTTTTCGCCTGCGATACCTAGATCGGGGCGGAGTCGGGGCAGTGTCAGCATCGGAAGAGGAGGAGTCAGGGTGGCGTCAGGGCGGATGCCGCGGAAACTTCGCTGGCAGCAAAAAGGTAAGGGCCCTTATTGCCGCCAGTAGCGCGCCCACCAGCACCACCTTTTACAATAGCGCTACTGGGTGCAAAAGCCAACAGTGATAGCACCGCTGTGGTACGATCACTGCCGGCTTTCACAGTCCTGTTCCCCGCTTCGCCTCCCCGCCCCCTGTTATCGCCGAATTCAGAGAGGCTTGCGCCGTTGGAAAATCCAGCCCTTAGACAGATAATTTAAAATTATCCAACTAAATGGCACATTATCAGCAAGTTATCCAGCTAAGTTATAGCCAGATAAGTCATTATCCGGCTATAATTTAGCTGGATATAAAGGGGCGTTCAGGGGGCGTTCAGGGGCATGACAACGTTATCTAGCTAACTCATTCGATTTTCAACTCAAACTGGCTAAGTTATCTGGCCTTGTGTGGCTGCATAACTTCACACTTAGCCAGCTGAAATCAAAAGAATATAACTGGCTAAATTGCACTTAAACTAAAAAAAAAACCAAAACCTCACATTGTGGGCCTACAGCTCCAAACCTGTCCCCCATCTCACTCCCATCTGAGCTCCAATGGCCCTGTGGGGCTAAACCTACCACACCCTCCCCAAAGCACCCCATCACTATGTTTAGGAAAAGATTTCAGGGCCGGGAGTCATTGCCACTCAATCCCTCTCCCAACTCCCCACTCCTGGTTCCCGATATTTCCTGCAGGCTAATAAGAAGTGGAGGTGATGAGCGGTATACAGTTAGGTATACCAAACTGTACGGTGCCCTCCAGGTCCCCCATCTACCTAATGCCCACCCAAACCTTTTTCCTTGGACAGACTGACAGACACACACACCCAGTATCTAAAATTTTTCTATTTCTTCAGCTCGGATCGCAGTCGCGTCCTACTGCAATCCGGACCCGACACTACTGTAGTTGTTAGGCTGCTATAGAATGTGATTCCCATCACTTCCTCAGAGATCCCATGTATCTATTTCATGCTTTCTTGAATTTAAATACTGATTTTGTCTCTACCACCTTCACCGGGGAGGCCGTTCCATGCATCCGCCACCCTCTCTGTAAAGAAAAGTTCCCTAAGATTACTCCTGAGTCTACTCCCTTTCAGCCTCATCCCATGACCCTTCTTCTAGAGCCTCCTTCCTATTGAAAGATGCTTGTCTCCTGAGCATGGAAACCATGGATGTCTTTTAAATGTCTTTATCATATCTCCCCTATCCCGCCCTTCCTCTAGGGTATGCATGTTTTGATCTTTAAGTCTGTCCCCATATGCTTTAGAATGAAGACCACTAATCATTTTAGTATCCATACTCTGAACTGACTCCATCCTGTCTATATTCTTTGCTAGGTGCGGTCTCCAGAATTGTACACAGTATGCCAAGTGAGATCTCTCCAGGGATCTATACAGGGGCAATATCACCTCCCTTTTTTATTTCTTTATTTGAAAATTTGTAGATTGTTTATAATAATTTCTAAGCAGTTAGCATGGTGGCAACAAACATAATTTAACATAAAACATCAGCAAAATATTGCTATACAGTAAAACTATAAAACCATGAGGCAGGATAAGGTGGCCATTTCAGGTAGAAAGATTTCGAGGCGGCAAAATTGCCCCCTGAAACCTTCCTGCCACAGCTTCCTCACCTTTCATGCAAGCAAACTCTGGTGGCTGGACTAGCAGCATGGAGCAGTAACATGTTAGTGGGGTTTCCACTCCCCGCCAGCAAAAGAAAGGTCCCAGCATCCCATGGTGGCGCAGAATTGTAACATGCTGGCAGGATTTCTCTCTACCAGCAAAAGATGGGTCCAGCAGTGGTGCTGGCTCAGAGTGCAGCATGGCGGAGAGAGAGCGGGGAAGTGTGGTAGCTGCAGCCCAGAGTCCTGGGGATCAAGGTGGGATGTGTGTGTGTGTGTGTATGAGAAGGTGGTGGGGGTGGTGTGTGTGTATATGAGAGGGTGGTGTATGTGTGTGTGTGTATGAGCGGGGTGGTGGGACAGGGAGCTGTGTATGAGAGGGTGGAGGGGTGATTATATGTGTGTGTGAGAGATGGGGGGGTGGTGTGTGTGTGTGTGTGTGTATGAGAGGGTGGTGGGGTGTGTGTGTGTGTGTGTGTGAATGAGAGGTGGGGTATGTGTGTGTGTATGAGAGGGTGGTGGGGTGGTGTGTGTGTGTATATGAGAGGGTGGTGTATGTGTGTGTGTGTGTGTGTGTGTGTGTGTGTATGTGTATGAGCGGGGTGGTGGGAGAGGGGGGCTGTATATGAGAAGGTGGAGGGGTGATTATATGTGTGTATGAGAGATGGTGGGGTGGTGTGTGTGTATGAGAGGGTGGTGGGGTGGGGGTGGTGTATATATGAGAGGGTGGTGTGTGTGTGTGTGTGTGTGTGTGTGTGTATATGAGACATTGGTGGGGTGTGTATGTATATGAGAGGGTGGTGGAGTGGAGTGTGTGTTTGTGTAAATCAGAGGATGGTGGGGTGGGATGTGTGTGTGTGTATCAGAGGGTTTTTGTGTGTGTATATGTGTATGTGTGTGTGCATGTGTGTATGTGTATGTGTGTGCATGTGTGTATGAGAGAGGTTAAGGTTTATGCACCCTCCTCTAATCTACGGCAATCTCAGGAGGACTAGAAATCTAAAGTTCCCAGGTATGGAGAGTGGGAGATTTTTTTTTATCCTTGTTAGTTTTAATTATTCAGTGTGATGTAACTGCAGTCTGTGTGTGTATGAGAGAGAGGGAGCCTGTTTCTGTCTGTGTGTGTGAGAGAAAGAGGGAGGTGCTTTTGTGGGTGTGTGTGTGTGAGAGAGAGGGAGGCTGCTTCTGCTGCATTCTGTGTGTGAGAGAGAGAAGGAGCATGTTTTTGCTGCTGTCTGTATGTGTGTATGAGAAAGAGGGAGTATACTTCTGTGTGAGGGAGGAGGCATTCTGTCTGTGCGTATGTGTGAGAGAGAGGGAGGTGTTTCTGTCTGTGTGTACATGAGAGAGGGAAGGAGAGAAAGGTTTCTGCATCCACCTCTCTTCTGCGTGTGTATGTCTATGTGCAAGCCTGTCTGTGTCTGTGTGAAAACTTGTGTGTGTGTGGCTGTGTGACAGCCTGCATGCATTGTGTATATCTGTGTGAAAACTTGTATGTGTGTGGCTGTGTGACAGCCTTTATGATTTTATGTGTCTTATGAAAGCTTGTGTGTGTATGGCTGTGTGACAGCCTGTATGCATGTGTTTGGCTGTGTGAGAGCTTGTGTGTGGCCGTGTGAGAGCCTATGTGCTTGTATGTGTGCCTGTGAGTGCCAGTATACATGCATGTGTGTCTGTGTTAGAGCCTGTCTATATATGTATATGTGTGTGTGTGCTTGTGAGAGCCTGTGTATCACATATAGGCTTTCAAAGGCATGCACACACACACATTATGTGTCTGAGGAAGAGAGGGAGTATGTGAGAGAAACAATGTGTTATTTTGTGTGTGTGTGTGTGTGTGAGAGAGAGAGAGAGAAGATAAAGTTTGTTCGGCCCTATCTCCCCAGATCCCAGGTATGGAGAGCAGATTTTTAAATCCTTATTAGTTTTAATTATTGGGTGTAATTTAATGTTTTTGTTTTGAAATATTTTATTTTTGGGGGGGGGAAATAGGACATTTTTTAATTATTGGATTTTTTGAAATATTGTATTGGTATTTGGGAACTTTTGGATATTCTATTCATTAACTGGTTTGAACTATTTATTCTTTTTATGAATATGATTTTACTATTATGTTTTATATTTCTCAATTTTATTATTTAATGTTTTATGAAGAATGGTTATGCTTTTGTTTTCCATTGTTGCTCTGCTTATAGAGGCTGGCTTGTTGTAGGTTCCCGTTCAGTTCTTCTCAGCACATTTCTATTTATAGTTTCTGGACTCTTTATTCTGTATTTAGTCAGGGTCTGACTGTATTCTGCATATATGACCGAGGTGAGGTATTGTGCTGGCACGTAGTTTCTGAATAGGGATCTATAGCAGCCTGGCTTGTTCTATTTTCCCAATAGGAGGTATATTGGTGTTCTAGGGCCTGGTGTAGTATTTGCAGTGTTGACTTTTCATAGATAAATTTGCTAATGTTTGAGTACTTGTAATGAGGATTGTTTTGGTATGGGAGGTTTACTGTATTTTAATGGTAATTACATTTATTCATGGCTTTTTGAGGTGTCATTATAAATTCCATAGGAGTTCTAAGTGTTGGGGAAGTGCTAGGGAGCGATCCTGCTTTCGGGGAGAGTGGTGTGCCCTTGGACCACGACACGACTGCAGAGAGAAGCTCCTTAGAAGCGCCGAGGCAGGTGAGATGTATCCCAGCATAGGCAGAAAGGCAGAAGACCAGGGACTAGCACCTCCGCTAAACCTGATGCATCAGTAGAGACCCAACAACACAATGCTGGTCACTGGGGTAGCCCTCCGGCCACTCGATAGCCCTTTCAGACCTGCCGTATGGGACTGGCAAATGTGCTAGAATGGACAGAGGCCGAGGGCAGATGATGGAACTGGAACAAGACAAGACTTGAAGACAATCAGATGATACTTATGTTCTTATGTTCTTAAGATGAGGATCAGACAATACTTGAAGACAAAGATCTGACGAGGGCTTGATAAGGCAAGGCTGAAGAGAAGAACATCAGGGACGCTAATGAAGACACTTGCTGAGTGAAAAGATGACAGAAGAGTTAAAACTCAGTATGAAGGTATCCGGCCATGACTCGTAGCAGCATCCATCCTGAACTGAGCTTCGGGGACCAGGCGTGATCGACACACCTGACAGGTCAATCGAAGGAAGACGAAACTTCCGACCCGGCATGGAAGACGCATCCGAAGGTCTTCCAAAGTTGAACGGAGGACAGCCCACTAGGAGGTAAAATCCGGAACCAGGATATCTGAGAGGAAGGCTACCCTGACGAGGGAGCCAAAGAGTCTGAAGGCTTCCTAGCCAAAAAGGTCTGAACGCTTGATAGCGAAAAAGGACTGAAGATGAGGACATCAAAAGGATTCTGAAGATAAAGACAACTTGACACGAAGACGTCAGGTACGCCAGGACATCTGGACTTTAACCCCCAGGGCACCCAGTCAAGAGCATCAAGGAGGTATCAAGTGAACTGGATAACAAGACATCTGAGACATCTGGACCTTGGACCCCCAGGTCACCCAACCAAGAGCAGCAAGGAGGCTCCAAGTGGCAGAACAACAGGAAGACGGACTTAAGGAAGGACAGGACATCGGAAGGCAAGGACTTCAGGGAAATCTGAAGATGAAGACATCAGGAGGGTCAGACGACGAAGACATCTGAAGACAAGGACTTAGGATCCAGTGAGAGACCAAACATGGAACAAAGGATCAGTAACCACAAAGGAAGACAAAGGAATTCCCACGAAGAACAGAGTGCCTTGAAAAAGCGGAGTAGGACATCACCTCGGAACTCCTGGACCGAAGAGCTGGAATGGAGGATCCAGGAGCAGTCCGACTCCATGACTGACTCCTTGCGAAGGCAAAGAGGAACTGAAGGTTAAGCCCTTTTGTAGGGCTGAAGAGGAACCACCTTAATGACATCACGAGGAGGAGCCAGGAGGACTGGCCCTTTAAATCCTGAGAAGAGGCACGGCCCCGTGCCTAAGGAGGCAGGACCAAGGACAGCAGCCATACTGCGGAGCAGGAGCAGGCCCGAAGCATTAGCGGCTCCCTGCCGTGGAGGAGAAAGTCTGGACTTGGACACTCTCCACACAGGGGAGGAGACGGCGTCGGTGGCCTCCGGGCTGCGAAGAGGAGCTCCAGGGAGGCCTACCAGCCGCAAGAAGAAGAAGTTGTTGGTGGCCTCCTTGTCATGGAGTGGAGGAGCTTCGGCGGCAGCCTAGCCGCGAAGATAGCAGTGACTGCAGCCTCCAGGCTGCACAGAAGAGGAAGCGGCGGCGGCTTCACGCTGCGGGCAGTGGCAGAAATGGTGGCGGCCTCCAGACCACGAAGGGAATGGCAGCAGCCTCCGGGCCACATGGAAGCACGGCGGCAAGGCCCGCCATGCAGGATAAGCATGAGGGCGATCTCCTATTAAGAACAAATGCATACAAATTATGCATTTGTTCTTAATAGTTAAAATGAGTTATATTATGTACCCCTGAAATCCGTTATTTATGTAAAGCCTGTTGCTGTTTTTATTGTTTACTGTCTGTAAAGCCTGTTGTCTGTAAAGCCTGTTGCTAATTTATTGTTTATTATAAACCGAGGTGATGTATCTTTTTACGTGCCGCGGTATATAAAAATCACTAAATAAATAAATAAATAAATAACCGCGGAGACGGCTTCGGGGACAGGCAGCAAGGAGGTGAGAGGCTGCTCACGGGCCGACCTTGAGCAGAATCGTAATATTAAGTGCTTTTTTGCTGAGTTTTCTGGTTGGCACCACAGCATTTTATGTAAATATAATACATATTTTGCTTCAGAAGACTGTACTTGTGATTGTTCTTTTTCACGTAAAATTTGTTAGACAGGCATAATTACACTTTGGAGTAGATTTTTAAAAAAATACGCACTCGTGTCCATTTATGCACGCTACCCGGTGCGCGCAAGGGTGGGGGGTAGAATTTTGCTAATTCACATGGTGACGCATCGTTGGACTTCCCCAGTTCCCTACCCCCTACCCTAGCCCCCTTCCCCTTCCCCTTCCCACCCACCCCCTATCCCTATCCTAGGTCCCCCCCATTTTTAAACTTACTTTTTGCTCCTGCAAAGGAGCTGGGGCACATGGTCGCTATTCCGGGCGCCTCTAGCCCCGCCCCAACAAGACCGCCCCTCTGCCAAGGCTCGGCTCTTTTAAAATGCACGCAGTGAGCGAAAGCCCGGCCACGCATGTAACCCCTGTGTTTTACGCGCACAGGCCATTAAAAATTGGACCTTTTGTGTGGCTATAGACGGTGTAGGGCAGACCTGGGCAAGGGGCGGCCCGCGGGCTGAATCCGGCCCGCCTACGGTCTGTGACCGGCCCGCCCACTGCTGAGAGCAGACGGGGAATGAGGCACGCTGCCTTCCCTTGCAGAGGGAAGGCAGCAGTTCATTCTCCGCTCTCTCGCCGGAGAATGAACTGTTTTTTTTTTTTTTACAGCGTCCGGTGGGGGGGAGGGAGTGACTCGAGCGAAGGCACGCTGCCCGATTGGCCGGTGCTGGGCAAGGCTTGCCCAGCACCGGCCAATTGGACAGCGTGCCTTCGCTCGAGTTTCTTTCCTACATACCGTATTTTTCGCTGCATAAGACGCACTTTTTTCCCCCCAAAAGTGGGGGGAAAATGTATGTGCGTCTTATGGAGCGAATATTAAAAAAAAAAAAAAAAAAAAAATCTAACAAACCCCCCCACCCTCCTGACTCCCCCAAGACCTGCCGACTTAATTTACTGCAACCCCCCACCCTCCTGACCCCCCCAAGACCTGCCGACTTAATTTACTGCAACCCCCCACCCTCCTGACCCCCCCCAAGACCTGCCAAACGTCCCTGGTGGTCCAGCTGGGGTCCAGGAGCGGTCCGGAAATGATCTCCTGGGCGTGGGCCGTCGGCTGCCAGTAAACAAAATGGCGCCAACGGCCCTTTGCCCTCACTATGTCACTGGGACCGACCGCTGCTGCTGGGCTGTCAGCACGTTCAAGCCCAGTGGTAACGGCAGCGGTGTTAGAAGCTGTGGCACCCGCGGCTGGCCTTTTCTTCTTCCCGCGCCTGCACCCCCCCCCTCCCGTGACCCGGAACAGGAAGTGATACACGGAGCAGTGTGCGGGAAGGAGAAAGAGCTGTGCCGCGTCGGCTGCAGCGTCGGTCCCCGAGCAATTGAAGCAGCCGGTAATCGAGAAAGGAGTCAGCAGCATGAGCCTCCCGCGGCCGATGGGATTCTTCTTTCTTGGCCTGCGGGGGCTGCTGCAGCTCCCATTTGTGCTCGGGAGGGGGGGGGGGGGGGAGAAAGGAAGTGAGTAAGAGAGAGAGTGAGAAGCAGCCAGCCAGCCTGTGTGTGATTGACTGGTCAGAGAGCTGATGTGTGTGTGTATGTGAGAGACAATGAAAGTGATTGCTCAGGGAGATGACTGATGTGTATGTGAGAGTGTGAGACATTAGTCAGGGAGGTGACTGATGTGTGTGTGTGTGAGAGAGAAAAAGCATGGAAGTGAGAAGTCTGGGTATGTGGGAAAGCATGAGCGTAAGAAGCCTGGAGTTGTGGGAGTGAGAAACCTGAGTGAGTGTGCATGCATGAGAGAGAGAGACTGCTTGGTAAGGTGACTGTGTGTGTGAGAGAAAAAGACTGGTGTGTGTGAATGTGATTCAGGGAATGAGAAGCCTGTGCACGTGGAGAGTGAGCATGGAAATGAGAGAGACTGGTGTGTGTGTAACAGAGAGAAAGTGATTATGGGAATGAGAAGCCTGTGCATGTGAAGAGAGTGAGCATGAGAGTGAGAAACCTGGGTGTGTGTGAGATACAGCATGGAAGGGAGAAGCCTGTATATCTGAAAGAGAACTTGGGAGTGGGAAGCCTGTGTGTGTGTATATGCATGAGTGAGATCAGGTGACTGGTGTGTGTGTGTGTGTGTGTGTGTGTGTGAGAGAGAGAGAGAGAGAGAGAAATAAAGTGATTATGGGAATGAGAAGCCTGTGCATGTGAAGAGTGAGCATGGGAGTGAGAAACCTGGGTGTGTGTGAGACACATCATGGGAGGGAGAAGCCTGTATATCTGAAAGAGAACATGGGAGTGAGAGACTGGTGTGTGTGTGTGAGAGAGAGAAAGAAAGTGATTATGGGAATGAGAAGCCTATGCATGTGGAGAGAACAAGCATGGGAGTGAGAGACTGGTGAGTGAGTGTGTGTGTGTGTGTGTGTGTGAGAGAGAGAGAGAGACAGAGAAAGTGATTATGAGAGTGAGAAGACCATATATGTAAGTAGAACACGGGAGTGGGAAGCCTGTGTGTGTGTGTGTGTGTGTGTATGGCATGAGAGAAACTGTTCAGGAAGGTGACTGGTGTGTGTGTGCCAAAGACTGTTTGGGAGATGATTGGTGTGTGAGAGACAGAAACTGGTCATGGGGGCATGACTGGTATGGTGTGTGTGTGAGAGACATAGGCACTAAGGAAGAGGACCATAAGTATAGAGCTTAGCTTCTACTGCTGCTTCTGGTGTGTGCCACGGCCTGCAGGGAAGGGGAGTAGGAGAGCTGCTGGAGGGGGTAAGTAAAGGTGGCTTTAAGTTTATTTTTCTTGACTGCCATTTTAATTGTGTGATGTCTGCTTTTTTGAAATATTTTATTGGTGTTTGGAGAATGTTTAATAGTTTTTATGAGTTTTTAATTGTTGGATGTTATTCTGTTCATAGCTGTTTTGAAACATTTATTCTGCTTATTAGTATAGTTTTACAATTATTTCTGTGTGGGGATCTATAGTGCTTGCTAGTTCTGCTTTCCTAATAAGAGGTGTATTGGTTTTTAGGACCTGATTTAATATTTGTAGTGTTGTCTTTTCATAGATAGGGTTGCTCTTGTTTGAGTGTATTCCATAATACAGGTGTAACTGTGTGTGGATTAGTTTATGTGCATTACTACAGATCCTGGGAGTATGTTAGGTCGGTTCTGTGTCTGTTACCGAGATGAGATATTTTGCTAGCATGTAAGCGTTTGTATCGGTCTTATTTGTTGTGTTTTCTCAGAGGACATGCATTGGTGGTAAACTGCTGTCTTTTCATAAGTAGGGCTATTGAGAACTGAGTTAATTATATTAGTCCGGCCCTCTAAAACCATCCCAATTTCTCATGCGGCCCCATGGGAAAATTAATTGCCCACCCCTGGTGTAGGGGATGGTGTGTGTGTGTGCAAGGCTGTAAGGTTTCCCTAGGGTATGTCATACCTTTCCCTTGACCAGGGGTTCTGTGGAGAGTGGATGGGTGTCAGTTTTTAAAAATATAGATTTCTGGAGGGAGCTGGGCTTTATTTGACCGACCTGGGACAAAGACTGAATGAATCGGGGGAAAGGGGTGGGGGGGTGCAGGGCAGCACAGTAATTGTTCGCACAGGGCAGCGACTTGTCACCTTAATAAAAGTAAAGGGGCATGGATCTAAAGCAGATGAGGTAGTTTTTATTCCTGCAATAACCTCAGCAATCTCAGTTTGTGAGATATATTCTAATTCTATCCATCTCTTCCTCTTTTGTTCTAAATCTCCATGATCACAAAGAGCTGGGATAACACCCAGCAATTCTTGTACTTTCATGAGTTTAGTTTCAACACTATCAGTCTTAGAGCCTTCTCAACTGCATGGAACAGTGTTCCATCTTCCTTGTACTCTTCAGGAGCAGTTATTATTGCACTAAAAAAGTTACTTGTGACTTCCATTCCATGGTCGTCAAATGTGTCAGAATTGTGTTTGCTGTGAAGGGCTTCTTTCTCCCCCTTCTTCACCCTCAAATGCATGTTTGATCTAATGAAAGCCTCTTGCCTGTGATTCTGGATGATTCACAGTGTAACCCTTGAAGTTCAAATTTCTTTATGACTCCTTGTGTCTGAAACCTGCACTTTGATTCCCAGCCCAGTATCAGAAATGAATCCACACGCTTTTTAGTGAGTAACAGTTTTATCTTTACTGGGATGAATGACTGAAATAAATCTGTTCACTTCCTAAGCATCTGCATTTTTCATATAAACACATGTATATAGTACAAGAGAAAACTAACTTTGTCATAAACTCATGTTAAGTATTTCAACCAGAATCAGCATGTGATAATAGCACCCGACCTTAAGCAGTCTCTAAACAAGCAAAGTCCCAGATTGTACCCTACTGTGTGTCCATTTGAATTTAGAGCTGAAGATGGCGTCAGTACTGCTCTTTGCTTCAACTGTCAAATCCACAATACAGCAGCCTCTATCTGAAAGAAAAGCTTCAAATCCTGACAGGGCACAGTTCAATTACTCCCAAGTAGTCCACAGAAGGGTTCCAGAAAAGAGAACCTTAATCAGCACAGATAATATTTATTAGTTCAGAGCAGGGCAGAAACTCTGTTCAGACTGTAGCAGTGATCTGTATGTTGCACATGCTCAATACAATCCAATTTTTGAATCTCTTTAGGTAAAGTAAAAAACAACTTCAATACATCTGAAAACAATGTTAACTAACATAAATACATTACACATGAATACAATTATAGAGGGCTGCTCACCTTAATCAGCACAGATAATATTTATTAGTTCAGAGCAGGGCAGAAACTCTGTTCAGACTTTAGCAGTGATCTGTTGCACATGCTCAATACATTCCAATTTTGAATCTCCTTCCCCCCTCCCCCCAGCTCTTAAAGAGACAGCACTCTATTGTCAGTCTTTTCATGTCACAATGATGATTCAACATTTCTCTGCCCTAGTTCCTAGAAGTATGTTACAACAGTTTATTAGGCTATCACATAGGGAGATTACCTGCCTATCCACTAATTTTCTGAGAAGAGCTAGTCTACTGCAAATCGACTTTACTTAAAATAACTTATTACTTTCATAAGGCAGGGCTGCTTGTAGGAAACCTGAGCCTTTTCAGAGGAAACAGCATTAGAAATGGAGAGGTCTCAAGGTTTGAACCATTCAGGTATGGTTCAGGGTGGGCAGTAGTAACTTGTAACAGTCTGCAGGAATTCTGACACTATGTGAGCTGGATGGAAAAAAAATGGCAGCTTCATGAACTGATACTTTCATCCACACAGCTTCATGCATTCACACATCAGATTTTCAGGGAGAGTTCAGCCTGCTGCCCTATTGACAGTAATTGCAGAATCTTTTGTTTTACCAATAATATGCTGTTTGCCTTTTGCTCTTTTTAATAGATTGTGGTGTCCTTAGTGAATGGCCGCCCAGGAGCACAAAACTTTATGTTCTCACCGGTTCTCAGAGAATTTACCAAGGCAACGAACATCCGCCTGCGCTTCCTTAGGACCAACACGCTTCTTGGACACTTAATATCCAAAGCTCAACGGGACCCCACAGTAACTCGCAGGGTAAGTCTTCACGAGAATATAAATGCAGGGTCAGAGTGGAAAGCCTGTAAACCAGCATACATCTCCACATGCAGAGATTAATACACAGGAAAAGACTTTATAGTTCGTTTCTAAAGCATCCATCAAATTCAAATTTTGATGGAAAAAAAGGTGCTGTTTTATTCTGTCTCAGACTCCTGATGTGATGGGTAGGGCTTGGTTCTGAGCTCCTCATCACATTATGATTTTGTTTTTCACAGTTTAACTAGAAATTTCCTTTGCTCTCCATATTTCACCAGGTGGAATCATCATTTTGTACTGATAACAGGATATTTATCATCTCTCAGAGTCTATGTAGGTGAAAGAGATTTCAAAAGTTCATTGTTGATCTGAGCACCATCCTCAGTATACATATCAGTCATGACAGAGACAGTCCAGTAGCATTTGAAGCTTTGGCTCATATTAGATCTAAAACTCTTATAGGGTTTTGCCTGGACTCCATGTTTTTTTCCTGGTCTTGTTTCCTTTATACTCCCAAGTGTAGGATCCCCATTGGAAGAAACCCATCCAGAGCCTTCACCCCCTGTGGAGAGACAGGATTTACTCTCTGTGCATGGACAGGATTTTGGCCATCTTTGACCAACCATCTTAGGGTTACCCTGCCCACTGGGACCACCAGTTTACCTAACTTAGTAGGGTGGATGGGTTCCTTGCCTGTTGAAAAGATTTGTGCACAGACAGTGGATAAAGACTGAAACCAAAGAAAGAAAGTCTGTGGTGCTGGATTCATATTTATTGTGCCATTATTCACCTAACTTCTGAACAGTAAAGTTTTATTTTAGACACTAACCCAGAGCATCCTGCATGGTTTTTGGCACAGAGCACACAGTGAAGAGATTACCCCTCTCCCAGGGAAATTTCAGTAGGGAGGAAGTCAACCCTGCACAGGGCCCTGAAAATAAAGCCTTCCCCCCCACAACCAAAAGGATCCACACCCTGGGGAAAGAGGCACAAAGAAGAGCTAACCAGGGTCCCTTCCCCAAAGAGTCTACAAATTATTTTATGGCCCCACCCGTGCAGGACAGGCACACGGGGGTGGCATTACAACAATAATCAAGTTTAGTATGAACAAGAGCTTGTAGAACTGCCCAGAAATCTGCAGGGCTAAGGTTTCAACCTGGGTAGGACATGAAGCCTGAAATAAGCACGTCTTATGCCAGATTTGGTTTGGGGCCAACACGACAAATTAGCATGAAATATGACTCCAAGAAACCAAAAGCATTTAAGTTTTAGACATTCACAGTAGAAAATGATGAACACAAAACATAATTGACATGCCTGAACAAATAGCAGTGATTCTGCCACAATTCTTCAGTGGGTCTCACACATCCGATTCAGGATGTCTATATGAAGCAGAATCGAAAAAGGTTGGGAAACAATGTTCTAGAGTAGACTACATGAAGTTATGACCGTCAGTCGCAGACGGCTGCAACCGTGTCTGCTTACATCCTGCTTCCCTCTCCGGGTCTGCTCGTGGCTGGGGCCAGCCTCCATCGCCACGTATCTCCTGGTTCCTTGTGGCGGCTGGGACGCCGCTGCCATCCATGCCGACTCTGGGCCTTCCTAGGCGCACGCGCGCACCACCAGGCCCTCTTTTGAAGTTGCTACGGCAGGAACTTCAGGGGCATCCCTGAATGATGACATCACTCGGTCAGGGTTCTTAAGCATCGCCTTCGCCCCCTACTAGCCGACTTGGCAACGAGTTCCATCGCTACTCTACTAGCTCCTGTCTCCTCGGACCTGTGGCGATTGTACCGGACCCTTCTTGGACTCTGGACCCTGGCTCAGGTACCCGCTCCTCAGGGGCTTGTGTGTGCCATCTCCGGAGACCCAGTCTCCTGGCTTCCCCCGCTCCTCAGGCTAGCCCTGTGCCTCTCAGGAGTCCTACTCGCCAGCTCCCCGCTCCTTGGAGTTGTCTCCGGGAACGCCTTCACCACTTGGGAGACCTACCTCCTCACTTCCCCGCTCCTCGGGGCAGTGCCTATGTTCTACAGCAGAGACTGTCTCTGCTTCCCCATTCATCAGGGCAATGCCTACGTTCCACATCAGAGACTGTCTGTGCTTCCCCACTCCTTGGGGCGGTGCCTACGTTCTACTCCAGAGTCTGTCCGAGCTTGCCTACGTCATTACCTGGGGATCAGACTTGGGCTTCCCCGCTCCGCAGGTTAGCCTACATCATTGCAGCAGTACCTTCTTCACTACGCAGCTCTGCCCCTCGGGGTTGCCTCTGCAGTATACCTCCTACTCTTCCTGCCTCATGCTTCCCGCTCCTTGGGCTTGCCTAGCGCCACCTCTCGGAGGTCTCCACCCAGGTACTGTTCTTCACTCCAACCTGCTTACTGTGGGGTCCCTCTCTGCTGTGTCTCTCACCCGCTCCTCGGGCCTCCCCACAAATTCTCTCCCAGAACTCCAGCCGTACCTGACCTTGCCTCCCAACGGTGTGGGCCTGTGAGACTCCTCCCCACAAGCAGTAACAACTCTCATCTCAGGCCAAGGGTCCACGAAACCCACAAACCATAACTCATGAGGCATAGAAGGGCCACAAGATTTAGATAAAACCATAAAGTGGTATCTGTGTGTACCTCTCTCTTTCTCTCGCTGTCTGTATATACGTATATATACTTGGATATATGTGTTTGTGGAAACTTCTCCCTTCCTGCGAGTAAATTCCATTTATGCAGTAAATGAATGGCATTTGTTTAAAGAGATGTTACATTTACTAATATAGCTGTTTCAGTCTGTGCTGGTTGGCAGAGCGTCTTAGTGGTGTTATCAACCGCAGTGAAAGCAGCTGACACTGTGATGTCAATTGCTTCTGACTGGCCGGTGATGGTCTGCTGCACAATTTCATTCAATTTTCACGGCATTTCTTACAGAGCTAAGTAAAACTTAAATGTTTTAAATCAAAGAAAGAAAAAGATGTAGTGCTTCTTGGAAGTTTTCTTAATGCCTTGGGTAGGCTCTGCGATTATTGCAGATGAGCTTTGCTGTCTTTATCTGCCGTCAAATTGCATGTTTCGATGAAAATTCATTTAATATTCTCAAATATAGATTTTTTTGCTGTTTTTTTTAATTGAATTCTATATTTGGTATAAAAATATCTATGATAATATATTTATTCTACATGATATAGGGGCCTATGCAATAAACCTATGTAGGGAACCCTTGGTTTCCCTATCTAAAAGGAGTGTACCATTATGCTGGGGAGGTTGTGTAGCAATAAGTGAGAGAGGTTTGGGTTGTGCTCCCCCATGTGGGAACATGCAGATGGTGTTTCCTGGCTGCTTATCATCCCACAGCACCTGCTAGCCTTGTGGATTTTAGTTTGGATTTTCTTGAAGTAGGAGTTCTCTGTCTCCTAATATTTCCTTCTAATTTATGGGAAAGGAATAAAGGAAGTTCCCATTTAGGGGTCGGCCTCCTGTTGACTCATCTATCTGCCTTTACAAATTGTTTGGACTCTTTTAAGCCAATTTTTGAGATTTCCCTATGAGAGCCCATGCCCTTGTTACAGTGAATTGGGACGTCCCTGTATTCGAGGCTGGATGTGGAGTAAGGAAGACCTGCTTGATATATCTCCTAATGAGTATGCACAGTGACGGTGACCTGATGCAGCAGAAGAATATTTTTGCATTAACTGCTTTGAACTAACTCTTCTGTTGTGAGTCACAGAAGTTTTTCTACCCTTCCTGAATCTTGCTTAATTTTTCTCCTTTTTTGGATTCCTCTAATATTTTTGTCCACTTGGAGCTGATAACCCAAGGTACCTGGAGTCAGCATCCTAAGCCTATTGGAGAGAGAGTCTTTCTTTCAGAAAGATATAGAGGAGTTACCAAGACCATATAAAGAAAGGGATCCCAGTAAGGTGCACTGCTAGAGGAAACAAGGAACATACAACATAAAGGTAACAAGAATGTTGATGCTAATGGGGAAAGTTACTTAAGGGTGTGAGAAATGCCCACCCGGCACTGTCTAAGGAGTGGAAAGAATTCAGAAAAATAAAAGGGAGAGTGAAGTACCCTCCAGGTGCTGCATAAGGAGTTAACGTATTTAAAGAGGATTTCTGGAAGAGCATTAAATCTGGGACTGAGTTCTGATTAAATATTGGGGCTGTAGGTATATTCTAACCACCTCCTTTGGGAAGATACCAGAGAATAAATTGGGGAAGAAAAGGAAGATTAAAATAACTTTAATCTGCATTATCAGAGGAATTTAAGGAATTGGATACAAGGAGGAATTTTGTATAAAAACAGAGCTTCCACAAGAAGTAGAAACTTTACCAAGAAGTGGCGTCACAAGTTTATTCTATCTGTCTGCTGTCTTATTATTTACTGCTGCTAATCATTGGAATGCGAGAAGTGTAAATATTATTCAACCATCTAACCAGATTATCAGTAAAGAAGTTGGAAACCACAGTTCCTCTGCTGTGTGTTTATTGGATGCTGAGACTGTACAAATATTGCTGCTATACACTGAGGGATCAGTTTTAAAAGGAGCACGTGCATGTCCATTTGTGACCGGTTCCCATCGCCTGCACACGGACACGGCTATTTTATAACATGCGTGCGTCGGCGCATGCACGTTATAAAATGCGGGCCCCACGTGTACATGCCTGCCGGATTTTCCTGTCCACACGCGCATGTATGGGCAGGTGGCCTGCTCCGCACGCAGGGGGTGGGGGGGGGTGGACTTTTAGAAAAATATGCATGACAGTGCGATCGGGCCTCCCCAAGCTCCCTCTCAGTCCACTCCTTAAAAGTTCTCTCCCAGTCTGCTCCAGTTAAAGAGTGGACTAGGAGGGAAATTTCCTACCCCTACCCCTATCCTTCCTCCCTCTTCCCCTCTCCTCCCCACCCCCTAAATCTACCCTAACTATTCCCAAATGTTTTATTTTGCTACTTCCTGCTCCTCCGGAGCAGAAGTAATGTGCATGCGCTGGGCAGCTGCCGGTGCACACTTCCCCGGGACAGCATCGAATGGCACTATCCCAGCCCCCGCCTCACCCCTCCCTGCCCAGACCACGCCGCTGGCCCACCCCTTTCTTTGGGCCCAGCACTTTGGCATGTAACAGGGGTTACGCATGTTCCTTTGTCCCATGCTATATTTGATTATCATGCAAGTTATTGTTTCCTTTAGGTAACCTACCTGTCCTTTTTTTGCCCACCCCCCGCCCCCTTGTATATTTGCTCTCTACCTTTCTCGCTGTTCCCCTCTCCCTCTCCCTGTTTTTTGTACTTTCTTCAGTTACATGTAAACCGATATGATGTACCCTCGAATACCGGTATAAAAAAAATTTGCTAAATAAATAAATAAATAGATGTAGCGAGGTCCTTTGTAAAATGCGCGCGGCATGCACAAGACCTGGCCATGCATGCAACCCCCGAAATTAACACGCGTAGCCCTTTCAAAGGCTGGGCTTAAAGACAGAAACTGGGCTAAATTGCAAAGAAGCAGGATATAAGAGGTGTTGTTTGTCCCCATACATTGAAATGTTTGGCCTCAGATTAAAGCTATCCAGTAGGGAGAAGGAGTTGAATAGAGATTAAGAGGAGTTGTCCAGAAAGGGTCCATCTCTACGTTTTCTTTCTGTGTGCTCCTGAGTGCCAAGTAAAGGATCCATCCCATCCAGGGATTACACATATGTGCACATTAAGGCCTTCTTGTACATGCTAAATAAAGCATGGTATGTGATGAAGGCTTAACACATACATTAGTCTATAAAAATAGTGTGAGCATACTACAATTAGTATATTCGATCATAGAAATGAAGTAACATTATATACAATTGAGGTGTTAGCATGTACAAAGTAAAAAGTATTGTTCTGTCTCCACCCTGCGCCTTGTTGTGATATTGCTTAGCTTAGAGTTTCTGCAGGGTATAAAACTCCTTTTCTTGACAGGCTATTGTTGGTTGCTGTTTGAATGTTTCTGAACTTCCTATGGATCTGTTCCTGTTTCTCTCTCTCTCTCTCTCTCTCCTTCTCTCTTTCTCTCTGTGTCTCTCTCTTCTTCTTATTGGTCCCTTAACCAAAAGCAGTCTGAGACTGTTCCCTACCTGGAGGGATTTCAGTTTGAGAAAAGTCTCTTCAGGCTCACAGCTCATCCTGAATCCTACTCCAGGCTCCTAGAAGCATCACTTTTTCACTTATTCAACTATCCACTAATATACACAGCATCTAGATCAGCTGCATTTGTCTCCCTCTGACTACTGAACTTCCAGAGACTTATAACAACTGAACCAAGCTCTGCTGTCATCAGTATGGCTATTCTTCTTTCCCTTTCACAGTTCTTTCCCTTTCACAGTAAATATTGAACTGGTCATCATTCCAATACATGTTCTTTGGTATTCAAGAACCGAGTTCCCTTGGTTCTGAAGCTGGGAAAAAAAGTTTAACTGACTATCTAGGGACTCAAGCTAGAAACTGAGTGCCGAGGGCAGTACAAGCATAGTATGCATGTTCCATAAGCTATTTAATGACTGCTTGCTGTCGCCCCAAAATTTAACAGCTGCCTCGGATCAGGTATTAACTTACTAATGTGCTCATTAAAGGACTCAGCTAACTGCAAACAGAAAGCTTGAAAAATAAAAGCTTCATATAGGAGATAACACTATAAAACTGTACCAATGTGATTTTGAGGATGAATACATTAAATTAAATTTTTCTTTGCCAAACCAAAACATAGCTAACATGCACTTTTTTCTGGAATTCTTATACACATATTCACACCATAAATATTTCTCAAACAAAACATTAATACATCACAGAGGCTTTTTCAAAAGTGGCTCTACACATTACAATGTGAAAGGCACAGAGGTTTCATATTGCTGTGTAAATGAACAGTCTGCAAGATATTGGCATGACTGACATGATCACTGCTCTTCTTGCTGTGGTTGGTTAGTCCAAGGAGTACTATGGGCAACCTGATGCTTCAACCTGAACAGCAGTTGTTGTAGGACACTCACCCCCATATCCAGTCCCAGGATAGTCACAAAAGTGGGGTGCCTCCTTTCAGGGGAACTCCACCCAGGAGTAAGAGAATAACGAGTGGGTTCCTCTGGTCCTTTATCCAGTCCCCTTTCCTGGAAAGTTCTCACAGGACACCAGAACAAGGAAAAAAGTGAAGATCTTTAATTAGTAGGAAATGCAATCAGAGACCAAGAAAATGTGGCAAAAAGATGCAGAAATAATCTCAATTATATTGGACATCACAGGCCTGATTAAGAAGAATTTCCAAGCACATCTTGTTATGTCAATCATCAAGATTTTATGTATATTGCTTTATTGGCTTATTTGTGTTTTATTTATTTTATGCATGTTATATTGTACCTCGCCTGTGGGTAGAAAATCTTTTAAATAAAGAAATAAAATATGTTGCCCATACATGTTATATCCTATGAACTTCAGAAGGATGCTGTCTTTTGCAGAATGCAATTATTAAGCAGGGCATTAGCGGTAACTTTGAGAGATTGAGATCATTCCCAATTTACCCTGGCTAACGAATGAGGCTCATTGCTGTTGAGGTATGTGCAAAATAAACCCATTTGGAGACACTGCTCCCAGGAGATGTTGAAGAGAGAGAAAGAATGACAGAAAGATAAATGACAGAAGATAAATGACAGAAGAAAGCCACTGACACATCCTTGAGCACTTCAAAAATAAATCTGCCTTTATTTACACGTGACAAATATATTTCCAAGCAATAGATTACAAGAAGAGAAATGTCCTGCTGTTACTGACATTGTTAGTGTGGCTGAAGATCACAGTAGGCATTTAGAACCTTGAGGCCAAACAGTAGAAATTTCGGTGAGCTAATAAATTGTTCTGCCTTGAGTGCAGAGCCTTTTCTTTGAGCTTTGAGGCACTAGTAGACTTTGTAGTCCAGCCATTGCAGTGCCTACGTGGTCAGCTGCCAGAACCCTTATAAGTCAGAGCAGCTAGATTCCTTCCTGGGTCACCCTCTTTTATGCTCCCTTCTGTCCCCGGTAGTCTCCTCTCACATTGCTCTTTGAAGGCCTTTACTGACACAAGAGAGAGATGATTAGAAACGCACACATTTCAGTATTCTGAAACTCTCTGTTCTCCTTTCACCTCCTATTGCTCTCCTCTTTCTCCACGTAGAACTGACAAACAACCTCCTTATGCCAGACTTACATGTATTACCCTTTGGAAGGAAGCAGAAAGAGCCAAGAGGAAAGAGATAATTTTAAAAAAAAGTGCATTTTAATTTGCACATTAGAGTTTTTGGATATGCATACTAATATGTTTTTAGTGTGAGATTTATTGCATAGATCTCAAAGTGTTAGCCATTATACAATTGTAAATGACTTTGCTTTACCCTTCTAAGAAGACAGTATGCTGGATATGATGATATATGTCTATTGGATGTTTCACAGAACATGGAAGTGCAATGTACGATCTATGGCATATTTTCTGCAACATAGCACATTCAATCCAAAGGAAGCCCTTTTTCTCATGGGGAACAGTAACCTCTGCTTGAGTTAGACCACAGCAAACCCAGTCGCAAAATAGCACGACAATCTGCATTTAACCTGTGATGCTGCTGTAGTGATCGACAACATAGGAGTACACTTAACATAGTGATGCTTTCTGCTTTTGTAGTACTACTACAGCATAAAGGATATCAGTGTTGGAGGACGTTGTGTTTGTCATGGCCACGCTGATGTGTGCAGTCCTAGAAGTGCTGAAAGCCTATACCGGTAAGTAATGTGAACAGTATGTCCTGCACTCTTATTTATATATTGGACACTTATTTTTATTTGAACTTTAAGATATGCAATAAAATATCTTTCAATTCACTTAACGGTTATGGAAACAAACTAAGGGGGCCATTTTGAGTAGCCCGGGTAGTTGCAAAGTGTTCAAAGTGAAACTACATGGGGTTTCCTTTCCAAAGCTGCCTACAAGGTCCGCTGGTACAAAATTATCTACAGACTTGTAACCTTCTTTATCTCCAGGCTGAAAGACGGAGGCAAAACAATGCTCATACTTTTGAAAATCAAATGCATACATGTTCTTTTCCTGTCCGATCTACATACAATCCTGTGAATGCCTCCTTGCAATCTGGCTAAAAGCCTGCGGGCACAGTTAGCCAAATACATGAGAACAATTTTCAGCCAGACCAATATATTAAGTTAAATACCAAGTTAAATATTTTGAAAATTACCCATTTATCCTCTGCTCAAACTTCTCGGCGACAGGCTCTTACCGTGGGGTATCATGGGCCATTGCATGTCCTGTACTCCCGGGGTCTTCCTGCACAGAGGGGAAATAGGATAAGTCTTTCAAGGCCCTTAGAGTTTTCTGGAGCTCCTCTGAAGTAGTCCCGTAGGAAAAACACTCGACACCACTGTGTTATTCAAAATAAAATCCTGTACTGGTAAAACCTGATTGCAAGTGAAAATCACAGGAGGTGCACAATCAAAATAGAAAAATTAAGTTCCAAGAAATCACAGCCTCAGACAGTTGTATAGTTGCACACTCTGGCAGTAGATACTATTGGGCAGGAAACTGCTTCCTGGGCACTTCTTCTAATAATACTTTCAAATCTGGATGCAGATTCTTGACTCCAGTAAATTGGAACTGGATATCCCTCTTTAAACAAAGGCAAGATGAGCCCCTGCTGATGCTTCTTCAGACGGTAACTCTAAAGTATCTTTCCCCCAAACTTGGAAATCCGCCTTATAACTCCAGCTAAGAAACTCAGCTCTTTCCACAATTTGATGCAATCTCTCTGAACAGCTGAGAAATAGGGAAATAACCCTTCAGACCACTTCTGTCTCTTCGGTAGTCTCAGTAGTCCCCCCTTGGACTCCAAGACAGAGTCTCCCTAATCCTGAAGGATCAGGGCAATGCAAACTTTGGCCCCAGCCATCTTCCTAGGACAAGAGACAGGCAGTCCTCTCCGCTTGCAGAGATCAGAAGAACCCTGCACTATGAGAGCACAGGAGTTTTGTTAAACTACTGACATCTCCCACTGGGGAGCGCCAGCCACCTTCACCACTCCCATGCTTTCTGATCTTAGACTGAAGTCTATTGAGACTCTGAGGCCTATTACTAAGGGACAGTTTTGTGACACTCCCCCCTCCCCCCCCACACACACCTACTAATTACAGTATGCTTTTTCAGGCTTTTTCAGGCTTCTTTCTCTTAATCTGTTTAATGCTATTAATAAACAAGTTTATATGCATGATCAATCTGTACAGATAGATGTGAAATGAGGTGGAGTGGAGGAATAGCCTAGTGGTCAGAGCAGTGGGCTCCAAAGTCAAGGAAGGCAGGATTTAAATCCCACTCCTGCTTCTTGTGACTATGGGCAGGTCACTTCACTGTCCATTATCTCAAGTGCAGACTTATATTGTAAGCCTCTGGGGTTAGGAAAATACAAACTGTACCTGAAAAATGATCTACTTTGATGTGCTGAAAGGCAGAATACAAATAAAATAAATAAATGTTAATTATAATACATAGTGCAACCATCCTTTTTCTCCTATTTAGTGTTTGGAGAAATTATGAAGATATGGGACAGCCTAGGGCAAACATTTTAATTCAGTGGTTGAGAATGCCAGTGTTATAAATCCGAGGGATAACCCTGATGGGATGAAATTGTTTTGTTTTCAATCAAATATACTCCAAAACATTGGGCCTAAAAATGAAAATACATGTAACTCACCAGTGCATGTGAGCAAGTACAGTAGTTACTGAAATAATAGCCTCATTGTTTACAAGTCGTGCCACCAGATAATTGTCTGCAGCAGGCATCAGATGAGATGTTGTGAGCCAAAGGAGAAGGCCTCTAATGAAAAATGAAAGCAATAGTTGTAAAAGTGCAAAATGGAAAGAGGAACTCTGGGATATTTATTCTCTTTGTGTCATCAAATGCAAATTTATTGGAAGAACAGTAGGGACATTTAGTAAAAATAGTGTCGATAGATACCCAGCTTACCCCTGAGGGACTTACATTTTGATAAACTTTCCATAGTTAGAAGGGTGCTTCTGTTAGGTAAGAGAGGAATTTTATTGGGTTGGAGAAACTGGCAATGGAGAAATGCTCTGCATGGGTTATTGCAGTTGGAGAGAGAGGTCTCTAGGGAATCCCCAAAGCATTGGGCTATGTTCCTGGCCATGTGGGATGCCTATATTCAGAATTCTGCTCTGAGAGCTAGGCGTGATGGGATGAGCTTTCCCTGAATGCTGCGAGGCCATACCTACTCTACAATATACCAAAGCTGTTGAGGTCATTTCTGCTTGACTTTGAGGCTGTTTACTAATGGAGGTGGTGGGGTTGGAGGGGAGAAGGCAGGGAGGGAGAAGGGAATATTAGGGAGGTCGGGGTACCAGATGGTAGCCGGGGGTGGGGGGTAGTCTGAGGATCTGGGAATGTTATTACATGCTGATATTTGCTAACTTGCTCCTTCACAGGTCAATTTTAAAAGCGTTGCTCACATAAAAATGCCGACATACAAGCGTATGTGGGCCGTGTGCAAGCAACGCAGATTGTAAAAAGCCATAAAATATGTGCATATGTCCCCATGTGTGTGTGAAGAATAAGGGGGCAGAAAAGGGGAGGGACATGGGCATTCCGAGGCGGGGCCAAGACGTGCATAACTCTGAATTTTAAAAATGAAACCCGCAGTGAGGAGCAAGTCGGTAGATCTGAAGTTTTAGGCCTTATGGGACCAAATACCATAAGGATGAAGAATCAGAGGGGTCTGAAAGAGCTGGCTATTACTGGACAAACCGGTGGACTAATTGGAAAACTTGGAATGCGCCTTTTACGAGCATGTTTTAAAATTTGCCGACATGCGCGTGTAAAAGCTGACAGGGTCCTATTGAAGACACACGCGCTGATACGCTAGAATGCACATGCCAGCTCATTTTAAAATTGACCTCCTAGTGGGTATAACTACGTTTTCTCTATTGATAGTATCATTTGTTAACGTGCTAAGGGAGTATTTTTTAATAAAGAATCTTGTCTTTGTGCTGCCTTTTGGGGGGAGAAAATCTAGAAACAAAATACATGTTTGAACATTGTGGTTTGGTATGCATAAGGAACAAATGTATGCCAGGCAAATGGCATTGTATTTGATGTTTTATTTTCAATAAAAAATTCAAATGTTAAAAGCAACTGTCATGGTAGAGCACAGTACCAAGAGGACATTGCTTTAAGAATACCAACGTCAAAAATTAAAAGATTTAAAAAAAAGTTTTAGTGCCAGCTTAGTGGCAAATGCTGTGCACTAGGGATGTGTAGCCTTTTTTTTTCGCTTTGTGTCTTTCATTGGTACCCTGTTTTCTGATTGAATTTCATTTCCGGGGGGGGGGGGGGGGGGGAGATTTTTCAGATTATTCCTTTTGGAAAATAATGTGCACTGTATGCCAAAACAATCCAACAATTTTCAGAATGAGCAGATTTTTTTTGTTCAGATGACTTGAACCAAACTATAAATCAGTCCTTTGGATCAATTTCCCATGCAGATCATCTGAATGCACAACCTTATTGCGCAATTCCATATAGAAGATCAAGTTCAGTTTTCAGGTCGGGCCTTCTGTATCCCTGGTGTCTAGTAGGGCTTGTGCGGGGGAGTCATGGTCATCATTAAGGGTTATACCTGGTGGACGGGTTTGGAGGCCTTGATACAGAGGTTCAGAAGGAGACCCGATGCATGGCTCCCTGCTTCAGGACCCTTGTTGCAATGACCAGACTAAGAATAGTGTGGGGGGTCACATCTGTTAAAATGGGGAGAGGAACTAATCCCTGGGTAGTTGTGAAGGAAGACACACGGTGCCAGGATCCCAGCATTGGTTCTACCTGAGGTGGAAGAAAAAGGAAAAAGTCGCCAACAGGCCAAAAAAAAAAGGTGTTGCATTTTATATTTTGAAACTGCCACTACAGTCCGCTTCCGCTATCATATAATGTTCACATAGGCTGGCGGGAAAAATGTTTTGCTTTTATGTTTCCATTCAAAACTGTTTAGTAAAATACCACATTTTTCTTCTAAGAGGAAATATTGCGTTTTTTAATGGTTCTCTAGTAAAGGCCGTACAGTATTTAAGATGGAGAGTTTTTCCAAGAGATAGCATTTGTGTTTGCTTCTAGATATCAGTGTGAGTGCCAGCATGGTACCTGTGGGGAGACCTGCGAGCGCTGCTGCCCAGGATACAATCAGAAACCATGGCAACCGGCAACATTAGACACGGCAAACGAGTGTGAACGTAAGTCAGGCATCACAAAGTCAAATGTGTTCATGTCATTTTAAGTAACTTTTTTTTTTTAGTTTCTGTATACATCAGTCTGTCTCCTTTAATGCAGAATGGTTCACAAGGAAGCTGAAACTAGTGCTAGGTCACTGGCTGAACAGCAAACACAGCAGTGAAAGTATTGATGTAAATCGAAAGTGCCCAAACTTTTGGTGGTGCATTTATGTGAGGTAGGACAAGCCACATTATTATTAATGGAAAGTGTCTGACGCTGCTTACAGATACCCCAGGATGGACTTGTATCTGTATCAGAGGACTGAAGCAGGCAAGGTGGTAATCTGAGGCGCACAAGGTCCAATTCTCATAGAAATCAAGAATATAAAGGCAGATCAGGACCATAAGGACTTTCTAAGTCTGCCCAGTTTACTTCCCGGTGCATTGCCAATGACACCGATTGAGCGCTGGCTTTTCCTTAGCTTCTTCGTGGCTAGGGATCCTCTGTGCTTATCCCAGGTCTTCTTGATGATTTCTGTTACTGTTTTTGCCTCCACCACTTCCACCGAAGCACCGCTCTATCCATCCATCACCCTTTCTATGATGTTACTCCTGACTCTACCCCTTTGGCACCTCATCCAGTGACCTCTTGTTTTACAGCTTCCTTTCCAATGAAAAAAAAGGTTTTCCGCTTGTATATTACTTATACCTTTCAGGTATTTGAATGTCTCTATCACATCCCTCCGGACTCTCCTCTCTAAAGTACACATGTTTACATCCTTAAGTCTCATCTCATTGGGTTCTTTGTGCAGATCCTAAACTGTTTTGATCGTCCTTCTCTGGATCCTCTCTGCTCTGTCTCCGGCCTCTCAGAGCTATGGACTGCAGAACTAGACACAATACTCTGGATGAGGTGCCATCAAAGCATTGTACTTCTTCTTTTCTACTGCTTACTTCTCTCCCTATCTGCCCTCAGATTCCTCTGGTCGGCTCCTTCTCACACTGATTAGCCACCTTGAGATTATCAGATATAATCGTCCTCAGATCTCTTTCCTGGCACATATGTTGCCCATGGGTTTCTGCCCCCCAAATATATGATTCTGCACCTTTTTTTTTGCATTGAAAGTGAGCCAAAGGATGGCTGCATGTGCCATATGTTGTAGTCAAACAATATTGCTATTTTGTCTGTTTAGTAAAGGGATTCATAGTCAGTTGCATGGCTGTCCCAAGGATTGTAGCATTAAATCTAAGGATGGTTATATATTCTATAGATATTTGTAGTAATGTTTTTATTTCTTTTAAGTTATTATTGTTCTAATGACACCATTTTTAACAGCTCTTAACTAATACCATTTCATGAGTGAATTGCCCCCGTTTGCTCAGCTCGACCCAAAATTCCTTGCTCCTAACAGAGGGTTTTTCAAAATGCACTCCTTTCAAGTTGCCACAGGGTTTACTGTCAAGTGTGTGTACAAAAATAAAGGCCAATAAAAAAAAAATATAAGGCGAAACCTTTCTATTGGATTAACCTAATGCATTCTTGACGGTCTTTCAGGAGTTACCACAGGAATCACATTATCAAGTATAGAGTGTGATATCAGAATTCAGGCACATGGGTTTTGTAATTTTATTGCACTGAATGATTATACACACAATCCAACAGGTGTGTTGCAAAATCAATTGCAAAGGCCCATGTAAAACAAACCAGAAAAAAAAACAATTTAAACAGGAAAAGTTCAATAATTCCAAAATGCCAAATCTTTACTGAAATGTCAGTCCCCCTACACGGACCGTGTTTCGCAAAGGCTGCATCTTACCACAATTACATGTGGTAAAATAAAGCGGCATTACATTCTTGAGAAATGTGTCCCATTAGATACAACAAGGGGAATTTCCAGAGGATAATTTGGGGGGTTGAAATTCCCCTTGATGTATCTAATGGGAAATGTATTTCCCTGTGTTTTACAGTTGCCTCTGTAGCCATGCCATCCTTTCTTTGGTCCTAATAGTTGTTCAATTGATTTTGTTTTCGCAGACACATTTCTCAAGAATGTAATGCCACTTTATTTTACCACATGTAATTGGTCCCTCCTGTTGCAGCCTTCGCGAAACACTGTCCGTGTCGGGGGACTGACATTTCAATAAAGATTTTCCATTTTGGAATCATTGAACTTTTCCTGTTTAAATTGTTTTCTCTGGTTTGTTTTACATGGACCTTTGCAATTGATTTTGCAACACACCTGTTGGATTGTGTTCATATTAGTGTGTTTGCCCATCGTTCCACACTTCGTTGTGGGTTTATACTGAATGATTATAAACATATCTAAAAAAAAATAATGATTGAAAGCTTGTACAGTGGATTATGCTGTATCCCAGTCACTGTAATAAGCAGAGAATAATAAACATTTGAGCAAACTGAACTATTATTAAAGCCTTTTGGTTCAATAATTTAAAAATAAGAAAATCACCGGTGTTGAAAAATATTTTCAGTTGATGATAAAGTGCATTCAGAGGGCCTGATTTACTAAGGCTTTTCTCCCATTCTGTGTCTATGGGAAAAATACTTAGTAAATGAGGACCAGAGGTTTGTTTTGTTTTTTTTTTTTTTAAGAAAAGGTTAATTTAAAAAGTGCTGACGTGATCAGTTCACTTGACCTGGGAAGACAGGAGGACAGGCACGATAATGTCCCACTGCATAGCATAGGTCAGCTGGAGAACTATGATTTAGTGATCTTAATAAACCTAGGTGCTCTCTGGTTTTGACTTGACTCTCCAGGTTTTGAATCCAAACTCTGAGTGAATTTCTAGGTTCTCTGCAACTTAGGGACTCTAAGGAAATTGGAAATTCATAGGAACTGAACTGACTTCTTTGGCGTGCATTCTCACTCCCTTCCCTTCAGTCTGACTGGTGAGGCAGCACACGCCAGAGACTGCCATTGGCAGCATCCCAGAGAACTTTTAAAATGCTGCCAACAGCAGATTTTTATGTTTCTTGCAGGTGAAGGACAGAGGGACACAGAAAGGGAAGGAGAAGGACAAAGGGACGCAAAGGAGAGAGGAGAGAAGGACAGAGAGAGAGAGAAGAAAAGGATAGAAGAAGGTGGAGAGAAGAGGAGGAGAAGGGAGCATGCAGGTGGAGGAAGGACAAAAAGGAATAGAGAGGAAGAAGGATGAGGTGTATATGGGGGAGAGGTGAAAAGAAAAGGGGCACCGGAAAGTGAAGGGTGAAGGATGGGATTCAGGAAAGGGAGAGGAAGTGAAAAGACAGAGGCACAGGAGAGAGAGAGTGGAGCAGAATAAGAGCACAAGGGAAGGTGGAACAGATGGACGGTGAGAGGAGAGGGGACAAGAGAAGAGCTGGGGACAGGAGGACAGGAAACACATGGACGTGAGGGGATAAAGACAGAGGGGCACAGGGATGTAGATACGGATACATCTTGTAACTTATCTGATATGAGTTGGAATTTCTTGGTTTAAGGACCTGACTCCAGGTCTCTGACAAGTTCTAGGTCTTGTCTAAGTTTCTGAGTGGACAAAGAGTCATGAGACATCATCACTATAAGGAGTTTTTTCAAACCAGCAAGACATAATTAACCCTAGCAGTGTCACGGATACTCTTCTTTACATATTTATTACTTGTATTTATACAATGCTGGAAATTACGGTGCTGCAGATAAAAAATGACAGTGGTAGTGCTGTAGAAATGCTGTCTGGGAAGTTATATATCTGATCATTACCAATCAGACACCCTTGGAAACGACACCCAGTAGATACAAAAGACTAAACATAGGTGTAAATATCTTATCAGGGGACATCTGTTATTAACAAAAATGTTAATGATTGTGGTCTGGTCTTTGACCTCTTGCCAGGATCACTAATTTCTCTTATGTGTATCTCCTTGTTGTAAAATGTGGCCTGCAGCTAATGTTGATTTCAATAAGTCAGCACTCAGCTCCCAGATGCTTTTCTGTTTGCCTTTTGCATAGCATGGTTCATTTTGCATACTTCATTAACCCTATCACTCACTTCCTCAGACATATGTCCTAAATCCAATGTAAATGCTGAAGAGTCGAAGCTGATTTGAGTAAAACTGGAAGTAGTTTGCTGTTTCCCTTAGGGCCATAAATGAATTTATTATCTGGGGCTGACTTCTCAGGCATTTCCCCCTTCCTGCAGATCCCAAGGGGTGGATTCTTTCTTAGGGGGAGGGGGGGGGGGGGGGGGTAAAGGCAGTCCTTTGTGTTCCAGGTGATGGTGTGCTCCTTCTTAAGTGTGTGTATCTCTCTTGTGATGGCTTTATTCAAGGGACAAACAGGCTGGACACAGATTGGGTTTTCAAATAAAATTTACTGATAATTTCCGAAACCCCATCATAGTCCAATAGCTATTCCACACCTGAAACTGTACAGTGGTAATATTTACAGTGATGCTGGGCTTGGGTCCTTCTCTCAGTTCTCAGGGATAAAACTTGTCACTTGTCACTTTTCTCCTCAGTGTACAAACTGTCCCAGAGTATGAGGGGAATCCTATTTGGGGAAACCCCGAAGCCCAGAAAAATCCTACCTGAGTCCAAAGCTCGCTCTCTCTCTCGCTCTCTCTCGCTCTCTCTCGCTCTCTCTCTCTCTCCCACAGCCTGTGCCCTGCTCCCTTAGGGGCGGATATCCTATGGAGGGCCTCCTGAACTTGATTCTTCTTCCCACATTTCCTTGTAGATATGTGTGACTTCTCAGAAGGTAAAGTCTGATGTCTGAATTCCTGAACCAGGGCTCCAACCTCCCGGCTCCAATTTTTGTGGAGGGGTGGACAAGCTTCCACACTAACGAAACAGGGGAAACAAATCCCAAATGCTCTGAGTCCAAAAATCCCATGCTGGGTAATGCTGTCACTGCTCTTGCTTCCTCTAGGAAGTAGCAGGAAAACTCACAGGTCTTCAGCCCCTGCTCTCTGGATTGGGAATGTTCCTCTCCAAAGGGTATAGGGTGTTCCCAGGAGAAAAAATATCCAAAACTGACCAAAATTCACAATATCTCTCTTCCAAAAATTGAGATTAGACCCTCTCAGCAGGGAGTGTACTGAAAAGGAATCACCTCTTCACGGAAAAATATTGTTGAGTTAGTGGGCCCAACTCAGCAGAGAAAAAGGAAAAGCAGCTCTTGACTCTTCAAGAACCAACTCAGAAGACCACACTCTCTATAAACTAGCTCCGCCAAGTGCTCTAAGGAACAGCCTATCACAGCTGTCTTCTAAAGGAGGGGCTGAAATGAAATGGTGTCCCAGGTAAGCTGTTGTTTCTAATGAGTTAGTGCCATCTAGTGGCTGACCAGAGGGTCACCACAGGAAATTGAAGAGAAATTATAAGGAGTTGAAGGTTGAGTTTTGGGGATGAAAAACATAAAGTAGGAGTAGATTGAATGCCAAAGAAAGGTGATTCCAGTGGATAGGAGCTAGTGGGAAAAAGACTCTGCTATTAGAAGATATTGCAAGTTGTGAGGTATAACTAGAGTAGTCTGAGACAGGCCCTTTGGGGCTGAGATGAACATCAAGTTTCATGAGAGAGAAGACACGGGATGGTATGAGAATCAGCCAGAAAAGGACTCCGACTTTAGCAAGGAGTCAATGAAGCTTAATTGGAGGAGGCATGAGCAAAGCAGGTGAAGGAACAGTAAAGTGAAGTAGCAGAATCCTGGATCATTGGAAGTAGATACTGTCCCAAGCCATGAAGGAATTTCATCTTGGGCCATTTTCTCCCTCTGTCTCCTCACATCCGTTCTGTTGAACAGAACAGTCTCTCCTTACCTACTGTAGACCGAGTTACATTCTTGAGATTGTTGTATATTACATGTGGACCCCGTCCTTTATTTACAGTACAACTCCTCCATTTATGCATCAGAATCAATGCAGTAAATCTATTTTTATACTTTGTAATCAGTCAATCAAAACTGGATTAGAAAATTATGAGGCAGTGAATTGGGTGCCAACAGGTAGCAATGAGACACAAAAATGTAGCTGCCTCTTAGTGAGACTTCTGACATGGCTATGTGAGTTCTTGCAATAGTAGGTCAAATAGATTGTGTAGTGGACCTCAGGTAACAGGAAAATCCCAAAGTGCACCTTTTTAAAGAATAAACTGTATCCTTGTCCTTCTGTTCTGTTCCAGCAAGGCAAAGCATGCAGTACTTGTGTTCCCAATTTGGTTTCTTTTATTTTCAAAAAAGTAAATAAATGCAAAGTTCATAACAGGATTCATCTATACAGTGCTCGCCATTCTTCTTCCAAACAGTGGCATTTGTAACTAGAGTGGTCACAGAAAGGTTCTTACCCAATATTTGGAGAAGGATTTTATTTCCAACTAGCGATACCTGGCCACGCGTTGCAGTGGCAGAGTCAGGTTCTTTTCCCTCCCTCCCCCTTCCCCTTGCTCATTTACCTCAGTCACTCATCCTCCTCCCCCTTGGTCACTCACCCCCCCTTCCCTCCCCTGTCCCCACTCCAACTATCTCCCCTCACACTCACCTCTCCCCTCATTCTCCCTCCCCTGACACTCACCTCCCCCCTCATTCTCCCTCCCCTCACTGTCACCTCCCCCCGCCTACTGCCTACCCTTCAGATCAGAAAACTTTTGTCTTTCTATTTCTGTGGGAACCCCCCCACCCCCAAAACCCCCCCACCCCCCAAACCCCCCCCCCCCCAATCCCAACCCTTTAAATCAAATAATAAACCCCCACCCTCCTGCCCCCCCCCCAAGACCTGGGAAATTAAAATTGTTGGTGCTACATGTGGTCTGTCCCTGGGTATCTGTGCGCATTATGTAGCCAAATAGGGGAGTGCCTAACCAAATTTGAACTCCCAAATTTGTTTTGTGGTCTGGGGAGGGCTATTTTGGTGCGTTCCCGAGATCGTGCAAGTTTAGTGTATGTATTTGTGTGTGAACCTCCCCCTTCCCCCAAAAAACAACCCTATGAGAAAAGTTCTCTTAATCTAACCACCCCACACTCTCCTGCCCCTCCCCCCCAGCCCTGCGAAAAACAGTAGCCCACTCCCCTGCCCCCCCAGATTTGCTGAATGAATGAAACCTGCCCCCCCTTCATGACCCCTCCCCAAGATGTTCGCAATAAATTCATTACCACCCCCCACCCTCTAGACCCCACGAGACCTAATAAAAATGTCAGTCGGTGGAGCGGGCGTTCAGGAGCGGTCCGGGAGCGATGTATTGGCGTTGGTCCGTCGGCTGCGAGCACTGAAACGGGTTCCGACGGCCCTTTGCCCTTACTATGTCAGTGGAGTGGAGCAATGGCAGCGGTAGGTCCTCTGACATAGTAAGGGCAAAGGTCCGCCGGCTGCCAGTCCTGAAAATGGCGCCGAGGGGCCCTCGCCCTTTCTATGTCATATGGGCTACTGCCGCCATTGGTGTCCCCGAGTGGCATAGTAAGGGAAAGGGCCGTCGGCGCCATGTTGACTGCTGGCAGCCAACGGCCGTAGTGCAGGAGATGTGTCCCGGACCGGTCCTGGCCCCCCGCTGGAGCCTTCCGGACTTCTGTCAGGTTTTGTGTGTGTTGTGAGGGCCTGGGAAGTAAATAAATTTGGCATGTGTATGGGGGGTGTGAGGAGGGTGGTTTTGTGTGTGTTGGGAGGCTGTGGGAAGTAAATCAATTTGGCATGTGTGTGGGGGGTGTGAGAAGGGTGGTGGATGTATTTTATCTGTAAAGGAAATAGTTATCTTCTGGCGAAGAAAGTGCGCGAAAGTGTTAAAATGGAAGTGAAACGTGGACCTGGATTGGCGAAATGATTAGTGTAGCGTGTGTTAGTGTAAGGTGTAAGAGATGGCGCTTACGTCCAGCAGATGTCGCTTTTTTCTCGAAACAATTTTTAAACCTATTTTACCTGTCACAGGTGTGACATATCTGTAATGTAAGTAAGAAGAACCTTCCTGTATGCGAAATGAAGGTTGTGTCCAAATTTGAAAGCAATCGGTTCAGTGGTTTCTGAGATTAGCGATTTTGTCCAAACTATTTAACATTTTTATTTATATAGATTGGAAATCAATGTCAGGCTCACCTCTCTGGCCTCTTCCCTTGGACAATGCCTTTCATCCCTGAAGGACTCTTTTGCTTTTTAATATGTTGCGGGGACCTCCCCGGATCGCTGATAGGCTGAATCCGAGGGGCTACACAATTCCCAGGGCTTTCTTTTTCCTTCCTGGACCACTCACTCTCTCAGACTTATCTCGTAGCTCCTGGGATGCCGAGTTCATCCTGTGGGGTGGAGATTTACACCTCCCGGGCCCCTGGTGCAGTGGAAGGAAATCACAAAGCCAGTCCAACTTCACACACACTTTAGGTCAGCAAATGCTCTCTGTGACTGGTATTAGCAGAGGCCAAAGGCACCGTTAAATGAAGCATGGAGTTCAATGGTGGTGTTTAAGTGAAAAAACTTTATGGCAATTTAAAGATAATGATCCATAAAAGTATGGCAAAAATCATAAAGAACAATATAAAAGTCATAACCAGGAAAATAATGGTTTCTTTGTCTGTGGTGCAGGTTTTAGCCACTCTCCTTCCTCTAACTGACCCGGTTTCCACAGTCTCCAGTATCCCTTCCCCACAGAGGGTGGGATTATTGTTCTCAGTAACAATCATAAACAGGGGAAAAACAGAACACCCAAAATTCTCCAAAATAACCGCATCAGAAACTTGTTCCAACAGTCTTGTCCAGAAATCAGCAGCTTCGCCCACTGTGCGCTGGCTGTGGATTAAAACAACCAATCTCCAATGTCCACAGCAAGGGAAAACTGACCTTCCTGCAAAAACCTAGTCTCAAAAATATTCCAAAACTCCTCTCCAGTCTTATCCCCAGAAATCCTCACCCTTTGCTGTTCTCCGGCGCAAAGGGGGAAAATCAGAGTCCCAGTCCTTTAGAAACAGGGGGGTTTGTGTGTCCTTCAGGATCAGGACCACAGGGTCAAAACCAGCAAGGATCTCTCTTCTTAAAAAAATGGAGGCTTCTGCAAACCTCCGGCTCAGCCCACTCTAGATCGAGTCTGCCAGGGATGTAGAAAGACCGCACCAACTCCTTTCTTCTTCATTAGTCTGCCTTGGGAGCAGACAGACCTTTTTCATCAATCCCGTGGGGAGGAAAGACCCTTTGCACAGGTAATCCCTGGGTGGGATAGAACCCAGATAGAGATAAAATATACCTTATCTGCGGTCAATTCTCCATGGATAGCTGTTTCCTTCTGAGGTCCAGGGCTCCCTGTGGGGGGGAAGCATAGCTTCAATGCCCTTTTACATTAACCAATGTGCGCAGCCCTTTTCCTGTTCCTGTAAAAACAGCACCGATAGCCTCCACAGTCTATAGCAGCAATCGTCATATTGAGAAGCAATATGGTTTCCCCACTCCTTTACTGATAGTTGATAAACTGACCGAAAATTCTTTACAGCACTTAGATGTTAAAGTCGATAAACCATAACGAAGATTAAAAATGAATAAACGTGTGACCTCACTCGTCTAGTAAAGCCTCTGAATTTATGGAAGCCAATTCTTTAACAGTTTATCTCCTTCTCCTTTTCAGTTATACACAGATCGAAGAAAGTGTAATCCTTCTTACAAGTCCTAATTCATCTGAACCTTCTACCTACGGTAGAATGGTTAAAATGTAGTCCCAATTATTTATCAGAACACAGCAAGTCCCAGTTCTCATACCTCTCCTGCAGTCTTCTCAATTATCTTAGATCTGCTTCTGAAAGCAGCGGTGGGCACTCTCCTCTCACGCGCAGCACACCTGAGTCAGTAGAAAAGACAACCCTTGAACAACACCTTCAACGTCTTCCCTCCGGTAATGCACAGGAATCCATTCCTCTCTCAGGAAGCCTCCATTCCTCAGGCTCTTCCTGGGTAAAAGACACCTCTTCTCCCAATGGTTTGGAAATTTGGCCCCTGGTACCAAGGGGACTCAGTCCCAAAGGAAAAAAAAAACCTGACAGAATCAAAAAGGGAAAAAAGAAATAAGAGACAGGAAGGGTGGAAAAAACGTCCTGTGAGGGAGTATATAAGAAACTCCCTCAGAAAACCTTAAAGGTCCAGCCCCAGCTATCTGGCCCGGTCTTTAAGATGCAAGCCAGCAAAGGATTCGGGGCCCAGGGAGGATTCCTGCAGCCTAGCATAAAAAGGCAGAGCCCGGAAGGGTGGAAGAGGCCCCAGGGAGAAGGCAGGAAGCCAGCTTGTGCTAGAATGACATATATCTGACTGTTTTGTTAACCCAAGATGCTGCTGAGTTAAGCGGCCTTGCGGCCTTTTTGCTGTATTTTTATTTTGCCTGTAAATAAATTGTTTGTTTGTGTGGACCCAGCTGGAGTTTGGCCTTCTTTTTATACTCCTGGCTATTTCCCAGTCCGTGGCCGCTCCCAAGTGACCATACTTCCTTGTCTCCCAAAATGAGAGGATAGTCAGTGAGGAAAAAGAACTCAAATGTGGAACTCCTCTGCATCATGTCATTGACTGATCTATCTACTTGAGGCAAGACAGAGAGCAGCAGAATCTGCTGCTTTATACAGGAACTCCCGAAAACCACCGTGAAGGAGTACCAAGGCTTTCAGAAGGAAGGTTTCCAAAAATGGATCAAAAGTGTAACTATGCCAAATCAAGTCAGACAAAATATTGACCCCCAAGAAGGCAACTTTGGAGTTCCCTAGACTGACAAAATAACAACAGGGGACACAAACACCCCTCAATCTGAAAGGTTAACTGAAAAAAATCAGACCTAAGAATCCATTGTACTGAAACCAACAAAACTCCATACTCTAAGATAGTGTCCCAGTTTTGACTGCCATACAGCCTCACCATGCTCTAATTCTGCCTGCTACATTTCTCCACCAGCTGAGGCCTCCAGTGAGCTCTGTACCTAGTCACCTGAGCCATTTCTTTTCTGGCCACCTGATCCAACTTGTTGTACAGCCTCTGCTCCACCAGGGGTCCTCAGCAAGCTTTACCTTTAGCCTTGCCAAGCTCTTCCTTACAGCTTATACCACACCAAGTTCCAGACCCATTTAACCCTGCCTTGCCAAACCTAAGATACCTCTTCATGGAGTCACCCTTGGCTATCTGACCTGGCTATTCTAGTCTTATACTCTGCCTTGTGGCCTCCGGGCCTTCAGCTCTCTTACTCCTTGTCCTGTGGCCTATCTAGGCCTTACCTTGCCTTGTGGCCTCCAGGCCTTCTTGTTCCTTGCTCCTTGTCCTGTGGCCTACTCTAGGTCTTACCTTACCTTGTGGCCTCTGGGCCTGCTCTACTCTTATATCCTGCCATGTGGTCTATCCAGGCCTCTCTATAGCCTAGTGGCCTATGGGCTTCCATCCTTGTTACCTTCGGGCTTCTATGTTTTTTGTTCTGTGTTGTCTTGCCTAGTGATTGTCTGGTCCTGGCCTAGTCTGTCTTATCCAGTCCTGTCTCTGTTTGCCCAGCCCAGTCCTGTTCCTGGTATTCACTTCCTGTCTTGTCAGTACCTTTCTTGTCTCAGCCAGTATCTAGTTCAAGTTCCTGTCCAGTATCCTGCCTTACCTGTGTCTCTCCAGTTTGTGCTCAGTACCTTGTCTTGTCTCTGTCTATAGTCCTTTTTCTGTGTCCAGTTCCGGTATCCAATCCAACCCTGCTCCAGCCTGTCTCTGTCCACGGTGCCAGCCTTGCTTCTTCCAGACTGTACAAGTCTTACCTCACTCACTATAATTACTGTTGCTGCAGTCAAGACCTATTAGCCTCCAGGACCTAAGGGCTCAACCTGGGGAAGGGGCTGGCTAGGTGGAAGACTGGCCCATGTCTTGCCTTGCAGTCCTGTACTAATCCTGGGGTGGTGTACCCTGAGTCCAGCACAGCAGCCAGATGGTGGCAGGGATTTATAGATTATTAGAGCATACCATCTGCAGCTCCAACTTGGAGGAGTCAAACCCAAAGTCTCTTCACTAAATCTCTCTGAGCCTCCCCAGCTAGATAGTACATTCCTCTGGTAAGGAAACCAAAGGTTCCTTACTACCTTGCTCAGGGAGAAATTTATATCCCTGAGCCACATCCCACAAAAAAGTGGAGTGAAAGCAAGGGAAGGATTCCAAAAATTCAAAACCCTAGACATACTAAAAAAAAAATAGGGCAAGAAATAGCAGGTGCTACAAACAGATATCCCTGTTTTGAGAATGTAAAGAATTCAAACTCTCCTCTCTTCTACAGTGGTCTCTGGAAGTCATGCTCTTCCCCTTGGGCAGTGACAGCTCTTCCAGGGTCTCAGTTAGTTCTGGCTCTTTCCATGCCAACTTCTCCTCCCTGAATGCAGCAACTCCTCCCCCCCCTCCCCCCACCAATCTTCTCTTGTTCTCTCTCAAATAGAATCTCCCAACCACAGCCAAGGTGTTCCTGGGGCAATACCATTACTTAGCCATCGAGCTAGAAAAACTAACCATTCTTGCCACCTCAGAACAATCAGCATAGCCAGAAAATTACTTAAAAGATGACTTTACACATCAGGGCCCCCAATAAAACCTGTGTGAAAAACCTTATCAGCATTTTTGCCTGTTGTTGATAGCTCAAGAAACCTCTGAGAGTGCGATCAATGTACTTATACTGGATTGAATATAAGTCTGCCCCAAACATAAGACTACCAATGTGGCCAGCAGCCACATAAGAAATTTCCATATTGGATCAGACCAAGGGTCCATCAAGCCCAGCATCCTGTTTCCAACAGTAGCCAATCCAGGCTACAAATACCTGGCAAGTATCCAAAACCTAAGTATATCCCATGCTACTGATGCCAGTAATAGCAGAGGCTATTCTCTAAGTCAACTTGATTAATAGTAGCCACTACCTCCTTTCCGCCAAGCCCAGGTGATATATGGCTGCCTTCTCCTTTGCTGGGTCAGGGTAGAACACCTACTCCTGCCGGGCCAAGCTATTCACCACTGTCTCCTTTCCCCACAGGGATCTTGTAGGGTGCTACTGTTTTCTTCCTTGGATCAGGCTAGGCTATGAATATATCACAAGACAGACTTTGGAAACAAGTTAAAAAAAAAAAAAGCCCATTTTATATTCAATCCAATGCGTAATTCATTTTAACATTCTAGAATAAAGAATTCTCTGTCGACAAGCAGACCCGAATCAGCCACATAGCATGAGTGATTCCACATGATGGCGCCGACATGGACTGAACTCTCACAGCTCAGTAAAAGTCTTTCTGAGCATGTGCAGGAGTTCCTGCATACATACACTGCCTCGTGAGCCTCTCAGTTTTTCTTCGGCTTCTGCATGGACATGTTCCTGGTCTCTCTCTTTACAATTATGTTTGGACCAATTCTTTGGCTTGATTCTGCCTTGTTGCAGCTTTTCTATTTTTTTCTGCTCTCTCAGTAGCCCCTCAACAGAAGGTTTCAGCCCCACCCAGTAGTCCTCTTTCCACCTGACGGGGCCGGCTTGTCTTTTAAGTGGTTGCTCTGTAATGCAGCCCTCAGCCTAGGACTCCCCACACATTATGGCTGATTGATGCCTGCTTGTTAAAGGAGAAAGCACGTTTACTTACCCGTACATAGAGTTCTCCATACACAGCAGGATGATTCGGGCATGCTTATAACCCGCCTGCCTTCCTGGAGGGTGAACGACCTCACTGAAACCTAAGCTCTGGAAGAGACTGATGGGCTCATGAGGAGTGCTCAGTAAGACGTTTCCTGAGAGCTTGGTATGTTTTGGTGCCATTGGATGATTCATCCTGCTGTCTATAGACGTCTTTGTTTACAGGTCAGTGAACTTACTTTCCTCCATGAGATACTCATAGGGAAGAAATGTGCTTGTCATATACTCCCCCGTCCATCCTTCAAGAAGTTCTCTCTCTCTTCTCTCCTTACCTCCTTGTGCAGTCCTCTCACTCTCCTCCTCCATGGCTCTGCTGCTGCTTCCCGAGCTCCAGTAGGGGCTGGATCTGCTCCTCCGGGCCCTGATTGGGCCGAAAACTCTAATGTCGCCTCCTGGCCCTGTCCAGTCCTATTCTCCTGCCATCAAAACCCACTTGCCTTTTCCAAAACCTTGGCTATGGTGGGTGTTCCTCAGTGATACAATGTTTTGCTTTTGCAAGAAAGTAACTATTTTTAACTCTTCAGCGTTGGCTCATCTTAGGTGTGCTTTGTCAGTAGAGTGTGCCTATGTGTTCAGTGCAGCCAGCATTGCAGTAGAATATGATAGGATCTAGAGCATGTTAGGACACAGTTATCAAACATTAGCTGAATTCCTTTCTGCCAAGGTAAGTTTCCTCTCTACAAAGACACAAATTATATAAGACCATCCCATCTGCACATTCGGGTTTTTGTTTTTTTTTTGTTTTTAAGGAATAGCAGTTTTCTTCCCTCCGTTGGCTTCCAAACCATCCTCTACTGGACTGTGGCACCATGAGCCTTCATTTGCAATTACCCGAGAGGAGAGAGGGTGTCCCCCTTTCTTAACCCTCTTCCATGTCCCGTCTAGCCCAGCCATCGCAGCAACAGACCTTAGCCAGGAGAATGAGGTTACCCCCTGAACCTGATCTGATGTGCACCCTGAGTCCGGCCGCTCTTTCACAATAGCTGAGACTCCCCTCCGGAGACTGAACGCTGCCTCTGCAGCTCCAGCCCGCCCAGAGGAGTCTCTCTGCACTCCTGCTAGCAGATACCGTTTGCAGTGAGAGAGCGTGTCAGTGTCTGTGCGGATTCATGTGTTTGAGCACATTGTTTCACATGAATATACTCTGTACAGAGAACTTGTTTCACATTGTCTCACATGAATATACTCTGTATAGACTCAGATTAATTTTATTATTGTACCATTTTGTTCATACTTTAGATTTCCTTCTGCTTTAAATGACTATAGAATTTATTAAACAGGGGGCAGATCAGCTCTGACTGGAGTTATGTTCTATGGTCTGCTGCTGAAACTAATACTCGCATATCATAAATGCAGTGCCATGTTTTGGACCTTTGACCTGTTTATTAAGATCTCTGCGTTCTGAACTCTCGTTTGGAATCTCAGTCATCAGAATCTGTTCACCCGGCTAGGAGGAGATGGAAAAAAAGACAGGGTTTACTTTTATTATACAGATACTGCGTGGATAACATCGGTTTCAGTTGCTTGTTTTTGCTGGAGTTTTTCAGGATACCTGGTTATGTGCAGATGCACCGCAGGCTGCGTGCTAAGCTCCGCGTGACGCTGAGTTTCCAAAAGGATTTCGTTACCTACAGAGAGCAGGTGCAGCAGCCGTCAAACAAAACAGGCATTCTTAAATAAATGTAATGTTTGAAGATCGCTCTGAAAAAAACAGGAGAAAATAGTGGGAAAGTCCGGCTCCGATCTTAAGGGTTAGGCCCCCTTCACAGGGTCCCTCCCTGTCGAGGGCAAAGGGGACCTCCTTCAGATGCTGCAACTTCACTGGAGGGCAGCCAAAATAAATAAATAAATCAATAAAGCTGCAAGACCCAAGGAATCTTTCAGTAAACAAAATCCACTCATGGTGGGCAGGGTTGCAAAATCAGCTTAGAGTACAGTGAAGTTTAAAAACTAAGTAAAGCAGTACAGAAGTCCAACAAATAGAAGGAACAGTTCTTCATAAAAACCAGTGGACAGACAGTCCCGGTCAGTAAGTAGAGGTGGTCAGTTTCTCGTGCCTCTTGAGTAAAACAGGTGGGGAATTGGATTTCTGAGGGCTCTTTTCTCCCCGGTTCCTGGCCTGAACGCAGAGCTCTCGTTCTACCCCAGGTAGCAGACAGCTGCAGCTGTTCGTTGCAATGAGCCTCATGGCCCAGTCTCCCTCCAGGGGACTAGGGAAAGTCTCCCTCCAGAAAACTAAGGCAGCTGGGTCCCTCCTGGCACCCGCGCCAACTTTGAAACACCACAGACAAGGGGGACCCCAAGCAAGTCCTCCCAAAACGAGTGGTAGGAACTCTCCTCCCCTTTCCAGGAGGCTGGCGAGCTCAGCGCCTTGCTGCCCTTCCTTTGTGTCTCGCAGCCAATGACTCGTGGAGACATTTTAGGCCCAGACACTGCCCTTTTTTTGGGATGGACCAGGAAAATCAGTCACAAATACTCTACATCCCTGGAGCCTCCTATTGTTAGAGTTTTCCTCACTTTAACTTGTGGGGAAGGTTTTAAAGCAAAAGAATGATCTGGGAATTACTGGGTGAAAACCTGTACTGATTTTACTCTGCTTCAAATTGTTTGTTTGTTTTTTTACATAATAGTTTTTGTATGGCAGCATACCCAGAGCACTTTACAACAATAAAACAGAGCAGTAGCAAGAAATAAGAGAACCAGAAAGAGGACGATAAACCGAGTAATAAAGTGAGCCCAGAAGATAATGGGGGAGGTGGCACCTTGTGTAGTTAGAAGGCAAACCTGTTCCAGAAGGAAGCCGCAGTTATAAAGAATGCACAGCAACGTGAAGTTACCTGTTGCATGTGAGGAAAATGCAGAGAAGCATGCAAGGCTCAGAGCAGAGGAGAAGGGCAGAAAAGTAGTGAGGAGCAAGACCTTCACTTTGTTTACAAGCAAGTACCACATTTTTTGATAGCATGATACCACCAAACTGAACACGAACAGTTCTCTTTTTATCATGCACTGCCTCCTAATCACATTTTGCGAAAAAATTCTAAAAGTTTGGCAGGGACCCTGCATTGTATCTCACATGTTCCCCTGTATTTAAATTGAAAATTCAAAATCTTTTTCTCATAATGCTGATCTTATGTAACTCTGTGACGCCCTCTAGCTGAATGCATTTGGTATGTGTTTTATTTGATGTATTTTATGCAAGGTGCAAAGATTTTAAGCATGTATCTGTGGATTGTACACTGCGTTGATTGACTCGTTGTAGACAGCAGTATCCCTAAATAATTGTGATAATTCAAGATGTATCATCAGCTTTCCTCATTTTGTAGAACATGAAGATGCTTTTTCAAGTGAGGGCTGTTTTGTCCTGATTATATTTTCACTGTGTCTTTTGGAGAAAAGTGTTCATTATGTGACTGTTTTGAACCCCTGAAGAGATTATTCAGAGTTAATGCCAGGTTCTTTGTCTTAATGATTTATTTGAACTTGATAATAGAGTTGTATATCATGCAGTATATGTGTAATCCTGTCTCAGGCCTGTCACACGAGGCAGGGGCTCACTCTCAGTACCAGCGCTAAGTCCTGGGCTCACTCTCACATAATCATTATGTAGATCCTCCATTGTGGGGGAAGGCCCTAGGCTAATGTATATTCTGATGGTTTTTTGGAAAACATTTTTTTCTGTAAGTTTTAAGTGAAAATTGAAAACGTCCATAAATAGGTGAAGGTGGGCACTTATCTTTAAGTTCAATGGCTGAAGTGTTCAAATTCAAAAAGCTGCTGGGAACAGCAGGAGAAATTATCTTATTCTAGCCCGTAGAAGGTCAGAATGGGCAGCAGTTCATCTGGTGTATCCCATCATGTCAGGGACGGCAAAAGCCTAATGGTTCAGTGGCAGGGCTGTGAACCGGGTTCAGTGACCCACCTCATGTCTTCCACTCTCTGGATCGACCAGGTCCAAGGATGCTGCGGAGGCTCTGCTCACAATCCTTCCTGGAAAGGAGCGCCAGTCATTGTGTACCGGTGAAACCTAGTGGCTGGATTTAGGGTCCATGAGGGCAGAGTTTTGGAAGGAGCCCTGGTATCTGCTGCTGGAAAGGCCCTCCTATCCTTTTAGGAATTCCCCTGAAATACCTGGCGTGGGCACTGGCTAAGGATTGTTGCTGCAGTATCTTTTGAGATGGGAAATAGGGATCCACCTGTCCCTCTATCCTCCCTCAGGTAGCTGGGAATGAAGGATCACTGTGATGGGATCCCAACCTTGGCTTTAAACTGAGCTGGAAGCTAAAAAATAGCAAGAGGAAAACTGCTGGGTCAAAAAAAAAAAAAGTCACATGAATCTGTGGAGCATAATGGCATGCCTGCCACAATATAGAAATAAAAAGAGAGAATGTAATATGCATGAACACTAAGCATTGGTTCTGTCTCTTAGAATTCAATTTAGTAGTATTATTATTTATTGTTGGTCTGTGCTTATTTGGACTTCCATTACAATCTGAATCAGCCGCTGCTGAGGCTGTGGTAACAGGAACCTTCCTTCACATTCTGGGGGGACTTTCTCCTATTTTTACCCATATTCCCCCCACCCCCTATCTAACCCGACTATTGCAGTGGGAAGCCTTTGGCCAGATCTCACAGACTGCAGCTGCTTCTGGAGCCCGTCAATGCTTTAATCTGAGTCTGACCACTCTCCTGCTCTCCTGACAGCTGCCTCCACAGGATCCCTAGCCACAGCCAGTACAAGGAGCAAAAGCTAGGCTTTCAGAGAATTTATAGGTGCTTTTAGTAAAATATATGTAGAAAATATGAGGAACATATTAATGCCATCTTATTTGGGGCAGAATATCTCATGTCATGGCACACAGGTTGTCACTGATCAAATTTGATGGATGATTTGAGTATCTGTGGATTCCATGCGCATTTACTATGAAACATGTTGTCCTGGATTCTGTGAGACTGAGCTTTATAAAACTTGCTTATGACCTGCAAAACCATTTGCAAGAGATCAACACAGAGTAGCATAGTAGAGGAAGGCAGAAAAAGACCAAGTGTCCCATCTCATCTGCCTTGCTATTCCTGTACACCCTTGCCAAGGATGTATCTCAGCTGCCAGACAAATAGCATGGCTGTTTATAGCATATCACTCCTTATACATAACGATTCTTTGTACCCCACCCACTTGACATAGCAGAGTTAGCAGGGGACGTTGGAGAAACCATAGCCTTGCACACTGCCCCAGCATCTGATGTTATCTGACAAACAGCTGCAGGATGCCCTGCCAATGCTAGAAAGGCATTGCCTTCAGTGCAGGGGTCAGGGGAATCTCGGCTAGAAAGACATGAAGTCAGAGTTTATGCTTAGGCATACAGGGATCTCCAGGTCATCGTGTTCAAAGCCCACCTCTAAATGCAGAAAGAAAAGTAGGGACTGTTCAAAGTCTTAAATATCCTGGAACGAGTGACCATGATCCTCAGCATCTCTCTCTCTCTCTCTCTCTCTCTCTCTCTCCTGCACTGCTCCAGTTTCTGGTTTTAAATACATTTCCACAAATGTGCTTGTAAAGACCCCCCGCCCCCCAAAAAAAAAAAATATTTCTTACTTCATATAAAAGATTTTCATGGGAATTTAAGATAGATATAAGTGAATAGTGATGATGTTGCTCTTGAGTAATATGTCACAGTCCTGGGGCTGCATGTGCGTTGGGCAGTGATAGAAGACTGTTCTCATGTGTTATGGTGGATTCTTACAAATTATGCAGAAACACTGAGTCACGGTTTTTGTTCAGCACAGAAATTTAAAAAAAAAAAAATAATAAGGGAAGAAAAGCAAGAGAGAAATTCATTAGAGAGAAAAGTTCCTAATTGATGCTATTAATTTTTCAGTGTGTAACTGTCATGGGCATGCCACTGACTGCTATTATGATCCTGAAGTTGATCAACGTAGAGCAAGTTTAAACATCCATGGGCGTTATGAAGGAGGAGGGGTCTGCATGAACTGCCAGGTATGAGATTACACCAGTCAGAACTCCTATATAATACATTTACTCTGATTATGTATTGCCATAGTCCATGCTTGAATGTAAAATAACTTTATTTTCATTTTAGTTATTTTATTACAATTATTTCTATATTGCCTTCTTAAATAAAAATAATTGTCCAAAGCATTAAACACAATATTACAAACTTACCCCTAGATTCATCAAAATGTGATAATAACTCATGGATAATGCCCGTGCTAAGAAAAAGGGGTGTGTTTATGGACATCTTAGAATTACCACACCACATGATACCATACTGCTTTGTATCAGTAGTATGGTAAACATTTCACACCCTACGATAATTCCTATTTTGCTTCTTGGGGGGAGAGAGAAAGAGAAAGAGAGACTGACTATCTATAGGACCCTCATAATAGTCAAGTATTTATATCTCTATAGAAGGGGCATCTAATAGCTTGAGGTACCATCAAACTAGGCCGAGATAACATAGTACAAAATTTCATCTTTGCAAGACTTTCCTCACTCCAAATGATTTAAAATCTTCACCGAGGTGTACTATACTGTTCGTATGTCTCACTCTACATGAAAAACTGGCCCCTAAACCAGCAACCCCTCATCTAGAGCTATTAGATGCCCCTCCTATAGTTAGCATATAAATAGTTGCACACTGTGAGGGCCTCCCCAGAGGCTCTTGCTCGCTTACTGAAATACAATTCAAAAAATTGATTGCGAATTGCATTATGGGCGTTTCGGTCATATCGCACAGCTTAATGAAAGGAAAAAAGGTATAGTTGTTTCTGGTGTTAAAACAATGTGATATTGCCCCTCATTTTCATAAATCCTGCCCAGATTCCTCCCTAATCCTGGCCCTTCCCAAAGTTTGCATTTGTGCTAGCATTATTATCGCGTGCATTAATACCATAATCCATTCTGTTGAAAGACCTGTCAGACAGTGGGTACAATCTGCTACCCTCAACCACCCATATTAACCAGCCACAACATTAACCAATTCAGCAACATAAACTCAACCAAAAACTACAAACTGAATAGCCTGCCCATCTAAACACTTTCTACCTGACCATATCACTCATAACCAGTACAATTAAATCCCCCAAATATTCAAGAACTCACGTGTTTTAATCATTTTATGAAAAGTAAAATAGTTTAATACATGTCTGATATAAATTGGTAATTTATTCCACCAAATAGGTGCAGTACCAAAAAAGCTCTTGCTCTACATTGAATCTTTAAGATCAGTGTAAAGAAAGAAACTTGGAGCGGTGTTCCCTGGCTTGATCAATATTGTCATTGTAATTACATTGAAGTCCATATTCAAAAGCAATTTAGACAGATAACTTAAAAGTTATCCATTTAAATGGCAAATGTGGCATATTCATCCACGTATCCGTCTAAATTATAGTACAGAAAGTAGTTATCCAGCTATAATTTAGATGGATAAAAAAAGGGACATTTTGAAGGCGTTCCAGAGAGTGGTTGATTTATCTGGTTAACCTAGCAGAATATTGGTTATATTGAGCTAGGTTAGCCGGATAACTTTAGGCCTGTTTCAGATCAGGCCTAAAAGTTATCCAGATTCAAGTGGCCAGATAACTCGCCTCTTGCCCAGATATCTTCAGAGACATCCGGGTAAGTAAGAGCGTCTTAGAAAAAAAAAAGTCACAGGCCTCCCGGCCTTATGCCCAATAACCCACCACCTCTTCCCCCTTGGGTGTCGCACAACTTGGCAATTTAAAAATTTCCCAAGACAATCGCCACCAGCCCAGGCCTCCACCCTCCCTGCTAAAAAACGTAAAATGTCCCTCTTCTGTCTCCCCTCTGTCATCCCCCCTCCCCCACTCCTGGCTGATAAACTCCCACCCACTCGTTACCTACAAAAGTGGATCAGCTGGAAACACCACATAGGTAATAGCCTAAGTGGGTCCACGGTCCAATTTTGTAGTAATGGGGGGTGGGAGGGTATCACCCAGGAGTGGGGGAGGGGGATGATTGAGGGGAGGCAGAGAAGGGACATTCTATGTTTCTTAACAGGGAGTGAGGGGGAGGCTCGGGGCAGCTGCGCTCATCTTAGGAAATTTTTAAATTGCCAAGTTGTGGGACACTCGAGGGGGGTGGGGAGGTAGATACATGTGGTGGTGGTGGGGGAGGGGGGTGGGCATCAAGCCGGGATGCGCTACTTACCCGGATAACTCTGAATTATATCTGGGTAAGTAGCGAGTTATCCGACCACTTGAGGCTGGATAACTTTAGGACTAACCGGCCATATTCAATCAATGGCCGGTTAGGGTTAAAGCTATCTGGCTATATGTAGCTGGATAATTTTAAACAAGTATATTCAGTGGGAAGTTTCAGCCTACTGAATATTGGCCTCAGTATGTATAAAGTGTGGTCTTTGTATGCAACACTGCAAATAAATAGACAAATTGCCACGGGAGACTGGGGGCCCTCGCGGAAAGGAAGCTTTGGTGGCAGTTGAACAGAGCATGGCCCCCCCTATGTGCCTCTTCCTTCCTGCAAATAAAGCATTGGTGACAGTGGGGACAGCACAGTCTTTACCTCTGTCCGTCTCCCCCCCCCGATCCATTCATTCACCTGCTTCAATCATAAAACAGAAGGAGGAGGAGGAAGAGGACGACTTTGCAGTGACTCTTGCAAGCCCTCCCTCCTCCCCTGCAGGGCCTGAATGGCGCACTATGACCCGCGTGACTGAAAGCGCGACGCTCGGACCCAGCAAAGGAAGAGGGAAGCGTATGAAGGTTTGGTTCTGAAATCTGAGACTTTGTCAATTTGCCTTTTATGCAACACTCCTCTCCCCCAAGACAGAAAGGAAGTTCACTCATTTCTTGTTGATATGTTAGTAGGCTGGTATGTGCTATTAGTGATTGATAACTTCAGAGTGTATGCATACATGAATGTCGTCAATGGTATGTTAATGATGAGGTGCTATCTGTGACAACTTCGTTGGGGTGACACAAATGGTAAACTCTCCTACCCACAAAGTGGGCTTATCCTCGATCTACAGTTTATTCCAGATTAGTGGATAGATCGGAATAGGATTAAAAGAGAACAGATCATTTGATGATGAAATTCAGACTCTCATCTGCTCCCAAAGAACAAATAATTTAACAATCTGTCAATTGTAAAATACATCGAGGTTTAACTGATATAGTTTACTTTGAATCTCAGTATTTAAAAGATCATCCTTCTTCAGACTGTGAAGAAGAAGATGTAGAATCTTTAGTTGGCCAGTTTTACAATTTTTTGTCCCATTAAAGATTGTGAAAGTGTGGCATCTAACTGAACAAGTGCCCTGGTTTACAAAGTGTTGTTGGCTCTTAAGAGGAAACTGTGACATGTAGAACATCAATGGCATAATTCTTATAATCCTGACAGGAAAAAAGAATATAAAAATATACAATTTAAGAAGTCCTTTGCTCAAGCGAAGAAAGCATTTATTTCTCTCAAATTACAGAAATCAATGATTCAGCCACCAGAGTTGTGCTGGATTGTTAAACAATTACGTGAGAAACCCTTGCCTAACAAGACTGCTAATTATATAGACCACAATGCATTGGCAAAATATTTTAGTGCCAAAATAGATGCTCTTCATATCACCCTTAAGAAGGATGAATGGTTGATAAGGGAAAGTAGTAATAGCTATTTTAATATTGAACTGTGCTGGGATTCATTTTATAGCATGACAAAATTAGAAGTGGGAGCTTTAATGTCTTTTATTAAGTCTTTGGCATCTTCTTTTGAACCCTGTTCATTCTGGATCATTCAAAGTCACAAAGAGCATTTTGTTAATTTAATCATTAAGGAGTAGAGATGTGAATCGTGTCCTCGATCGTCTTAACGATCGATTTCGGCTGGGAGGGGGAGGGAATCGTATCGTCGCCGTTTGGGTGTTTAGAGTATCGTGAAAATCGTTAAAATCGTGAACCGGCACACTAAAACCCCCTAAAACCCACCCCGACCCTTTAAATTAAATCCCCCACCCTCCTGAACCCCCCCCCCAAATGCCTTAAATTACCTGGGGGTCCAGTGGCGGTCCGTAGCTAAATTGGGGGAAGGGGGAGGGCAGGAAAACCGGCACACTAAAACACCCTAAAACCCACCCCCGACCCTTTAAATTAAATCCCCCACCCTCCCGAACCCCCCCAAATGCCTTAAATTACCTGGGGGTCCAGCAGCGGTCTGTAGCTAAATCGGGGGAAGGGGGAGGGCAGGAAAACCGGCACACTAAAACACCCTAAAACCCACCCCCGACCCTTTAAATTAAATCCCCCACCCTCCCGAACCCCCCCCAAATGCCTTAAATTACCTGGGGGTCCAGTGGCGGTCCGGAACGGCCTCCTGCAATTGAATCGTGTTGTCTTCAGCCGGTGCCATTCTGCGCCGCCATTTTGCAAAATGGCGGCGGCCATAGACCAACACGATTCGACTGCAGGAGGTCGTTCCGGACCCCCGCTGGACTTTTGGCAAGTCTTGTGGGGGTCAGGAGGCCCCCCCAAGCTGGCCAAAAGTCCCTGGGGGTCCAGCGGGGGTCCGGGAGCGATTTCCTGCCGCGAATCGTTTTCCGTACGGAAAATGGCGCCGGCAGGAGATCGACTGCAGGAGGTTGTTCAGCGGGGGTTCAGCGGGGGTTCCGGACCCCCGCTGAACGACCTCCTGTAGTCGATCTCCTGCCGGCGCCATTTTCCGTACGGAAAACGATTCGCGGCAGGAGATCGCTCCCGGACCCCCGCTGGACCCCCAGGGACTTTTGGCCAGCTTGGGGGGGCCTCCTGACCCCCACAAGACTTGCCAAAAGTCCAGCGGGGGTCCGGAACGACCTCCTGCAGTCGAATCGTGTTGGTCTATGGCCGCCGCCATTTTGTGCCGCCATTTTGCAAAATGGCGGCGCAGAATGGCGCCGGCTGAAGACAACACGATTCAATTGCAGGAGGCCGTTCTGGACCGCCGTTGGACCCCCAGGTAATTTAAGGCATTTGGGGGGGGGGGTTCGGGAGGGTGGGGGATTTAATTTAAAGGGTCAGGGGTGGGTTTTAGGGTGTTTTAGTGTGCCGGTTTTCCTGCCCTCCCCCTTCCCCCGATTTACGATTTTTGACGATAAATCGGGGGAATTGGTATTGTATCGTGGCCCTAACGATTTTTGACGATTTAAAATATATCGGACGATATTTTAAATCGTCAAAAAACGATTCACATCCCTATTAAGGAGGTAATTTACAAATGAGTTAAATGCGTAAATGTAACACACAGTTGTAGCAATTTTCATAACCCATTCGCGCGAGTAAATCCTACAGACAATTCAATGGCATTATGGTAACTTGAGCGGTAGCAGCTTGGAAAAAGCCAGAGAAAAAGGGAGACAGCCTCTGGCTGTTCCTTAAGTATAGTTTATTTGCAGTGAAAACAAACTCAGTGCAAAGTAAAACAAACAAATTAGGTAGCTCTTCTTGAAGTTCAGGTATCCTATAAATAGTGGGTATCAGACTTAACAGGTCTTGGCATATTCCTGTTTCCTGCCTGCTCCCTGGGGCATCTCTAACCCTTCTGAGCCCTGCCAACTTATGTTAGGCTACTGCTGGAAGACAGTGTGGGGGCAAAGTGCATACTGTGTTTCAAGACCCACTCCCCTCCAGAGAGTGGGACTTGCAGGGCTGATCCTTGAGGAAGACTTGGCTAGATCTCTGTGGCCAGTCCCTTAAGGTAGTTTAAGGGAGTTTTTGGTATACTCCATCACAGGCATATTTTGTAGTAATTTTCAAAAGCACATTTCCTCAAGTAAAGTGCATTTACTTAAGTAAAACCCAGTTTTATGCATGTAAATGCTTTTTAAAATCAGTGTACAATTTAAATACTTCATTGACACAGACAGTGATTTAGCCAAATGCTGATCAATCTCAAATTTACTATTATTGGCAAAGATCCTGGAAAAATGTAAAAAAGTTTTTAGATCAGAAAACTATTTTGGGTGCTCATCAATGTGGGTTTCAGATGGTCCAGAGAACTGAAACCTTACAGGCTCCGGTGAGTGACTCCCTCCTTCATGAATAGGAGAGTGAGGTTTCAACCATATTGGTGTTGCTTGATGTGTTTGCAGCTTTGGACACTCTTAGCAGGGGTGGATCGGCCCACCAGGGAATCGGGCATCCCCTGGTGGGCCGATCGCTCCAGTCATGTGGTTTGCCGTGCGCGGCCGTGACAGAGCCACGCTCGGCAGACCACGTGATGTGTCCTGGGCTGGCCTGGATGGCGAATACCCAGGCCGGGCCGACATCGTGAATCCGCCACTGACTCTTAGTCATAAAGTGTTGCTAGATTGGTTATGAAAGATTAGGGTGAGAGGACAAATGTTGAAGTGATTTTATTTCTTTTATCAGGACTCAGCAATTAAAAATGGGAAATAATTACTCATCCATAAGGAAGGTTAAGTCAAGTGTTCCTCAGAGTTCTGCCCTATGAACTGTACTATTTAATGTGTATATCTGCCCTTCAAGGAACATATTACAGCATTATGGGATAAGCTCGAAAATCCAGCTTTACTTACCGGTCAGAGATAGTTTAAAATCTACATTCTTGCAGCTGGAAGACTATATTATTAAGAATGAGAGTTGGATGAATGAAAATAAAATGAAATTGTATGGGTAAAGTCCTCCTGAAGTCCCATCAGCTGTAAATGGTCTTAAATGGCCATGTTATCTATTATCATTAGAAGTTCTCAACCTCAGGTTTTGTTTGACCCTTCCTTCACACTGTAGTCTCAGTTTAAATCTATAATAAGAGCAGCATTTTATAAACTGTGTTTGGTATGACGCTTAAAACATGGGCTTGCTGGGATTGACTTCAGGAGTATAGCATAGCTAGGGTCCTATATTTTCAGTTTAAACCGAATTTTACCCATAAATTCCCCGATTTTTCCAAAGGTGACAATCGTTTTAAACCGATATTCACCCTGATTTTAGGACGATTAAAATGCTGCTCCAGAGCTGCAAATTCAGCATTTCAAGACCTCCAGCCACTGCTGGGAGACCGCGTGGGGCCAAAGCGCATGCTGTGTTTCAAGTCCCACTCCCCACCAGTGAAAGCACTCGCCCTCCAGTGCTGCCATTGCTGTGTTTCAAGTTCCACCTCCTCCTCTCTCCCCTAAGCAGCCAAAGTGCTTGCTGTCCAGTGCTGCAAATGCATTTGAAGCACTTCCTGTTCCTGGACAAAAGCAGAAGGGCAGTGCTGCAGAACGTGGGAGTAAGCAGGCTGCTGAAGGAGAGAGGAAAAGCCTGGAGCCACCACCAATAAGGATGAATGCTGTTGCAGTGTGGGGGCGGGAGGAGGAAAGGGAGATTCTCGGCAGGGTGGGGGTGGGGGGGAGAGAGGGACATGCGAGGCAGGGGATGAGAGTAGAGATGGGGAGGCTGCTGAGTAGGTGGGTGGAAAAATCTGCTTAATCTTGTTACATGGTCCTGGATTCTGTCCACCAAAAAAAACTCTAATATTTACCCAGAAAAATGATGAGTCTTTTTTTTTTCAACTGAGTTTCTCCTGTTTTTCTTCTTGTCATAATAAAACCCTATTACATTCCCAGGAAGAATAAGGAACAATAAAAACCAAAAATGAAGGTGCCTATGTTGCACAGGAGGTGGACCCTTGGCTGAGGTGGGGTTAGCGCTACCCGTAGGGGAGGCCCTACGGGACCCCACCGTCGGTAGGCGGAGCTGGCTGACTGACGGAGGCCGGCCTGAGCTTCGCCAATACCAGTCCTCGTTCCCCACAGGTTGAGCCCTTGGGTGCCAGGGCTGGCTGGAGTTAGGTGGGCCTCCATCCAAGGTCTTCTGGGAAATGAGGTCAGCCAGGGGCCAGCAACGTATGTAGAGGAAAGTCTGTACTGGATGGGACAGTGTCCTGGAGACCCGGGTGCCTAAAGGAACAAAAGTCAGACAGGGGGCGCCCAGGTAAAAGCAGGCCAAAGCCTGAAGAGCCAAGTCCAGTGTTAAGACTTCAGAGGCATCGTGGAACAGGCCGAAGTCAGGGCAGGTGGTAGGCAGAAGGCAATGGCAAGGCAAAGGTCAGGTCCGGGAGAAAATCAAAGGCGTAATTGGGCAAGGCTAAAGTCAAAGTCCAGGAGATGAACAGTAGCGTGGTCAGGCAAAGCAGAGGTCAGTTCCAGGAGACAATCAGTATATCAATGGAACAAACACGAAGCACAGGGTTCAAAAAAGGTTTGGATAAATTCTTGGAGGAGAAGTCCATTAACGGCTTTAATCAAGTTTACTTAGGGAATAGCCACTGCTATTAATTGCATCAGTAGCATGGGATCTTCTTAGTGTTTGGGTAATTGCCAGGTTCTTGTGGCCTGGTTTGGCTTCTGTTGGAAACAGGATGCTGGGCTTGATGGACCCTTGGTCTGACCTAGCATGGCAATTTCTTATGTTCTTATGTTCTTAACAGATGAAGTAACAGGACTAGGATCAGGAACACGGAAGGAACAGGAACCAGGAACATGGAGGTAGTCACCGGGGAGAGCAACGAAGTACACCTCTAGCGTGGAGACCTATTGCAAAGGCAACTAACCAGAGGCTGGGCCTGGCCTTATATACCGGAGTCCAGTGATGTCATCACTCGGGGCCACAGGATAGGTTCTCGCCGCGGCCCCTTTAAAAGAACAAGGGATGCACACGCGTGCACCTAAGGAGGGGCATGGTGCGGGGTGGCGGCGACTCTCTGTGGACCATGCTAGGAGCACAGGAGTCTGTCATGGAGAGAGGGGCAGTGAGGATGGCCCAAGGTCATAGGCGGTGACCCACCGCCGCGAGGGAAGTGGAGCCAGATGCTGAAGTAGGTAGAAGAGGGTGAGACGACCTGGCCGTGGGCCTACCATGGCCAGCACAGGCAACACTCTAAGTATAGGCTTTCAGCGCGAACTTTCAGCGCTGAAAGTTTTGTGCTGTGGGGAAGGAACCGGTATTGGTCAGTAAAACGAGAGGAATCCCCTGAAGCAGGCGAGCTGTGCCGCCGAAACATTGCAATGTCGGGAGGGTAGAATTTTAGCAGTCACACAAAGAAGCAAAGAAATCATTTAATCTTTCCGCGATGCCCTTATCTTCTCTAAGTGCCCCTTTAACCCCTCGATCATCTAATGGTCCAACTGACTCCCTCACAGGCTTTCTGCTTTGGATATATTTAAAAAAGTTTTTATTGTGAGGTTTTGCCTCTATGGCCAACTTCTTTTCAAATTCTCTCTTAGCCTGTCTTATCAATGTCTTACATTTAACTTGTCAATGCTTATGGATTATCCTATTTTCTTCTGTTGGATCCTTCTTCCAATTTTTGAATGAAGATCTTTTGGCTAAAATAGCTTCTTTCACCTCCCCTTTTAACCATGCCAGTAATCGTTTTGCCTTCTTTTCACCTTTTTTATGGTAAATCTGTTTTTATTTTTGAACAGAAATGAACAACACACAAAGAGCGACATATGATACATAATGTGTTCTTTTACATATCATACAACTGTAGACTTTATGATCTTACATTTCTCCCTCAGAAATCCCTACCTATCCCTCCCCCTCCCCCAACCCGCCCGCCCCACCCGTGCACCGAAAGGGACCCAAAAAGAAAAAGTCTGAGCAGTATGTCAAGTCTATAACATCTAAGAGGGTGTAGGAGCACCATGAATTCCATGTCTCAAACATCTATACGGTTAAGAAAGAGACTTTTCGAGTCCTGCGGCAAAGTTAGAATAAACGGCATCTAGACTGCATTGATAGCCGTCCTAGTCCGTAACGACAAGTGGCTAGAAGCCAAAGTTTCCATCGTTAGCAATTGTATGATAGGCGAGCGCCAGCATGACAAGGATGGCCCCTCTGGTTTCCTCCATACTGTAAGGATGGCTTTACAGGCCAATGAGCAAACTTTTGTAATCCATATGCTATGTCCCTTCTTCCCCTGGAATGTTTGAGGGAAGATCCCGAAGAGTGCCACCAGTGGAGAAAGTGGTATCTTTAGACCCAAAGTATGATTTATGGAGTGGAAGACCTTCTTCCAAAGGTTTTGCAGTACCAGGCAACTCCAAAAAGAGTGACCCAGATGCGCTCCCACTGAGCCACACTTTATACATGCATCCGTAGTGGCAAACCCCACTCTATACGCTTGGTGTGGAGAAATATACATTCTGTAAATAATTTTATAGCGAGCCTCCATCAGAAGCGTATTGCTGGTTATCTTTTTCGTCATGGCAAAGGCAGATTTCAACACTGAAACAGCTATTGGTTCCAATTGCCATTTAAGTCTCACCTCCCTCCAGGGACCACTGTTTGTAAGTGTTTTCCAGCTGTCTGTAAAAATATGAGATAGAGTGTTTTTGTGGAGTATCTGAATCAAACCACGTACGCAGAAATTGCCACTTAGTGTCCGAGAAGTTGGATTGACCCAGTGAACTCACATAATGCCGAGCTTGGAAATATTGAAAAAAGTCCCTGGACGAGATACCATAGAGGATGCAGAGCCCAGGAAAGTCAATGAAAGTCCCATCTGCATGTATCATTTGGCCAATACAGGTAAGTTTTAACTGTTCCCAGGCACGGAATTTGGAGGCTCCAGAGCCCACTGGGAAAGTTGGATTGCCGCAGAACGGGAGGGGTGATGATGCACCAGCCGGTAATGATGCCTTTTGCACAAGCCACTTCCACGTCTGCCGTAGTGGTCTCAATAGAAGTCCAGAGTTGATGGTTGTCGATATAGACGCAGTTGCCACATGTAGGGCATAACTTGGCGAAATAGGAGAGAGTAATTGTGATTCAAAAAGAGTGTCGGAGAAATGTGATGTGCCTTGAATCCAGTCGCCAATGTGCCTCAGATTGATCGCATGATTGTATAATTTCAAGTCTGGGAGGCCAAATCCTCCTACTGACGTCGGTCTCATCAGTATTTGCAAGGCCAACCGTGGTCTTTTCCCACACCATAGAAATTTAGTCACCACTCTCTGGAATTTAGTCAGGGTAGCTTGAGTGAGAGGAGTGGGAGGACACTGAGAACATACAGCCACCGGGGCAGCACAGTCATTTTCAGTAAGTGTATGCATCCTATAAGTGAGAGAGGGAGATGCATCCATGCAGATACCGATCTTTCCATTTTCTGTTGTAACTGTGGCACATTAAAAGCATATAAATCATCCATGCGCTTAGGTACCCAGACCCCTAAATATTTAATTTGATCAGATGCCCATTTCAAGGGAAACTCTCCATGCCAGGGAGTAGTGTCAGTCCTTCCTATCACCATTGCCTCCAATTTTTCAAGATTTAATTTAAGAACTGCGTGTAAGCCATACTCTGAGATTACCTGTAGAGCAGCTGGGAGTGATTGTGTGGGATTTGTCAGGTGCAGTAGAAGGTCATCCACAAAAGCTGCCGATTTGAACTCCACTAGCCCCCTCTGGATCCCTGCTACGAACCTTGGGTTTCCTCCAAGGTTCGTAACAACGGGTCCAAAGAAAGAACAAATAACAGAGGGGATAAAGGGCACCCCTGTCTGGTACCCCTAGCCAAAGTAATCTTTCCACCTTTTTTAATGTGTGGAATACATCTGGACTGTGCTTCTAGGATGGTATTTTTTAACAATGACCACGCCTCTTGCACACTTTTTACCTTTGTAGCTGCTTCTTTCTGGTTTTTTTTCTTACAATTTTTCTCATTTTATCAAAGTTTCCCTTTTGAAAGTTTGGCACGAGAGCCGTGGATTTGCTTACTGTCCCCCTTCCAGTCATTAAATCAAATTTGATCATATTATGATCACTATTGCCAAGCGGCCCCTCCACCGTTACCTCTCTCACCAAATCCTGTCCTCCTCTGACTGAAGTGTATACTACTGCTATACACTTCAGTCAGAGACCCCTCATTCATTTTGCATCATAAATGGCAACACATTCTCCTCAATACATCTTGATTAGATTGCAAGCTTCAAGGAGTAGGGACTGCCCATTATGTGTGTCTGTAAAGTGCTGGGTACATCTGGTATGCGCTGCACAAATCATTTTAATAATAACTTTCTGACAAGAATGCCTTTGATCGGTCACACTCCAAAATGTTTTTGTAATCTTTGAATACTATCAGTGAAGTGCTGTGTAGCCAGATTCCCAAAACCTGGCTGCAGTATGTGCACACATGCGGATGCACATATGCACATGAGTTATGGGTGATTGCATATCTCTTCCAATATAAGAATAAGAAGAACCTGTTAATCATTCCTCAGTAAATTTGCCAATAACATCTGAAATGCCTTTATTTTAAGTACCTGCAGATTGGCTTCTTAATACCGCAAAGCAAGTTAAATTTCTTAACTCAAACAGGTTGGGGCTGGTTCACCAAGGTTTATCTCACCTTCTGTAGCTATGGGGAAAAAAAACTTAAGTGAATCAGGACAATTGACTTAGGTTAAAGAAGATTAATGATCTTTAATAATATGAGGGCAAATGATGAGAGAAGAAGAGATATCTTTGTCTAGTATATCCTGCTGCTGTACTGAGCTTTGTTTGCTTAGTACAGTATTATTAGAGCTGTTGTGTTTCACCTACATTTTCTACTCCTGGGGGAATTCGGTACAAAAAAATTAAACATTTTGTGCACAAAACTTGTAAATATTGCAAAATTCAGCACAATTATTATGCAAAATAATACAATATGGGGGGGGTGATGGGCGAGGAAGGAAGATGTTGGATCAAAGGGGGCCGGTTGATAGGAGGAGGAAGATGATTCAGGATTGAGAAGGGTTAGTAGGAGGAGGAGGAGGAAGACGACAGGAGATGGGTAGGAAGACAAAAGAAAAGAAGTGAGTTTGCATGAGTCTAAGAAAAAAACAACAACTTACAGCCTTATCCTCCACTATCAGCAGAGACGGGAGGCAGATAGTAGCAAGCTGGCTTTAGAGCACATGCAAGGCAGGAGCTGCAAACTGAGGTCCCTAGAAGAGCCGGGCAGTCTGACTTCCTGGCATGTTCTAGCCTATTCTCACAGGAAGGGTTTCTAGGGACACCTATTTAGCTGTTCCTCTTCCTGTGCTTGCTGGCTCCGGGACTCCAGAGTTCTCGTGGAGACTGGCCCTTCTGAAGAATCAGATGTCAGCTGTACTGACTTCTCCTCCACGGGCGGGCTCATGGAGCCAGCTGTTATTGCAGCTCATACGCAAGCCTACTTTTCATGCAGAATCCACTGCAACTGGGTGGCTCCTCCGCTTTGGTAGACTTGCAGAGCCAGGCTCTTCACATTATCACACTCGCACAAGCCTGTGCTCTTCAGTGGCTCTTCCTCTTCTGGTAGATCCTGGCTCTTAATGTGTCAGCTGTTCTTCCTGTGTCAGCTGTTCTTCCTGTGTCAGCTGTTCTTCCCGTGGAGCTGGCTCTTCACTGATTCTGTGCAGAGAAAGGTAAAATCTGTGCCAAGGGGAAATCACCTATCATTAAAATCATCCATTGTATCTGAAGACTGGAGGGTGGCAAATGTAACCCCAATATTTAAAAAAGGCTCCAGGGGTGATCTGGGTAACTATAGACCAGTGAACCTGACTTCAGTGCCGGGAAAAATAGTGAAAACTATTCTCAAGATCAAAATTGTAGAGCATATAGAAAGACATGATTTAATGGAACACAGTCAACATGGATTTACCCAAGGGAAGCCTTGCCTAACAAATCTGCTTCATTTTTTTGAAGGGGTTAATAAACATATGGATAAAAGTGAACCGGTAGATGTAGTGTATTTGGATTTTGAGAAGGCGTTTGACAAAGTCCCTCATGAGAGGCTTCTAAGAAAACTAAAAAGTAATGGGATAGGAAGCAATGTCCTTTCGTGGATTACAAACTGGTTAAAAGACAGAGAGAAGGATTAAATGGTCAATTTTCTCAGTGGAAAAGGGTAAACAGTGGAGTGCCTCAGGGATCTGTACTTGGACCGGTGCTTTTCAATATATATATAAATGATCTGGAAAGGAATACGACGAGTGAGGTTATCAAATTTGTGGATGATACAAAATTATTCAGAGTAGTTAAATCACAAGCGGACTGTGATACATTACAGGAGGACCTTGCAAGACTGGAAGATTGGGCATCCAAATGGCAGATGAAATTTAATGTGGACAAGTGCAAGGTGTTGCATATAGGGAAAAATAACCCTTGCTGTAATTACACGATGTTAGGTTCCATATTAGGAGCTACCACCCAGGAAAAAGATCTAGGCATCATAGTGGATAATACTTTAAAATCGTCGGCTCAGTGTGCTGCAGCAGACAAAAAAAACAAATAGAATGTTAGGAATTATTAGGAAGGGAATGGTTAATAGAACGGAAAATGTCATAATGTCTCTGTATCGCTCCATGGAGAGGCTGCACCTTGAATACTGTGTACAATTCTGGTCGCCGCATCTCAAAAAAGATATAGTTGCGATGGAGAAGGTACAGAGAAGAGCAACCAAAAGGATAAAGGGGATGGAACAGCTCCCCTATGAGGAAAAGCTGAAGAGGTTAGGGCTGTTCAGCTTGGAGAAGAGACGGCTGAGGGGGGATATGATAGAGGTCTTTAAGATCATGAGAGGTCTTGAACAAGTAGATGTGACTCGGTTATTTACATTTTCGAATAATAGAAGGACTAGGGGGCATTTCATGAAGTTAGCAAGTAGCACATTTAAGACTAATCGGAGAAAATTCTTTTTCACTCAATGCACAATTAAGCTCTGGAATTTGTTGCCAGAGGATGTGATTAGTGCAGTTAGTATAGATGGGTTCAAAAAAGGTTTGGATAAGTTCTTGGAGGGGAAGTCCATTAACGGCTATTAATCAAGTTTACTTAGGGAATAGCCACTGCTATTAATTGCATCAGTAGCATGGGATCTTCTTGGTGTTTGGGTACTTGCCAGGTTCTTGTGGCCTGGTTTGGCCTCTTTTGGAAACAGGATGCTGGGCTTGATGGACCCTTGGTCTGACCTAGCATGGCAATTTCTTATGTTCTTATGTTCTGTATTGTGGAGTCGTGCAGAATTCCCCCAGGAGTACCTATCCTCCATTTCAGGAAAGACTGTATTTCCATAAACGATTCTGTAGTACAGAGGAAAACAGCTGAACTGGCTCCTTGGCTACTGTTTGCTTTTCATTTTCATTTCACTTATTGACTTATCAATCCCTTTCCAGCTAAAATATCACTCAAAAAAATCAAGTACACAAAATCACATTATATGACATAAATATGCATAACATATAGCAAGCAAACAATGACAATATTTTAAACTCTGCCCTTAACTCTATCCGAGGCTTGTCCGGCAAACCTGAATTTACCCCCGTACAGACATTAGCCATGTGTTTAGACCCTTCCTAAAACATAGCAAATTCTTTTCATCTCTAAGCTGAGGTGGTGAACAGTTCCAGAATGAAGGAATGGCAGCTGAAAGGGCAGGGTTCTACAGTTGTACATGATGAAAGACCCTTTTCTGCTGGAAGCTGTAATTGACATTTCTGTGCAGACTGGGGACTCTACCACTACAGCACCATTTTAACTTCCCATTTAAGTGAGGAGGACAATGACCTTTCATTATTTTAAATGCCAGTACAAGGCACTTGAATTGACGCCATAGTGAAATGGGAAGCATTGTAACTGTAACAGTAATGACCCAGCTGAAACAGGTGTAGAGCTGTTTGTTAATAACTACGCAGCAGTATTTTGCATGATCTATAATCTACAAGTTAATTTTCCCGGAAGTCTTACGTATAGAGCATTGCAATAGTTATATGTCACCTTTTTCAAAGAATCTGTATCTAGTATCAGCTTCAATTGTCTCTTTAACATTAAATTCAAATACACTTTTATTTCTGACTGCACTTACCTACCTGTCCATGTTCATCATCAAGTCCCATTTTCCATTTGATTTGATTTTGGAGGGGGGAGGAAGATAGAGCGAATGACATCTGATCAATTAGACAGGAAATCAGATTATAGGCAATCAGCATTTGTTAGGTGGATAAAACTCCAAGATTTAGCTGTAACTTTTTTTATTTCCTGGAAAAACTGTTGGCAGAATTTTGCATTCTTTCAGTAATTCTGTGCCTGGCGAGATTCTTGTCCTGAAAGGGTCAGGCACGCTAAGCCAATGCTTTTGAAAGAGGGAGAGGGACTAGAGATTGCTGTTCCAAGGCTATCATTCTGTGCATTTCTGCAGAGGGAGGGATGCAGAAGAGAAAAGAGAAGAAATTAGAATTGGCTGTGAGGAGTGATGGCACAAAACAATTCAGCTCAGCCTGCACATAAAAGTAAAGTGGTCTCTTTATATGACAGGTGGGCTGGAAGCTAGCACATGTGTTTGTGAAGATGGTTTATTACAGCAGATGTTGATTGCTGTATACGATGTATACAAATGATATCCTGAGCATGGCAGTCAGCAGATGGGTGTTAATGGCAGCCTTGCATGTGTTGCTGCCTGTGGTAGCATCTGCAGAATATATATTTAAAAAAATGCAAATCTGTGGGAATAGAATCTGATTTTTCCGTCACTGCTGAAGAGAAATCTGAAGAAGGCATCTGTGATGTCCCAAAAATGAATGGGCAGCAACATCAGTATATTAATAGGTATCGCAACCTCCACATTTCCCAGTGGTTGCATGGGTTAAACAGCAGACCTTTAGATTTAGATCTTTAGATTTACATGGTAGGCTCTCAGCTGAGCACTTGCATGCTCTCACTTTAATGATGTATGTGACAATACACTTTTGCAACTGGGGCCATTGATTTACAGAGAACACTGAACGCTATGACAGCAGCATGTGTCTACTGTGCTTATAGGTAATATGGTGGTTCAGTGGGCTGCTGTAGTTGCTTTTTTTTTGCTACAGACAGTTTGGAAGTTTAATTCATGATGATGTGAACAATACAGTGTGCCCCTAGTATACTGTATATGCAGTACTTACTTGGTGGAAGCATAAATAGTATGTGATAAAATGTATTGCAAACAGTTTCCAGACATGTTCTCCTCCATGCTTAGTGTCCTTAAAGATCATCTGATCACAAATCCTACTACGTGCTAGTTATATTTCTTTTACAGCATGTTAAGTGTTAAGTTTTTGTCTAAAAAAATTGGCATGGTTAATCAAAAAAGGGCAGAGACATGCATATGTGTGTTTAATCTTCATACCTTGCAAATAATAAACTCTGTTTATCCACAGTCAGATAATCACATATTTTTAGAATAGTCCTTGCCTTCTGATAGACTGGGAGGCTCTTCATTTAAACTCATTTATGATTCACACAATATCGGAGATTTTATCTGCTATTGCCTCTTTTACTAGGAAATTGCCTGGGAGCCCAGTATGTGCAGTGCTGATTGTGTATGAAATTTAATACAGAAAACACCTGCCATACCATCTCAACTCTTACAAAAGCAGTTTTAGTCCATATGTGCATGTGATGATGCTATTGTCAGAGTCCTTTTTCTTGTCCGTAAAGAATTAATGTCAACTTCACTAACTCAGCAATTCAGACAAGCTGAAAAGCTTGCCATAGCTGGCATATCGTTAAAGTTAAAGCACCCTTGAGTGACCAGAATAACTTGAGAGCTAAAAAAGGTAACTTTTTGGGGACCGATTCATCTAGTTTGAAGCTTGTGATTAGCCAGTTGGAGGTTTGGATGGATATTTTACATGCTGTCCTAAAATTGAAAAATCCATCCTCAGAAACCTGAGTAGCAGCAAAAATGCCATTCAGTATATAACGAGGCATTTCAGGCAGTCATGACTCATAGTACTGAAATGTATAAGAGGCATCATTAAAATATACATGAGCCTCATTACCCTTTTTCTTTCGTGTAAAGTTGCTTCAGCGATATCAGTCCCCTATAGGAAAAGGTTGCTGAAGCGTATGTTGCATCTTCCATGAATGATATACGCAGCATGCCCCAGGATACTAAAATGGTCAAGATGATGAGGTTTTGAGAGACTGGAGAAGAGCAGATATAGACCCACTCTATAAAAGTGTGAATAAGGAGGAGGGCAGGCAACAACAGACTTATCTGTCTAACTTCAGTAGTGAACAAAGCTATGTAATCCATCCTGCAAACATGCTTATTTGAGGACACTTTTAAGATATGAAACTAATTGTTCCTGCACATGACCTCCTGAACTCACCCACAGGCTGCCTCCTTATATTGTCTGTCAAGAGGCCCCACTCCCAGCAGCCGGTCCTACTGCTTTAACTCAACTTAGAATAGTTGAGAGCTTCTCAGATGACATCAGTATGGCTTTTGGCCTGGACAAATGTGCTAAGGCGACTTTCTGTGCGGGAAAATTAAGCACAACTGAAAGCATCTCTCTGACTGAGGAGCATAGCATAAAAGAACTTACTTCAGCAGCAAGTCATATACTGTATAAATATCTAGGATGGATGAAGGTGCAACAATTCAGCACAAAATGCTGAGAGAAAAGATGACTAAAGGATACTATTAGGAATTGAAATTGATTTTGAGCTGTCAATCAACTTGCAATTCCTGCACTCTCCTATAGTTTCGAAATAGTAGATTGGACCTGATAAAGATCTTGAACAGTTGGATATAAGAAAAAGAAAATTTCTCCATGCCCATCAAGTAATCTGTAAGAATCGTTTATGCCGAGATTGTACATCCCAAGAGCTGAAGGTAGTATGAGCCTTATAGAAATAGATTATACATATGAACTGCTATTATTTATTATTTATTTTTGTGGTTTGTCTTATTTTGTTTATTCCCATTATTTTATATTTGATGTTTTGCAATCCGCTTAGAATAATTTGATTTACTAAAGGCCGAATATAAGAATTTTTAAATAAATAACTTACTTTCTGAACTCCATCCCAGAACATCCCTTGACTGCCACTTTTTCCCCCACTACAATACAAGTTCCATTCTGCAAATATGCACTTGTACTCGAGGTTTATGAAATATATTCGATTGTACATGTCACTTACGTGAATATATGCTATTTTTACACACGAAACCCCTTTTGAAAATTGAAGCGGTAATAAAACCTTGGTGTAGATGTGTATTTGACTTGTTTCTGGGACCATACTATAGACAAAGGGAAGATATTTGTGATGGCAAACTGAACGACGGTATATAAAACACAATAAATAAATAAATAAATAAAATCCATAATATATCGGGCTTGGCAGTGTCCGTAAGTGCTCGCGCATGTTCCCCAGCCCGCCAGTAGATGGCACTATAAGGTATCGGGCTTGGTAGTGTGTCCATCACTGCTCGCGCATGTTCCCCAGCCCACCGATAGATGGCGCAGGTGGCTCCCTGACCACCTTGGAGGCTCAAACACGCCGTACAGCGGCCATGTCACAACACCAGCTACAAGAGGTACTCCTGGGGGAATTCAGCACTACTGCAGAATGCAGATTTTGTGCAGAATTCCTACTTCCCGCAGATTTCCTCCCTCACCTCGCTGATTTCCTCCATCGCCGGAAGACTATTCAAAACCGGAAGGACAGCAGCCATCGCGGCAGAAAATAGCAGAGGAGACCCCGGCATGCCGCGAACAAAGCACGTCCCGCAGCACACACTCCACGGCAAAGATGAAAGCCCCGGTGCTCCATTCACGGCAACAAGGGAAGGCCCTATGTGCCGCGATCGGCACGCTCGGGCCTTCATCTTTGCCACGAACGGAGCGTGTGCCGCGGGATGCACTCCGTTTGCGGCATGCCGGGGTCTCCACTGCTATTTTCTGCTCAAGGCAAAAATGGAAGGCTCCCGTGTGCCGTGAACGGCGTGCTGGGCCTTCATCTTCGCCGCGAATGGCGCAGGTCCTGCGGCATGCCGGTGAGAGAGAATGTGTGTCGGGGAGGGGAGGGTGAGAGAGAGCAAGAGGGTGTGAGAGAGAGCATGGGCGGGGGATGCCAGTGAGAGAGACAATGTGTGTGTGAGAGAGGGGGGTGACAGAGAGCATGGTTGGTAAGAGGGGGGGTGGGGAGGGTGTGAGAGAGAGCATGGGAGGTAAGAGAGGGTGGGTGAGGGGGATGCTTGAGTGTGGGTTTCAGAGAGAGGGAACCTATATGAGGGGAGGGTGATGCCGGTGAGAGAGAATGTGTGTGTGTGTGAGAGAGGAGAGGGGGTGTGGGGGAGTGCGAGAGACATCTTGGTAAATAAACTTTGCCAGCCCTGGCTTTAGCAAATGTTCCTCCACGTCCCTTGCCCTGGGTGAAAACAATTTCGTTTTTCCTTTGCAGCTAACGCTTCCATACAAAAGCATATGTGCCAATAAAAAGGCTCGCCGCCCGGGCGTAGAACAGATACAGTTGCTAGTATATATTTGTGTTTAAACATGATGGAGTGAGCACACAAGTGGGTACAGCTGCCTTATTAAATCTTGTTTTCTCTTCTTACTTTTCTCTTCCCTGGTTATTTTCCTCCGTGCAGCACAATACGGCTGGTGTCAACTGCGAAGCCTGTGCAGTGGGTTACTATCGTCCCTACGGAGTCCCGAAGGAAGCGCCTCATGGCTGCATTTGTAAGTTCTTTTTACTTCACTTGCTTCCCCCAGTATCTGGGTTCCTGATTATGGGTCCTAACTGCTTCCTGTATTCAGAACATTTTTAGTTTCCATTTTGGTTTTTTTTTCATTCCTTCTTTCATGAGTAAATAAAAACAACCAAGCTTTTATGAAGAGGATGCATAGCTCATACAGGACCGGGGTTGGGATTTCATTTTTCACCTTTCCAATCCCAAACTGAGTAACATTCTGGCACAGTGGGTATTTCTCTACCCCAGAGGGTTTACAATCCAAGGGCTTGACTTATTAAGCTTTTCCCCCATAGACAAGGAATTGGAGAAAAGCCTTAATAAATCGAGCCCTCAGGTTTATATGTGAGGAAATGGAGGGTGGAATGTGCCCAGGTTCACAAGAAGCATCAATGGGAGAAACAGGATTTTAACCTTGGCTTTTCGGGCTCTCAGTTTGCTACTATAACCACTAATCTATGCATGTATGGAAAATGGGGAACTCCGTGTGGAAAGAGGAGGAGGCTGCAGGTCATCTACAGTCCACTAGGGCTACAGTTCCAAGTAGATACTTCAAAATATCAACGTGCCTGTAATGTAGTTTTTACTGTTACTCGGTTTTGTTGCTTCGCTTTTATCTGCCATGGTTTTGTGATTTCTGTTTCTGAATTGACTGATCTGATGGAGCAGATGGACATTAATTAATGTTGCTTTCTAAATAAAAAACATTCCCAGCACATATTCATAGTATGCTGCTGGTCTTAGCTTCCATAAGAATATAAGAACATAAGAAATTGCCATGCTGGGTCAGACCAAGGGTCCATCAAGCCCAGCATCCTGTTTCCAACAGAGTCCAAACCAGGCTACAAGAACCTGGCAATTACCCAAACACTAAGAAGATCCCATGCTACTGATGCAATTAATAGCAGTGGCTATTCCCTAAGTAAACTTGATTAATAGCCGTTAATGGACTTCTCCTCCAAGAACTTATCCAAACCTTTTTTGAACCCAGCTACACTAACTGCACTAACCACATCCTCATCAATAGCTCACTCCTTTTTGTAGAACAGCAAAGGAAGGACTTTTGGTGTCATTATTCAGAGAGAAGTGAGGATCTGGGAACACCACTGCAGAGTTAAAGTGCATAGGAAAGTGCCAAGGAAGCGAGGTGTAACACTCAGAGAAAAATGATCAAATACATGGCATAAAAAAGCACAGATTCCTGCATGGATAAAGAAAAAAGTAGCTCCAAATGAATTTACAGAAACACTTGTAATCAGATTGCTGTATAATGCTACTGCTTTCTGAAGGGTGAATTGTGCCGAATCTTTAGTTTCCTCAAGCACAATCCATATTGCATGAATTTTCTCCTCCTGTATCGTCAGCTATGGAGAGCCATAATTGGAATATTTCCTAAGGAAATATTTTTTTTGTCACAGAAAGGATGGTGGATACATGGAGCAGTCTTTCAGTGGAAATGGTGGGGGCCAAAACATTAACAAGATCCAAGAAAGCATGAGGATAAGCACAGAGGATTCTTAGTTATAAGGATGTGAGAATAAAGCCTGAGATCGGGTAGGCTCTGGGATATTGCATCCTGCGGTGCTTATCTGCCATCAGAGTTTATGTTTCTATGTAATTTCAGATTTATTGCTGTTTGTAACCTATCATTAAAACTGTCAATTGTACCAGAAGATTGGAGGGTGCAAGTGTAATGCCAGTCTTTAAAAAGTACTCTAGGGTGATCCCGAAAACTATAGACCAGTGAGTCTGGTTTCAGTGCCAGGAATTCGTGGAAACTATCCTAAAGCACAAAATCACAGCACATATAGAAAGACTTGGCTTAATGGGACAAAGACAGCATTGGATTTGCACAGGGGAAGTCTTGCCTCACCAGTCTGTTACATTTTTTTGAAGGGGTTCATAAACACATGGATAATGGGCAGCTGGTAGATACAGTGTATTTCAATTTTCAGAAGGTTCTTGAGAAACTCCCAAAAACATTAAAAAGTCATGGGATAGGAGGCAATGTCTAATTATGGATTGTGAATTAGTTAAAAGATAGGAAACAGAGGAGGGCTGACTGATCAGTTTTCTCAGTGGAGGAAGGTAAACAGTGAAGTGTCCCTGGGATATATACTGATACCTGTGCTTTTTAATATATTTATAAATGATCTGGAAAAGGGAAGAATGAGTGAGGCGATCAAATTTTCAGATGGCACAAAATTATTCTGAATTGTTAAATCACAAGTGAATTGTGAGAAATTGCAGGAGGACCTTGAGAGATTAGGAGACTGGGCACCCAAAAAGCAGATGAAATTTAACGTGAACAAGTACAAAGTGATGCAAATGGGGAAAAGTGACCCAAAGTGTAATTATTCAATGTTAGGTTCCAAATTAGGAGTTACTGCCCTGGAAAAGCATTTGGGTGTCATCATGGGCAATACTTTGAAATCCTTGGCTCAATGTGCGGTGGTGGTCAAAAAAGCAAACAGAATATTAGGGAGGAAATGGACAATAAAATGGAGAATGTCATAATATCTCTGTATTGCTCCATGGTGCAACTGCACCTGGAGTACTGTGTACAGTTCTGGTTGCCACATCTCAAAAAAGATATAGCTGAAATGGAAAAGATACAAAGAAGGTGACCAAAATGATAAAGGAGATGGAACGGCTTCTCTTTGAGGAAACGCTAAAGAGATAGAGCTCTTTAACTTGGAGAAAAGATGGTTGAGAGGGAATATGGTAGAAGTCTATAAAATCATGAGTAGAGTAGAACAGATAAATGTGAATCAGTTGTTTTCTCTTAAAAAAATACAAAGACTATGAGACATTCTATTAAGTTACTAAGTAGCACATTTTTAACAAATCAGAGAAAATATTTTTTCCACTCAATGCACAGTTAAGCTCTGGAATTCATTGCCAAAGGATGTGGTAAAGGCAGTTAGCATAGCTGGGTTTACAAAAGGTTTGGACAAACTCCTGGAGGAAAAGTCCATAAACCTCTATTAACTAGTAGACTTGGGGAATGCCACTACTTATCCATGGGTATTAGCAACATGGGATCTATCTACTAGTTGGGATCCTACCATGAACTTGTGACCTGGATTGTTCACTAGTGAAAACAGAATACTGGGCTTGATGGACCCTTATTTCTGACATAGTATGGCAATTCTTATATTCTTATGTTAAAAAACATTGTATGCTAGGCTTGTAATTAGGATTCTGTATATGTCACCTTGTCCATGAGTTTCTTTTTCCTTCAATATGTTTAATACATTAGATTTTAAAGGCATTATTGCCCTTGTGCCGTAGCCCTCTTTTTTTGGCTAAGGATTAAGTCGCTACATGCTTATCATGATCCTTTACAGTTATTTTGAATAAGGAAACGGGAGAAGCTTACCTACTGTGTTTTATCAGTGGTTCTTTGCAGTATAGCATATAGCCTCAAATGAGCTTTTTTACATGTCCTCAAAGTGTGTGTCGCAAATGAGACCTCAAATGAGTGAACTTAATTGCTGTAATGTTCTAGCATGCAGTTGCAATCCTGAGCAATCAGATGGCTGTGAGGAAGGATCCGGTCGCTGTTACTGCAAGCCAAACTTCCGTGGGGAAAGCTGTGAAAGATGTGCTGAAGGTTACTTCCACTTCCCGTCCTGTGTTCGTAAGTATCACAGTATGATAGTAGCTGATTGCTCCTCAGCCTCTTTTTGGCCAAGATCAAGTGTAAAGTCTGAGTCATGAGCTGAGGATGGTCCTATTCTGGCCTCTTGGCTGAGGTTGAGAACCTAAAATTACTGCGGGTGGGTGGGGGAGGCGCAGCAATGTCTGCCATGTGACCCTCATTGTGATGCAAAACTGTTTGGATTTTGGCCAAAAATGAAGGATTACATCTCTAGTAATGCAAAAAAATAAAATAAAGCTTGCTTTCACAGGCCTCTGTTTTCTCTCTGTTGTAATTTCAGATTCAGTTAGTTTTTTGTTGAGACTGACTATGAGAATCCGTCCTCGTCTTTCCTCTCAAAAGCAAATGACTAAAGTTCACAGATAGAAACTCTACTCTTTGGGTTGGCTTCTTGGTTGAGTGGTTGATTTCAGTTCCTGGCTTCTGCTGTTTGAGCATAAAAAAACACATGTGCACTTAATTGTGTTTCCCAGAGAAAAATTGTGCAATAAATAAGGGAGATGATGATCTTTTCCACACAACAACATCCCCTTTTGATTGGCATGTTGAGACGTCCATCCTAGAAGAGAAGATGTTGTGAAATAAGTGCTTGCCCTTGAAACAGATGATTTTTATTGAAACTCATGCAAGTTGGGCATCTAGACTTTACTGTTTGATTTTCTCTCATGTTTCTGGCTTTCATTGTTGCTTTAATGTTTTATTTCTCTAAAAACATGATTAAATGTATAAACATTTTTGAACATAGATGTCATTGTGAGACCCGCATTCTATGAACTTTTCCCTCATTTATTTCACTACTTTTTACCTTGTTCTTTCACACATTTTAATTCTCATTTGGGACTGTGATCACGGGCTTTTCTTGCTCTGTAGGCTTGCTGTGGCATACTTAAATAGCTGCAGTGGCAGACTTTTGGGGTAAGTCTGCATTATTCCTGGGAGCAGGGACATTTGCCCCATGCGGCAGGGACATTTCTAGCTAACAAACAAAAAGGGTCTATTTGCAAAGTAGTTTTCCCATAGACATAAAATGGGAAAAATCCTTTAGTGCATCTGGCCCAAAATGTCCACAGACCACTTACAGTGTATTTTGCAGTGATTACAACATAGTGACTCTTACATTTTCTTAGCGACTGGCAAGTTTTCTTCGGAAATTATTTATTTATTTCATTTGATTGCACGCATTACGCTATGAACCTCAAAGGAGGGCATAACTAAAACTGAAAGCAAACAATTTATATTTGGATTTTCTGCTTGGATGGACATGATGGTGCTCTTCAATACCAGACTTTTATATTGGGTTGTTTAGTTAAAATATAATTCCTGTGGGAATTCTGCACCACTGAGCAACACAGAATTTGCGCAGAATTCCCCTCCCTCATGGAGCTGTACATCCTCCTGCAGAATTTGGACAGCCTGCCTGAGCTGATGGGAGTGAAAGCAGTGTAAGCTAGGGCCTTCACAAATGACTCTCCCTCTCTCGCCCCTTCCAGACCTGTCCCCACCTAAAGCCTTCTTCCCTGCACCATAGTCTTATCCATACGTTAGGACACCGGAGCTCAGCCTGCCTATGGGGTCCTGTGCATGGAACAGAAGATATTTCTGAGAATTCAGGATCTAGATTTCAATTTCCTACTCCAAAGCTTCCAGAGCCTCCTGCATCTTCTTATGTTGCTGTATCCTCATGTATTTATTTATTTACCACGACAACTGGCACCACCCCAGCGCTGTCTAAAATCCTAAGTGCAATTTGAGGTTCACTGCCACTGCACCAGGCAGGCAAGTTACCAAGCAATCCTCACACCTGCCAGCCACCCAGCTATCTACATTCCTAATGATTGACTTGTCAGCGGTAGCAGCAGTCTTAAGCCTTCCCTCATGGACACCCCCTTCCTCCCCAGTAGCCATATCCTTAGTACTAGAGGATAATTTATCACCTGGAAGGCAGGTTCTGGCTACAGGATCACTGTCTTCCTTCCAGGTGATCTTCATCCTCCAAAGCAGCACAGGGGCTGCTAGATTGGATGTGGGACCACTTTGTTATGTCTCTGAAAATCTCCTGTATATACCTCTCTGTCTGTGCTCCTCCAGGTCTGCCACTCTGGCCTCCAGAGATCAGAATTGTTCTCTGAGAGCAGGGAGCTCCTTGCACCGGCTGCCCATATGCAACCTCTTGCCAACAGGTAGATAATCATACTTGTGGCATTTGGAATAAAATACTGGCTAGCCCCCATCTCACTACTGGACTGCCATCTGCATCTTAATGTCGTTAGTTGTTAAATTGATTTCAAGTTGTTTAAAAAAAGGGGAGACAATCCAATTTAAAATACCCTAATTTAAGGGACTTTATTTTAAGCTGTTTGTCAATGAACTGTAATAGGACTGCAGTTAATCTATTGCTAAGATCAAGGTTAATTACTCTCTTGGTGATGAAAATCCCTAATTGACTTTTAGATGGTAATTTTCAAACAGGCTGCATAGCAATAAAGTCTGCTTGTAGATTGTACACTCAGACTTTACTAAATATTCTCAAAGCACGCTTTCGCTCATAAATTTGTTTTGGAAATACGCAGGTAAATGGACATTACCACATACAAACTTACGCTTTCTCAAGGCAGGGCATAACTTGTTTGTGGTAACTCCTGTGCATACTTTTTAAAATCAGAAAGTACGTGTGTACGTCGCATCACCACCTCCGGAACACCATTACTGAGTGCTTATAAAAAGTATGCATGAAACTGACTTATTCATTTACTTTTAAGTGCACTGGGCCCTTATTGATTTTCAACACACCTCTTGTACACACAGAACAGGTTTTTGTCAAAAATTTCCCATCCTAACTTTCTAAATTGGGAGACTATTGGGGAGAGTGGGTGAGTGGGAAAATCAAACACCATTGATTACTTTCCAGGATGTAGCTCTCACACCTTCCTACAGCAAAAAAAATTGACTTTTGCAAGTTCTTAAACATACAGAATAACTAACACTTTATAGACACACAGAATAACTTTAACCTTCTAACAAATTTCTTTAGCATACTTTATAGGTACACAGAATACTTTAACCCTTTATCTATTGTCCTTAACACACTTTATAGACATGCATAATAATTTTAACCTGCTAATTTCCTTAACACACTTTATAGATATACTCCTTCACACTTGCATTTCCACTTGAGTGAGCCAAGACGTAATTTTTACAAAAGATAATGTTTTATTTTTTTCTCAAAGGGTGTGACATGTACCCCTTTAAACAAAACAGGAAAACAAACCTCTTGCTATCACTGGCCTCTAAAAATATCGTCTGTGTATTTTTATAGCTCTTAACTATTGGGGGAGAGGGGAGGGCAGCTAACCATCTTACCCCAAATAAAACACTGAAAACTTTTCCTAGTAAAGCACACCAGACTTACTGTGTTCACAGCTCAAATCTTCTTACAGTATGTGCTACAAGTAATGTTAGTATAATTGTTCCCCCAGACCCCACTTAGGTCTCATAAAGTTGATCTTTTCCAAGCTTTGGTAGCATACTGTGTCCATCTTACATTCCTGCCTGGGAGCCTTTTCTCTGTCTTCAGCCCTTCTTGGCATCCTGCCACTCCTGGGAGGCTTTACCTCTCACACCTCCTGGGAGCTTCTTCATGCCTCTCTTCCCTAGCCCCTCCCTGTGTTCTACACTGCTTGTCATGCTCTTCTTACAGTCAACCTCCAGCTCACCTGCAGGTGCTCTCAGAGGAAGAAAACACAGTACCCTGTTCACATATTTCATTGCTTTGTCACTCAGTTATGCTGAGACTATTTGAGATAAGAACCTTTACAAAAGAGTGTATTAAAAATGTTGCCAGATTCATTGACAATCACACTGTGTATATGCCAGAATGTTTGTATAAGAGTTGATTCACTTCCTGGCAGATGGAAAGTAAAGAACATTTGATCTTTTTTCTTAACTGCTTTTTTTTAAAGGAATTCCTTTTTATCCTACCCCACCTATTCCAACACCTGAGGATCCTTCATCTGGACATATAATAGGTAAGCCCTCTCTCTCTCTTTTCTAATTACAAGTTTATGCTGCACAGATTTATAATTTTACGGTGTTGAACAGCAGGAATCTTTTTTTGTTTTTGACCCTGGCTGTTTCCTCCTGCTCCTTTCTACTTCCAGCTCATTTGGAACCAGAGCTGGGAATTCTTCCCCTAGTTTATATCCCCTCCCAGATTACTTTTAGCTCAGTTCTCGCGGTGATGGTCCTGGGTTGGGGTCTGTGCACCAGGACTCCTTCCGAAACACTGCGATTGTGAGCGCTGTGTCAGGGGCCACTAGGTGTCACCCTTAGGCAAAGACCATGACTCCTGCACCTGGGAGCTGGGAGCACTGTCTCCACAGCATCCCCTGCCCTAGCCGACCTGTGGAGGAGAAGACCCAAACCAGGGATTGAACCAGGGACTATCTGCATAGCCATGCACGGCACTTGCCAACTGAACCAGCTTGTTGGGCCACAAGAATTTTTTTCTGTTTAAAAGCAAATGTAGTCCTCTCTCTGCGTCAGTAGAAAGGGGAAATGTGTGTATTCTTTCCTGACTGGGGAGGGGGGGAGGGGGGGGAGTGGAAGATAAGCTTTAGGATCCTACTGGCATTTGCTAACATGAGGTGGACACTCTGACACAAGTAGCACACTCCACACAGTAAGCTTACTCCAATGTAAAGACTTTACCGAAAATGAACTGGAATAGTGATAATCTCATACACAGTACATTTGGTGGGAGATGAATCTGTGCAGTTAGTAACATCCAACACAGCTTTACAGCGTTAACCCCAAGGAATAGTCATATGATTCGCTTTTCTACTGTTTATACCACATCAGTCTCCTAACAAAGGACCCAAAGCAGTTTGCATCCTACAAGCCATAAAAATACAGGGGTAGATCATAATACAATATCCCTAATACAGACCCACTCCCCTCCCCTATTTTCATTTGGGAAGTGGCAGGCTGTAGCATGCATCTAAAAGGAAAAACATTCCCAATCACTGTCCTGGGGTTACTGCTGTAACTCACAACGCCTCTTGCTGTTTTCTCCAACTGTACTTTCTGTGTGGGTAAATCTCTTAGCGAGTCCATCTCCCACCACTCTTACCAGACCCCAGGTACCTGGAGCTTTTGGCTCTTCAACGTGTCCTCACACTGCAGAGATGTCTCCTCTCTTGTACACTGTCGGTACCGGATGAATATGCTACAAATATGACATAGGTTAGTCATTCCCCCTCTTCCTCCTTCACCCCTGGATACATGGCGGGCTGCTGCCTTGGGATCCCAGAAAACCTCTGGATGTCCTCTATTGAACCCCTGAATTAACAATGAGAGGGCTCTCTCCTTCATCCTCAGTTGGAAATGAGAGCTGAACACGATTGGTAAAGAGAAGCGCGGAGGCATGGTGGGGGTGGAGGGAAAGAGAGCAGCAGCAGGTAGTGAGGAGAGCACGTGTGTTGAAGCCTAATGAAAGTCTTGTGGGGGAGGTGTAGGGTGGGGAGAGAGTGAGAATTTAGTGTCCTGGGGTCAGGGGCAGATGGTGGTCCTTAGATATTTTCCCAAACATCTAAGAAGATGTTTGGCAGATTCTATGGCAATAGCAGTAGCCGCAGCGGTGGGTCCCAGGAAACCAGGGGCTTTGGGGAAGAGGATGATTACACTGGCAGGCCCTCCCTGTTTGGCAGGGTAGAGGAGGACATTTACGGAACAACTTTCATTTTGAAGAAGTGTGTCCATAGTTCCTTACGGAAAAGCATAGGGGGGAGGGGGTGAGATTGCGATATTTGGAGAACTTTGCATGTCAAGAATCCACGTTTCACACGCTGGTTCATTTGAAGGGGAGGAGAGTGGAGCGGAGAGCAATGTGGCTGGAGGGCTGTGGAAATGAGAGTGGTGTGCCAGTGCATGCTAGGAAAGGCCAAATTGACCAGCTGGAGTCTTGCTAGGTCTGAAGATCTGAATCGGGTAAAGGGGTTTTCCCCATTGGCAAATAATGTGGGAAGGGTTCATTGCGGTTCCTATCGAGCAAGGCCCATATTGAGCTACTCAGTTATAGGGATGTGAATCGGGCTTCGGGCGATTGAAAATATTGTCGATATTTTCAAAATTGTCAGAAATCAGGGGCTCCCCCAAAACGAAAGGAAAACCCCACGATATTGTTCGTGGGGGTTCTCTTATCATTTTGGGGGAGGGCGGGAAAAACGGCACACAAAAATAACCCCTAAACCCACCCCGACCCTTTAAAACTAATCCTTTAGCTTCCCCCACCCTCCCAACCCCCCCAAAAAACCTTTTACAGGTACCTGGTGGTCCAGTGGGGGGCCCGGGAGCGATCTCCTGCTCCCGGGCAGTCGGCTGCCACTAATCAAAATGGCGCCGATGGCCCTTTGCCTTTACCATGTGACAGGGTATTCGTGCCATTGGCCGGCCCCTGTCACATGGTAGGAGCACTGGATGGCCCGCACCTTTTTTAAAGATGACGCCGGCCATCCAGGTACCTGTAAAATGTTTTGGGGGGGAAGCTAAGGGATTAGTTTTAAAGGGTTGGAGTGGGTTTTTTGTTTATCGGCTCGGGCGCAGCCGATAAAACCACGATCGGGCCGGACGAAAAAAAAAACACGATGTGAATTGGAACCGGAATCCGAACCGATTCCGGTTCCGATTCACATCTCTACTCAGTTACACTTTACTGTGCATTTCCTTTGCCGCCAAGTGCTGTATCAAGGTAAGAAACATCTATTGGATGCAGGGCTTCACTTACATTTTAAGTTTGGGAAGTCAAAAACTTCCACGCATTCAAGTTTGGAAGCATCTTACTTTTAGAAATCAAAATAATTACACCACCAAATTTTAGAGAGTAAAAAAAAACATTTGAAAGTCAAATAATGGCACTCATTGATATTTAGAAGTTTAGACCTATAGCAGAATTCCGGACTGCATGCACGCTAGCAAGACAGCCATTAATTACCTAGATAAAACTTTTGAATTGCTGATACGGTGCATCACCATTTTTAAAACTTATATCTTTTTTCTATTTTTCTGTTTTGTTTTATGAAGGATCATGTAAACCAGGATTCTTCGGCCCACGTTGCCAGCGTAAGTTCAGATGCTTTTCTATTCCTTTGCCTGATGACATTATGTAAAAACACCTTTTCTTTACAGCCAGCATCTATGTAAAATGGAGGAAGTGTACCATTTTAACATGATGCTGTGTTTTCTTTTTCCTAACGCTCCTTTCACTGGCCAGCCTGTCAGTGCTACAGCGCAGGGGTGCAGAGCAGGGACTGTGACATGAAAACCGGACAGTGCAGATGTCGAGCGGGATTTCAGGGTTTGTCTTGCGACATGTGTGCAGTGGGATATTTCAACTATCCCTTCTGTCAGAGTAGGTACCATTATTTTGCTTATATTGTATGCCAGATTGTTTTTATTACTTTATTGCTGTAATCATCAGCACTTCAGGGTTTTATAGAGCACCTTACTTCCAAAACACAAGACCTCAAACGATCTGACAAGGAGAAATCTTTGGCAATAGTACTGAGGATCATGGGAATTTATTTTTATTCTAGAACAGTGCTTCCCAAACCTGCCCTGTTGACTCCACAGCCAGTTGGGTTTTCAGGATATGCAGAATAAATTTGCATGAGATTAATTTGATTGTATCAAGTCTCCAGTGAGTGCAAATCTATCTCATGAATATTCATTGTGGATATCCTGAAAAGCCTATTAGCTGGAGGATCCCCACCAAAGGTTTGGGAAATTCCATTCTACAATGTTGAAGCTGCATGAGCAATTAAAAACTATGGCTTTGATTCAGACAAATATGAGTTTTAGAAATATTTCTGGCTGAAGGATATTCATAGACCTCAAATAAATAAAAATATTACAAATCTTAGTTTTAAAAATCCCAGTTTTTTCTTATGGCTTAAAAGGATCAGTGATGTTTACAAATAGACAATTATGATAAGAACAAATGATTTAGAGCAGTGAATCATCATTGATATGATGATCCAAATTTCTAAGCAATTTTGTTCAATTATTTTGTTCTTGTTCCATTTACTCGTAATAATTTAGTGTTGAGTGATTCTGTTTCCCTTTGTAAAGCAAAGTTTTGATTACTTTTGTTTGCATTAAATATGATGGTTGCCTTTATTAAAAATTATATATATATATATCCCTCTATATGTCTTATTATAAACATGTTTTCATTAGGCACAGAATAGTAAAAAAAAAAAGTTACTATATAACAAAAGGGCTCCAGTTTTGTAGGGGTAAATTTTAAGAAGCTCAGTGGGGAGTTACAAGCATAACTTTACTGCATGAACTTCAATGGATTTTCAGCCATCTAAAACTATGCTGGTACGTTCACAGCCCTCATAAAGCTTGTCACATATAAAAGAAGCATTGAGGATGGGGGTTGCTCTGAATCTTATGCATGCATGTTTAACTTTTAAAAAAGACATGCCTAACTGTCCTGCTGATAATGAGGGAACTTGTGCCATCATTTTGAAATTGGTAAAAATACATATTTAGAGGGCAAGTTTGTAATAGCGCCATGTACTATATACCAAATCCATCTACAGACAGAACTCCAACTGGCTTGATGAGCCGTTCCGCCTCACACTCTCTAACCGCCCCCACCAGAGCAACCAATAAAGGAAGCCTCCACATCCCATCCATCAAGAAGGCACACCTCACCTCCAGGAGGGACTGAGCCCTCTCCATTGCCGGTCCCACCCACTGGAACTCACTACCCACAAACCTCCGACTTGAGCCTTGTACCATCAAATTCAAAAATAAATTAAAGACCTGGCTTTTCAAACAGGCTTACCCAGATTAGATCCCTTGCATCTTAACCCCTTTGCTGCATCAGTACGTGATCTGATCTTATTTATTAAGTTATGTTACATTGTTTACTTGTTATTTTATACAGCCTGATCTCTTGTATGCCATTTTCCGGCTATTTTTCTCCCTTGTTCTCTGTAATCCCATCCCCTGTACCTGTTGATGTATTTTCCACCTTCAGTTCGGATGTAAACCGGTATGATGTAACCACTAATACTGGTATAAAAAAGCTTTAAATAAAACAAAAAATAAATGTAGGCATGGAGAAAGATTTTTAGGACAAAAATTGTGAAAATTGAATATATTCTATTTTAGGTTGCAGATGTTTGTGTTTTGTTCTCTTCTATTTTAGTATACCATTTTTGTGTGGGTGGGGCTAGAAGTAGGGGTAGGGGGAGAGGTGAAAAAGTCATTCCTCATGGCTTGCTTCAGATTGCTGACTGGTAGGCCGGAAACTGCAGCGCAGCAGAACAACCCATAAAAACATTTCTCCCTGATGCCTGCTCATTGTCAGACACCAAATATTAGATTCAGCTATGTGAAAAGGAGCTCATGTTATAGGTATCGTATGACCGTCATAAATTGCCTCTAGAAGCATTTTGGCTTATATGTGAAGCCCATGAAGCTTTGGGCTTAACTAATCATAGGTCGCAAGAAATCCTGGTATTCTCCATCCGGAGCTATAGCACAAGATAAGGCACTGTATGAATTGCTACTAATACGTGCACTTAGCTTGAATCCACTATCAGCATATGTAGTCCTGAAGTCTGTCCTCCGACACGGCAGTGTTTCGGAGTGTATTACTCCTTCTTCAGGGAGCTTCAGGAACCAAAGTTCTTTTAATGCGTAGGATGACGCTATTGTGGTCAGTTCAGGGCTGGTAGTAGCGAAAAAGAAGCGGTGTGCGACAAAATCGCTGCCTGCTAGCATTTCCTCCCAGGTCAGCCGTGGGAGGAAACGCTAGCAGGCAGCGCTTTTGTCGCGCACCGCTTCTTTTTCGCTATTTTAAAGTTAGCTGCCTAATTTTGAACTGACTAATTTTAGGACAGCTCTTTGGCCTGACTAGAGATAGCCGACTATGTTAACTGACCAATTCTGAATATCGGAATTAGCTGGTTAACAATGCCGGCTAATTCAACACCTCCCAGTTATGCCCCCTAACCTAACAGCTAACTTATTAGCTGGCTAGAATGTGGCAGGATAAGTTCCCAAGTATTCATTTAGCCAGCTAAAATCTGAGTTAGCCAGCTAAATGTTTTTGAATATGGTCCTCAGAGTCTTTACTGCGACCTGGTGGCAGGTAACCAAAATTCAAAACAGCCTGCTAATAGACAGTGCACCAACAGCAAACCAAGATCAAAAGTGTCACAGAACCCAAATATAGGTCCAGTCTCTTTTCCCATTCTTCCCAAGCAGGTAGGCTTTTAGGAGCAGGTACCTGTTTACCCTGGGCCCTCGCAGTACCTTTTTGTTGATGGAAACTTCTCACCATAGCTCTTTTCTTCTTCTTCTCTCTCTCTCTGTCTCTCTGAAGTCTCTGACTGATTTTGTTGAATCAGCATTCGATTCATGGGTTTTCCCAGTTAGGATGCCTCTCCCCTGCTACCTTTCTGGACACTCATCCAATACTCTGACATATTCCCTTTTTCCCTTCGGGTCTCCTCAGATTCTGATCCTCTGCAGGTACGTTTCATCCTTTCAACCTCTCTGGACTCCCAAGAACATCCCCCTCCTGGAATTTCTTTTTCTCAGCAAGGCCTGGCGAACCTCTCCCTGTGTCCCAGGCACCTTTTGGAGCTGGATCACATCTCCCCCGTGGAGGGGTAGGACCCGCTGGCACCACTCTGTGAAGAGATGGCATCCAAAGCAGAGCTCCAGATCTAGGAATCCTGTCTCCTGATTCTCCCATTGCATATTGGGCGCAGGGGGTTTTGTAATCTCACAATCCCCTCCCAATGGGGAGTGGAGGTTCTCCGTAACATTCTGACACTACACCGACATCACACAAGGGGCTGTCGCTCTGAGGGCACTGAGCCCAGCTGATGCCACAGATGCCATGCAAGTGAAGGGCAAACTGACATCCACATTGTATATGCGCTTGTGTTAACCCCATGTGTAGCATGTGTGCCTAACTGTGTTTTTCATTCTGGTAGAGTGTGAGTGCAATCCAGCTGGTGTTCTCCCTGAAATCTGTGATCAGGCTGGGAGATGCTTATGCCGCTATAAGATGGATGGCCCACAGTGTGATCAGTGCCGCCCGGGCTATCATTCGTTCCCCGTCTGTCAAGGTAAGACACGTTGAGGGAGGCGAGGCAGCAGGGGAGGGATGGATGCTGCACACAGCATCTCCGCTTACTTGAAATGGAGATATTCAAGAGCTGGCAGCCCTGTTTAGCTGTAGTCCACCTGTGTCCCCAGGTTCCTCTTGCCTTCTGTGAGTTTTCAGCGGTTTGCTGCTGGAACAGTGAAGCATCAACCAAGTCCCATGCTGCTTCCTGAGACAAAAAAAGACATCCATCATTTTTATTTATTTATTTTAAGATTCAATTAAAACACCTATCAAAAATCAACACATACAAATCAAGCAAGCTAAAGATTTCATAATCAAACAATAGCAAATCAAATTAAAGTACTGCGCAAAAGCTTGGAAAAACCCCACCAGTGGACTATTATTAAGCAAACCATTCCATCACAGTAGCCTATCCCTTTCTCTGCAACAATACATAATTCCTGACATTACAACTCTCGAGATAATAGTCTACCTTTACTTTGATAAAGCTAGGGTATTACACACCATGCTTAGACATACCGCAGCTCCCACAGGTCTCACAATTTGATCACTGGGGTATAGCTATGTTTTTACCCTTTTTTGGAAAACGAGAATTCTGTTTTTGCCTAATTTCTAACTAAAGCTTGTTCCATACTGATAGAACCACTACAAAAAAAAAAAAAGCTCTTGTTCGTATTTGTGTGCCTCTCACTTCCATAAAAGACAGAAGAGAAAACAGATCTCCCAGACTGGATTGTAATGGCTTACTTAAGCTTATACCAGATCCATTTTTCTCTGTTGACAAGCAGGTATGAATAAGCCATACTGCATGGGTGAGCGCCAGTACGAACCCAGCACTCAGAGCTCAGTAAAGGTTTGCCGATCATGCACAGGAGTTCCCACGTACACTCAGTGCCTCATGAGACCCTTAGTCTTTTTTTGTTCGATCTACTGCTCGAATGTAGTCCCAATCTCTCTGTAAGATTTTGTTTGGGCCAACTCTTTTGCCTGATTCTGCCTCATTGCATCTTTTTTTGTTTTTGATTTTGCCTCTGCAGCTCCTCAACAGAACTTTTCAGTTTAAAAAAAAACAAAAACAAAAAAAATTGAAAAGATTGCAGTCAGCAGTTTTAAGGCTTCTATTTGTGGGCGGTGGATGTCTACTACAGATAATTATTCTGTTTTCTGTCACTGCCTGGGCCCAGATCTTGATTACCATATTTTTACATAGATATTCCGCACCGATGGAAACCCCGTACTTTGTTAACCCCACATAAAAGTAGTGCTAGTTGGATGTAAATCAACATATAACCACACCCATATAAACCCTGCACCTATACCACATGCTAACAAAGCTGCATTTGCTTGATATATAAATTAATAAAAATATCTTGGGATGTTCATTAGTGTCTTCCATTTTGGTATAAAAAACAGAATGTATGTATTGTTTTTATTTATTTGTGCGTATATTATCCAGTATTTTCGTGTGTACTATAGTGCCCGAGGTACGCTCGTAATGTAAAAACGAGTATAACTGAACCTTTGTTTACCCCACATCAGCAATTGCTTGAATGTAAAAACATGTATACCCTACTGGTTATGTGCACAAAAATACGGTACATCCAACTGCTAGAGTTGTGCTAGGATGTCCCCTGGGTGCAACAGTACTGTGTTTGGAAAGTAGAGAACTGTGGAAGGCATCATCAGGTAAGAACCTGAAGCAGTGGCGAGTGTTAGAGCAGTGAAGCAGCTCCATCAAAGGTCAGGGTGTTCAGTACAGTGCAGAAGATTAAGGCAGGGCTGGCGGAAGCATTAGGCGAACTAGGCCTGGGCCTAGGGCGCTGACTATTAAGGGGCACAAGCGGCAGTAGCAAAGAGGAGTGTGGATTTGAATCTCCACTCCTCTTTGCCGCCACTTGCGAGCCATGTGGGGTTGCTGCCACTCGCGAGAAGTAGGAGTCAGGGCTACGACCGGGGGGGGGGGGGGGGGTGCGACCGGGGGGAGTGTTGGCATGACGGGGGGGGGGGGGGCAGCGTAAGGCAGAAGGTGTCTATGGTGCCTAATCCCCTTGCACTGGCCCTGGATTAAGGCACCAGCTGAAGTGCAGAGAAAGGCACTGAAGAGGCATGAGAGTTCCTCTCTGGGGTTCTCTTTCTTGGCACCAAAGAAGCCAGTGCTTTCAATGGGGGACTCCATGGGAGTAGAGCCACTCCTGAGGCAGGTGGGAGGTTATTTCCTTGATGCAGGTCTTCTCTTCATTCATGGTACTGAAGATCCACATGGTGCTGTGCCATCTGTTCTATCCAGACCGAAACACGCCAGGGCACTGTCCATTTTATTGACGCGGAGTGCTTCATCGATGCAGCTGTCTAAAGCTGTTTCTTTGTCAGAGCAGAGCACCTTGATGCCTAAAGCCTCAAGAGTCTGCTATGGTGCAGAAAGAGGTTCACCGGTATCATTGACTTGCTCTGGTGTGCGCTAGTGTGGATGCCACCGAGCCAGTTGCTTCTACATTTGCAACTATGGCCCACTTGGTGTAACCAGAGTAGGTAATCCTTAGTGAAGATGAATCCATCTTGGTTTCTGAAGAGGATGTTCCTACTCCAACTCCAGTGCAAAGGGCTCCTCAGTCTGTGGAAGCTCAGCCGTCAGAGGTAGTGAAGAATGTATTTGCCTCCTTAAATTCTGACAACCTGAGAAAGAGGATGGAGTCTCTTCTGTCCAAGATGAAGGACATCTTCCCACATAATGGGACCACTCAAAGTCCCCAAGAGGTTGATACTTTGCCCCTGGGGTTTCCAGTGGTGGGAGTAAGTTCCCTACCTGAAGAGATAGATTTACCTAATCCAAGGATCAGAAGGGGAAGAAATGGGGTCAGTTTATTCTGAGTTTCTGCCATATGTTTTCCCCTTGGACCAGCGGAGATCCCCTTCACGGTACTCTTTATTGTTGGGGTTGGGGTTCAGTGTATATTGGTGGTTGGGTGACAAGGAAGATACAATGGGGATTCCTTCAGATCCCCTACCAGATTTACCGCAGTATACCTCTCCTACAGAAGATCTCTGCTACTTAATTTTTTGGACAAACTGGCAAAGATGCTATCAGCGTCAGGAAGGAACAAGACTCAAGAACTGATGTCTTTGGGCTTTTTCAGGTTCTTCAATCTTTAGCAATTCTGTGTCCATTCCAGTACATAAATTCCTCAAAGATCTTCAAGTGAGGATGTGGAAGACATCTACTCCATGCCTTCTAGTGGCCTAAAAACTTGACCTAAAGTGTAGAGTCCAGGCTGACCCAGGTTTTGGATTAGTCCATTCTCCATGCCATTCTGTGGTAGTGGAGTCAGCATTGAAGCATGCAAAATGCACTCATAATCGCTCTAAAACTCTGTAGGAAGGATCCAAAGTTATTGGATGCATTTGGGGAGAAGGTCTTCCAAGGATCCATGTTTATTGCCTGGATCACAGCTAGTCAACTATACATGGTGCAGTATTTACACAAATGATTGCAAAGGTTGAATCCTTTGATGGAATCATCAGACCCAGGACAGGTGGACTTCCGTTGAGCAGTGGAAGACATACAGGAATGTGAGAGACATCTGATCCACTTCGTGTTCAAAGCATTTGATTTATGGCTAGGACTTTGGCTGCCTCCATAGGATCTCAAAGGCTCACGTGGTTGTCAGAAAGTGGCATTTGTAAAGATGTGCATGAATGTGGCAGATATACTCTGTATAAGGGACAATTTGTTCAGTGGCATGGTACAAGAGACATTGATTCTGATTAAGGAACATCAATCCACCCTACAATCATTAGCAGCAGCAGCAGCAGGGGACCAGCCCACTTCAGCCTGATGGCAGTATTGTTTTTATAAAGTTTAGTGAAAAACAGCAAAAAATGTTCAGAATGGCTACTGTTCCCACTGCAGGAGGAAAGATAAAGACGGAGGAAGAAGAGGATTCTGTGCATGTCTGTGATGTCTTCTGCGTCACTGAGGGAGCGCCACTAATCAGCGTTCAGCGATACACCGTCCTAAAGATTTTAAATCCCAAAATGGGGAAAGCCTCCTCGTTATTCTTAACTTGAGGAAGGTATTATACACCAATTGGGAAATATTATTCTCTAGGTTAATCGGAGTCCAGGTTTCCCCCTAAGTTTTTCACCTCCAGCACAGATGACACAAAATCAGTTTCTATACCCAAAGTAATAGGAAAAACATTGGGATACCTATGCCATTCCCAAGAATGTTAAATACCTTCAGTTGTGATGTTGTTTTTAAAGATGTGTTAAAGAATAGTGGCAATAAAAGTAATTTGGTCACCAGTCCTTTTGCTACCTACATTTTTAATAATGGCCCTGCCTGTGACATTTTTACCATGAGCTATCCATCTTTCCCACTTTCTCTTGATAAAATTGCAATACAAAAACAAGAGAGTGTTATACTGTCTCAGAATGAAACTGATAGTGGGAATAGAGACAGAAAATAGCAAGTGGCAAAAGGCACAACCCAACAGGGTCATTCATCAGAATGCATTATGGTGTTAACACACGCGATAACGCGTTAATGAATGTGATAATAACAGTAGCGCACGTCGCTGATGCAAATTTTTGAAGGGGGTGGGATCAGGGAGGAGTTTGGGCAGTATTTAGGAAAATGAGGGGCAATATCGCCCCTAGCAATAGCATAGTGCATAGTGCATGGTTTTAACTATACCTTTTTTTCCTGGTGTTAAGCTGTGTGATATGCCCAAAATGGCTGTAATGCAATTTGCAATAAATTTTTAGAATTGTATTTTGGCCATTTCTGGGCTTGGAAGAAGAGAAGGGAGAGTGGAGTAAGAGAGAGAGAGAGAGAGAGAGAGAGAATGCATCTGAGGAAGCCCTTACAGTGTGCAACTATTTATATCTCTATAGGAGGACCACCTGACAGGTCGAGGTGAGGTGTTGGTGGTGGTTTAGGGTGTAGGAGTCATTTACTCATGTAGAGTGAGACGTACGAACAGCACAGTACACCTTGGTGAATATTTGACATCATTTGGAGTGAGGAAAGTCTCCCAAAGATGAAATTTTGTACTTTGTTACCTCGCCCTAGCTTGATGTTACCCTGTTATAGAATCCATCAAGCTAGGGTGAGAGAACATAGTGGAAATGGCATCTTTGGGAGACTTTTCTCACCCCAAATGATATCAAATCTTCACCGAGGTGTACTGTGCTGTTCTTATGTCTCACCCTACATGAGAAACTGGCTCCTAAACCCTAAATCACCACCAATACCTCTCATCGAGCTATTAGATGGCCCTCCTATTGAGATATAAATACTTGACTAATATGAAGGCCTTGTAGATAGTCAGTCTCTCTCTCTCTCTCTCTCTCTCTCTCTCTCTCTCTCTCATTATCACAGGGTGTGGTAAATTTACTGTACTATCAATGCTAAGCAATATGTTATCACATGGTACAGTAATTTTAAAATTTCCATAAACACACCCCTTTTGATGAATCTAGGAGCAAATTTTAAAGGAAAACTTTTACAAGGTGTCAGCAAGCCAGACAGCATGAACACACAACTCCTACACCCAAATCTTCTCTATCATTCGCCTTTCATATATCATCAATTTCACTTTTCCAGTTTTTAAACATCTTTTCTAAATTGCATCGGGAGCTATATCCGTTTGACAATTGCTACTTTATCTATTTCTACCATCAGTTTTACACTGAGACAGTATTAAACTTTTTTTCTACTGTGATTCAATTGGTTTGCGTTATGACTTCCGATGGGCAACAATTATTAGGCAGACCGCCTATTTTTGCAAGCTTCTATGGATGTAGCTCCCAATACAGTTTAAAAAGATGTCTAAAAATTGGAGCAGTGACTGGATGATATATGAAAGGCGAATGATAGAGAAGACTTAGGTGTATGAGTTGTCTTCACACTGTCTGGCTTGCTGACACCTTGAATAAATTTTCCAATGAAGTTTGGTCTGTGCCTGTCACTTGCTACTTTCTCTTGATAAAATTGCAGCCATGTCGAAAATTGTTTTCCAGTTGAAAAATTTCACCTAATTCATACAGTGGGTGTATGATACTGGCCTCAAACTTGTGACTACTGTCCTGTCACTTTCTCTGGTGTATTTATTTAGAGCCCAGTGCCAACTGTGGCTGAACCTAGTCTAACCAAAACAATCACACTGATTTCAATAGTGATAATATTACTAATGAAATGATCAGGAGCTTTCTGACCAACAAATACGTTTCCTCAGGTTTCCTATAATTGAATTATTTAGGTTTCCTTTAATTGAATTATAGGATGTAAATCCCATTTGTGAGGCCCCTTCTCTTCCTTTAGATATCATAAGGAGAAAGTCTACTTAGAAATAATTAGCGTGTTTTTTATGATTAGGAACTTGGTTACAAAAGCAGAAGGAATAAAGTAAAGGCAAAACAGAAATCCCACCCTTTGTGTTGCATAATATATAATGGTAGATTACAGATTTACATATGATATCTTCCTCATTATTCTATGCATAGTAACTGTTGCGCTGGAGGTGGACCCTTGGCCTGGTACAGGATTGGTACGGCCCTCTGGTCGGACCCAGAGATTGCCTGCCACCAGGAGGTGGAGCACACAAGGAGACAGAGGCTAACTGGAGTTTCACCAATAGCAATCCTGGGTTTCTGCTGGTTGAGCCCTTGGGTACCCGGACCGCCTGGACTTAGATGGGCCTCTGAGGGTCTCCCGAAGATTTAGCAGAGAGGTGTGCCCACCACGAGCAAAGGTGCATGGCTGGTAAAGAAAGGAGTGACTAGACCTGGACCAGAATCACCGGAGACCTCAGGAAGGCAGCAGGAAATGAAAGTCCTCCAGGCAAGATAGGCAGCGCCTACTGGTCTAGTCTGAAATAGGCCACGGGCAGCGCCGAGCAGGCTGGTCTGATGGTCACAGGAGCAAACAGAGTATCCGAGTGAAGTGCAAGGGTCAAAGCCAGGGTATCCGTCCGAGAGTGGTCAGCCAAAGCTAGGGTCAGTTCCGAGATCAGTCCGAGCATAGTCAAGACAAGCTGAGGTGGGTTCCAGGTGGCACTCAACGTAGTCAGGCAAACAGAGGTCAGTTCCAGGCGGCAGTCAAACGTGGTCAAGCAAGCAGAGGTCAGTACCGTGAATCAATCCGAGAAGGTACGACAGGAGGAGGAACATGGAGCAGGAATCAGGACAGACGCTGGAACACAGAGAGGACCACGGGAACACAGGAACTGCAGGAGCACTGGAACAAGACAGGAACACAAGAACGCAGGAGCACTGGAACAGAGACTGGATCAAGGAAGCAGGAAGAACACAGGAAAATTTTAAAGGAAAACTTTTACAAGGTGTCAGTTACACCGAAGGTGTCGACCCGATTGCCAAGACAAGGTTCTGGGGACAGAGCCTCCCCTTAAGTAGGAGCCTTATGTGATGTCATAGGGCGGCGTCCGAGATGAGCTTCCCACCCTGGGCCCTTTAAATGTACTGACGTCAGCCGTGCGTGCGCCTAGGGGCGGGGCCAAGGAGGCCGAAGATGCGGAACCCCTACGGGAGCTCTGCTGAGAGGCCTGTGGCATGGAGGAAGTCGGAGAGACCCGAGGAGAGCGTCGGGGACTTCCGGAGCTGGCAGCCGCGGCATGGGAAGAGGAACCAGAGCTAGTGGAGGGAAGCGTGAGGTGAGCAGGCCCGGTCGCGGCACCAACGTGGCCGGGACACGCAACAGTAACAAGTTAACAGATTAGCCACACCCATATTGGGAGACAACACTACATCATTCTGACATTGATTGGAAAGCAGTATAACCATCTCACGATTATTCAGTCTATGGTGTCATTTAACAGATGCTAACTTGGGGGCCGATGCAATAAGTATGCGCAGAAAGTGCACGCTGAACAGTCAGCGCCCGCTTTCTTAACGCACCCCAGGCGCCCCCAAGGGGTTGGCGCCATGCAATATTTAAATTACAGGGGTTGCATTAGTAAGGAGGCACTAGGGTTGCTTGCGTGCCCCTAGCACCTCCTTGCTAATGAGAACCCGATTGGTGTTGGCAGTCCGCCGGTAAAGAATACCGACGCCGAGTTTATCCGCTTCATTTTTCCTAAATGCCGCACAGCCAGGGGGTTCAGTAAATGGACGCTTATCATTTGAGCGTCTGTTTCCTGCACCCAACTGCCAATGGTTTTTTTTCTATTTTTTAAGTTTATTTAATTTTGTTTTTCCTCCTTCTTAATATTGCAACGATATTAAGTGGAGGCAGTACAGAAAAGCAGTTTTTTCTGCTTTTCTGTACTGGTTTAAGGAGTGCTCAGCAATTAACACCTGCTCCAGGCAGGCGTTAATTGCTGAGCGCTAAATGTGGGTCCTAGAGACACATTTTTTTTTGCATCTAGAGTGAATGCTAATAATGCTATTAGACTCACTCCATGTCAGACACGCATTGAATAGGAGCTAATCCCCTTATTGCATTAGGGGATTCATTAGCACCTATTCAGCCCGCGTCCGACTGCGGGTTTACAGTGTGCTTGGCTGAGCGCACTGTATTGCATCAGCCCCTTGGACATTAGAGAAGTCCAGAGAAATATTTTGGAACTTTCCAGACCTTGAGAGCATATTGATAACGCATTAAAATGACTTGAATTGTTTAAGAACATAAGAACATGCCAAACTGGGTCAGACCAAGTGTCCATCAAGCCCAGCATCATGTTTCCAACAGTGGCCAATCCAGGCCATAAGAACCTGGCAAGTACCCAAAAACTAAGTCTATTCTATGTTACTGTTGCTAGAAATAGCAGTGGATATTTTCTTAGTCAACTTAATTAATTAATAGCAGGTAATGGACTTCTCCTCCAAGAACTTATCCAATCCTTTTTTAAACACAGCTACACTAACTGTACATCTATGAAATAACCTACTTCTGCTCCCTATTCTTTTGCACTGGCTCATGATGAGAGAAGTTCAGTGTCTGCAACAAGTCTCTTATTTCATACTGAAACAAACTATTCCCCTTGGTTCTGTGTTTCTAGTAACATAAGTAAATGACGGCAGATAAAGACCAAATGGTTGATCCAATCTGCGCAACAAGTTGTTTAGGGTCTTCAAGGTCGACTTTGTTGTGTTCTGGTATATTTGTAGACCCTGGATCGGGATGAGAGCTGACTCCACTCACAGGGAGAGTAGTGAAACAAATGTCTCCGAGAAGTGGAATTCAGCAGGAAGGAAGTCCTTGCTAACTCGTAGGTAGCTCAGACTGGCTGGCTCAAATACACACAGGCAGATGATGTCATGCAGAGGGGACGCCCCCTGAGGTTCCTGCCATGACGTGTATAAGATGGGGCCTGGTGCGCTCGCGCATGCCTTAGGTAATACCCGTTTCAAGATGGCGGACGGGATTGCCCATGCCGTTCCAGGAACGCTGAGGAGAGCGGCATGGAGAGGCAGAGGTCGCCAATTGCCCGAGAATTACTGGTGCAGGCAAAAAGGAGGTGAGCAACAGAGGTCACAGCCATCTGCGACTGACGGGCGCAACAGATGTATGCCTCTGCAGGATACTGGAATTTTCCTCTGATCCGCAAAAGCAGGCATGCAATCTTTTTCCAGCTCTCAATAAAGAGAAAGACAGACCTCAGGATTCACAGATATCATCCACTGGTTCATTGTATTTATTTATCAATTTATTTATTTATTTATTTAAGGTTTTTCTATACCGACCTTCATTGTTGGACATCAAAACGGTTTACAGGCAACATAGAGTCAGCAACAGAGCTTTACAGTGTAACCAATATAACTATTTTTACATAATAACTATAATATCATTTTAACAGTTTACAAACAACATTGAGCTAGCAACCATGCTTTACAGTGTAACCAATCTAACAATTCTTACAGCATAACTATAATGACAGTTTAACAGTACCAGTTTAGTATGACCAGCTAAGCAGATTATATTTATTTAAGAGCAGAATTCTAGTTAATGAAGTGATCAATGGGGTTGCATCGTTATGACATGTATATATCTATAGGATTTAATTAAAAATTAGATATCTAATTTAATCTAATATAATAAGATTTGTGTGTATGGACTGAGTTATTACTTTTATTTTATTGATGTAAAATGTATTATATGAATACTTTTTTTTTAGATCTTGAATTTGTTATTTTGTTCTGTAAACCACAATGATTGCAGTTCAATGCTAGTAGACTTGGACATTGATATGGCAGAGTTGTTTTTAAGGAAGAAATAGATCAAGGGAAACTAGCATCATTGTATGGATGATTATGCTAAACCTACAACAGAAGACATGAGGGAAAAGCAAGGAACCTGGAGCCTGATCAATGATCCAGTTGGGAGCTGCCAGGCCGAGGCTCTGCAAACCACAGTCTCCAAGAGAGAAGAGCTAACTAGAGAAGAAAATATTAATTAATTGAGAAAGGGCTTAATGGATGATGGGATTACTGCCCTGGACTCTGAAAACCAGTCTGCAGGAAGGAGACTAATGTAGGAAGCATAAAAGTGGAACTGTTTGGCGAAGAAACTGGGGAATTTGTGATGGTGGCCGAATTTCAGTTGACCATTATTTGCAGTTGCAGTTGACCATTATTTGCAGTTGACCATTATTTTTGGCCTGGTTCATTGAACCAGGCCAAAAAGTGCAGGAAAAAGTGACAGACTAACTCTTTCAGTTTCCTGAGACCACTTTGTAATGGAATGTACGATTCAGGGACAAATATGAAGAAAAACAGAGGAACTTAGCAGAAAATGCACACAGATGGGAAGATTTAGAGTTAACTTCTGATTGTTTCAGTATGTTGCTCATGCCAGGTGGTCAGATTTTTGGAATTTGGATGAATGATGTCGATCTCGTGTGTATTTCGGCTATGTCCCAAGCTTTGTGCTTGGCCAACTCAAGGTTGGCTTTTTTTTTTTTTCTTTTTTTTTTTAGATCTCACAGTATAATATCTATTGTTCAATAAATGTATAAAGCATTTGGAACTTTGCCTTTTTTTCTTCCTCTACAGAGTGCAATTGTGATGCATATGGCTCTGGGAATAGTTTATGTGGCCCTAGAGGACAATGTCAATGCCATGCCAACTATGCTGGCCTAACCTGCAATCAGTGTGCCTCAGAATACTACAGCTTCCCCAACTGCTTGCGTGAGTAGAAGTATTTCATGATGTTTATTGTTCAAAAACAACATTTCATGGCCTTGAAGAGAATAGGCATGCAACAAGTTTTCTTCCTTTTTGATAAAAATGCAAAGCAAATCTGTGGTACAGGAAGTGGAGGATTTGAATTATAGTCCTAGTTCTGTTGATCTCTTTATTGGGTCATAGTGTACAAGCCCTGTATTTATGCATAAACAAGCAGCAACATGACACAAAAGTATGCTCATCAAGGTGTAATAAATGTAGGATAGTATAGTTTAATTGTGTTCCAAGAGGATAATTTTGATAATTTTGAATGCAGTTGTATTAGTAGAGTATGGAGTGTTGTAGCACTCCTGCTTCTTCCTAATTCCTCCTCACCATTCCTCTCCTATAGTGCTACAGTCCTAGCTGTTGCAGTAGTGCTGGAAGTAGTACCACCTTTTGCTGTGGCACTATGGGGGTGATAGTGTGTAGCGCAGCCACACTTGTGGCAGGCAAAACCGCACCGGCACAATGCGATCAGCTGCACACTTTCACCCCCTGCCCCTTTTTTCACCGCAGTTCAACATTCCTCCTCTCTCTTGCATTTTTTATTTTTTGGCCTTAGTGCTCTTTTACTGCCTTGCTACTTTTCAAAGTTTATTTTTGCCACTGCCTTGGCATCCTCTCAAACAAAAATGGTAAGCACTAAAAGGGGGCAAAAGGAGATAGATGCATATGGAAAAGTCCAAATCAAAAGATCTTCAGTCAGTGGCTTCAAGGCCTGCCTCTGTGGGCATCAGATGTCCATCATAGATACTTGTGCTGTCTTCTATTGCTGCCTGGGCCTGGGTGATGACTCCTCCAGTTGCTACAGTTATGGCTGGATGTCCCCCAGGGCGCAGCAACACCATGCCTGGAAAATGGAAGCAAAGCCTCGATGCGAGGCTGAACAGCGGAATGAGGCGTTGTCGAACTCTCAGTATATGAAATCAAAATGGTAACCTCCCCCCATCACTCCCACAAGCACAGGAATCATCCCCCCCACTGTCATGCTGGTTCCCAGATCCATCTCAGGTCAGGGATTCACTTTAGTGCAGAGTCCTGTGGTGCCAGGCAAGGCATAGAGAAGAGCACCTAAATGACATGAGGGATCATTTTTGGGACTATTTCCCTGTCACAGACACTATTCCCCTGACACAGACACACCCTGTCTGTGTCATTATCATGGAGCTTGAATTCTAGGGCACTGTCTACATATTGAGCATGGCAAAGCACCTAAGTGCATAAGTCCAAGAGTTCTGCTACTGGAAAAGTGGTGGAGAAGATGACACTTCTGGCATCTTCCGGGGTCCAAGCCTCCATTCTGTGGGACTCGTAGATGCAGCCAGAGTGGATCACCTCAGAGCCGGCCACTGCTATAGTAGATGCAGCTGCCACAGCACCAAGTTCCTTCTTGGTTTTCCCAGAAACTCTCAGTGAGCATGAGATAATTTGGGTTTCTGAAGAAGATGTCTCTCCTCCAACTCTGACGCAGAGGGTCCCTCAGCCAGAGAGAGCCCATTTATTGGAGGTAGTGAAGAATTTCTTTGTCTCTTTAAGCTCTGAAGACCAGAGGGGAAATTAGAACCTCTCCTATCCAAGATGGGGGAAATTGTTCCACAAAATGGGGTTTCCCAAAGTCCCACACTGGTGTGCATACCTCTCCTCAAGAACTTCCAGCATTGGGAATAAGTCCCCACCATAAGGTGGTAGATTCTCCTGCTCCAGGGGAGTCCCTTCATGAATCAAATGGGGGAAAGCAGAATCAGTTCATTCTGAATTCTTTCTGGACAGTTCCCCCTCAGACCAGCAGAGATCTCTTCCTCTGTCACCCTTGTCAACATTGGGATCATGGATCAGGGCCTCCCGTGGTCAGGGGAAGAAAACGATTCGACAGGGATTTACTCAGATCCCCCTCCAGATTTGCCATAGCATACCTCTCCTTCAAAGTATCTTTGTTACTCCAGGTTCTTGGATAAGCTGGCAAAGACACTGTCTGTCAGCATTAGAAAGGAAAAGGACCCAAAGACAGATGTCTTCAGGCTTCTTTATTTCCTTCACCTTCAGCAACTGTGGCTATTCCTGTTCACAAACACCTCAAGGACCTGCAAATGAGGATGTGGCAGATGCCAACATCTTGCCTTCTGGTGGCCCAGAAGTTGGACTTACATCACAGAATTCAGGCTACCCCTAGCTTTAGGGTGGTCCAATTCCCACACTCCTCTGTGGTGGTGGAATCAGCACTGAAATGTGCTAAGTGAACTCATGATCACGCCACTGTGCCTCCTGGGAAGGATCCAAAAGTGTTGGATGCATTTGGAAAGAAGGTTTTCCATGGATCCAAGTGCATGAGTTGCAGCTCATTGGCTCTACATAGAGCAGTATTTGCATAAATTCTTGCAAAAGCTAAAGCATTTCACGAATCATCAGACCCAGAGCAGGCAGTCTTCAGTTAAGCAGTGGAGGACATAGAGTAATGTGAGAACTACCTCATACATTCTGTTTATGAAGCCTTTGACATTGTGTCCAGGAATTTGGCCTGCCTCCATTGGAACTCAAAGGTGTGAGTGGTCTTAGAAGACATGCTTGGTGGTCTCACATGGTGCTGCACATGAGAAACTTATTCAATGGCATAGTTCAAGAGACGATGGCTTTAATTAAGGAGCATCAATCTATCATACAATTGTCGTCAGCTGCAGCGGGAACCAGCTGGCTCTTGACTGATGCCAGGATGCTTTTTCCAATAAGCATCCATTCTTCCAGAGATATCCTTTATGCTCTTTTCAGCATCAAGCAGTTCCTCCCACTTTTCAGCAGCAGCAGCCTGCTTGAATTCAGCAGAAGGAAAGGCATCAACCAAAAGCTCAGGTCCAGTTTTTGAGGACTTTAGACCTGCTTTGCTGCCTTCTCTGGGGGGGGGGGGGGGGGGGGGAAGGGTTCAGTCCTTCCTTTGTGAATGGCATGGTATCACCTGGGGCTGGTGAGGTCCTAAAATGTGTGGTGTATGGCTACTGCTTACACTTCCCTTGCCCTCCTCCTATCTAATGGATTTTAATCTTCAACTCTGACTATTCTTAATCTGCCTAACTACATCTGGAGTTAGGCAGATGTAGTTAGGCAGGAGAAGGTAGTTAAATCTGTCCCTTCTCAGGAATATGGCCAAGATTTCTAGTAGTGGTATTTCTTAATCCCCAGGAAGTCAGGGGAATGAGGCCTGTCCTGGGCTTGCAAAGATTGAACAAGTTGTTTGTGCAGGAGAGGTTCAAGATGAATTCCTTCCAAACTATTCTTCCTTTTATTCAGCTGAAGGATTAGATATGTGCTCTGGATGTGAAGGATGCTTATGCAAACGTCCCATTCACCTCGCCCATCGGAAGTTCCTCAAGTGTGTGAAGGAGGCACATTAACAATCCTTGGTGCACCCTTTTGACCTCTCTGTGCCCCAAGGATGTTCACAAAAAGCCTTGCAGTAGTGTTGATACAATTTTGTTAGCAGGGAGCATGTATGTTCCCATACCTGGCAAATTGGCTGACTATGGGTCTACCCCCATCAGGAGTTCTGGAATCTCAAAAAGACCATACAGCTCCTCCAGTCCCCGGGTTTCCTGGTCAATTTTGCCAAGCCAAACATGGTTCTGACTCAAAGAATTCAGCTCATAGGAGCGTGGATAAACTTGCTTCAAGAGAAAGTGTTTCTCCCCATAGAAAGAGGTGCATTTCTGATAGACCTAGTAAGATCTCTCCTTCAACAGGTCTGAATTCATCCAGATTGGTCCTGGTCTTTTTCAGACATATAGGTTCTGTGGTGCATGTGGTTCCTATGATTTTTCTGCACAGTGAGGCCTCAAAATTAATGGAATCAACATTATTCCTGGAATGAGAGCTCTCTTCAGTGGTGGATGAATCCATAGGTTCTATATGTGGGCCTCTCATTGTGTCTTCCACTGCAGCAAGTGGCTGTCTACCAGTGCCTCCAGTGGAGCCAGCCTTTGGATCGGGTGAGCTGGGCAGTCACCCGGAAGTTATTGGAAGACCATGGATGCCTTGATTGCCTCTGGCATCACCCGTTTGGCTGGACAATCAGTGGACTAGGCAGCAGCAAAACTATATGGGTGTGGACCTGGTGCAGGAGTGCAACTTGCTTATATACTAGATGCAGAGTATCTGCTCCCTTAAGGGCATAGATGTTCCCAGGTTGGTAGCATTAAAACATCTACCAGCCTATGCACCCCTGCACCTTTATGGAGGTAGACTTGGACACTTCTCTTTTCTGGCACCATCTTCTCTCCTCTTTATCCATGGCTACACAATTCATTGCTGAGTTCTTTGAACCATTCAGGTGTAGAACATAGAAAAGAGGCACTGGCACCACAGAGGAAGAAGTGGCCATGTTCAAAGTAATGGCCAGATCCTGAAAGCAGGGTGGTATGTTCCAAATTGTTATGAGTCTGACCCTTGCAGGTACTATGGAGCACATTATTATGGAGCACATTATTATGGAGCACATTATTATATTGTCAAGAGGCCACCAATGAAGAGTGGGTGACTCGCCAGAATGATGGCTATTGACACAATACCCTTATTAAATAAGCATACACATGCTTACTGTGACTCCTACATCGCTCTAAGCTTCAACAGCAAGAGGTAATGGAAAAAAGGATTTGCACTCATAAAGAGGGGAGTAGCTGGCTTGTTACGGCGGTTACTACCCCAAACCAAATATGCCTGATACTTCACTTTCAATGCATATACAGCATAGCTCTCTGCTTCAATGACAGGGGAGAAGAATAACTGATACTTCACACATCCAGCAGAGCTCTCTGCTTAAACGGCAAAGGAGAAGAAAAAGGGTTCGCACTCAAAACGCGGGGAGTAGCTGGCTTGTTACGGCAGTTACTACCCCAAACCAAATGTGCCTGATACTTCACTTTCCATGCATATCCAGCATGGTTCTCTGCTGCATCGGCATGGGAGAAAGACTGATACATCACGCATTTCCAGCATAACTCTCTGCTTCAACGGCAGGGGGAAAAAAAAAAAACAAAAACAAAAAACTGATGCTTCACGCATATCCTGCATAGCTTCAACGACAGGGGTGAAGAAAAAAAAGGATTCACAATCACAAAGCGAGGAGTAGCTGGCTTGTTACGGCGGTTACTACCCCAACCAAATGTGCCTGATACTTCACTTTCAATGCATATCCAGCATGGCTCTCTGCTTCTACAGCAGGGGAGAAGAAAAAAAAAAACCAACAAGAGCTGTACAACATATTCTGGGTAAAACAAATAAGCATGGGTGTAGCTTGCTTATCGCGGCGGTTACTGCCCCTACTACCCCTAACTAATCAAGCTAGATATTTCACTTGCATGCAGCTCCATCACTGCTCTCTACATTAATGGTGGGGGTGGAAGGGGAATAGAACAAGGAGCTAAGAGTAACAGATAAGAATGAGAGAAAAAATATGTGAGGCTTGCTGGGCAGACTGGATGGGCCATTCGGTCTTCTTCTGCCGTCATTTCTATGTTTCTATGTTTCTATATACCTGTGACTCTGCATAAACTTGTTAGGGATAACCCTGGATAAAATTTATGTGAACAATTTTGGATAATTTTATCTGGATATTTAGTCCATAGAAACAAAATGGCAGAAAAGGACCGTATGGCCCATCCAGTTTACCCACCCATCCAATTAATTTAGCATTATAATTCTCATTACTTCCTTAGTATTTATCCCATGCTTTCTTGAATTCAGATACTGTTTTTTTTCTCCACTACCCTCTCTGTAAAGAAAGATTTCCTAAGATTACTACGGAGTCTACCCCCTTTCCCCCTCATTCCATTACCCCTCGTTCTAGAGCCTCTTCCAAAGCCAATCCAGCTGAATGTCTGGTTTAAAGTTACCTGGACAAAGTTTCCAGGTAATTGTAGGATTGCTATTTACCTAGACAGAGTCGTCTGGTAACTGTCCAAGCAGCACTGCTCAAAAAAAAAAAAAGTGAAACTGTGTCCCAGGAATACCCCCAGTGCTGCCTTTTTTTATGTGGGTAAATTTTGTCAGGGCAACAGTTTGGAGACATCCCCACATGAAAGTGAAAAACCTGTTAAAATACAGGGATCTGTTGTGGGGATTCTTTTGGTAAGGTGTTCTTTTACTTGTAAGAAGACAGGAAGAGGCTCACTTGAAGCTCTTCACAGGGGTAAGGAATGGATTGGAAGAGCGGGGGCTTGGAGGCTGGGGGACAGCAGGGACTGGGAAACTGGGTAAAGGGGAAAACATTACTTGGATTGTGAGAGAAAGGAGGGAATGTTTTGATTCTGAGACTGGGGGGGGGGGGGGGGAGAGTGAGGACTTGGAGACCAAGCAGGGATTGATGTCGGGGGACTCGGCAATTGGGTGGGGAGTGTTAGATTGGCTGGAGGTATGAGTGGGTGGTATGAGACGAGGCTGTGAGGGGAGAGGAGTTAAATCTGTAAAAAAAAAAAAATAAAAAGGATCCTATTCACAAAATTTTGCTTAGAGCCACATAAGTGATTAAAGCAGTCCTGGATTCAAGACACGAGGAGTGCCAGCCCCAAGTGATGAGGAGCAGGGCAGCCAGGTCTGGGCAGGCAGGATAGAAGGGGATAGACTGTCAGGAGAGAGGGGAGGAAGAAAAGAGTGTTTGGAGAGAGGGAGGGAAGGGGAAGGGAGAGAGAATCCTTGAGAAAGTGAGAGACGTATGTGAGAATGTCAAAGGGAGGGAAAGAGGCGAGAGACCAGATGGAAGGATGTCCCAAAAGTAAAAAATAATTAAAAATACAGTGTGCCGGAGCGCACTGTACTGTATCGGCCTAATAGTCAGTAATGTCTTTATTGAGCTCTGTTAGCTAGGTCTGTTTTGGTGCCATCAGATGATGTCATCCACACACTATGATTAATTCATCCTGCTTTCTACAGTAAACTTGCTTTCCCTGCTAAAGGTACTTTTACTTTTGGCTGCCTCCACCCCACTACTATTTTTTTCTCTGTTTCCTGTAACCCTATGGTTACGTAATAGTATGCTCATGGAGCACACCTGATGTGAGACTCCATTTGGTTAGGTACAAGACATGTAGCTGAGCAGTCTCTAAGAGAGAGAAAGGAAGAAGAAGAAGAAGACTGGAGGAAATCTACACATGAGGGGAGCAGAAGTTGCATGGGAAGGGTCAGAACCAGCCGAGAATGCTGAGATGGAGAAGGGGAAGAGAGTGTCTGCAAGGAGGGAGAGAGGGGAGAGAATGGATGGAGGGAGAAAGGGGGAGATAATGCTGGGAGGGGGGATTGGAGGCAAGAGAGAATGCTGGGAGGGAGATGGGAGAAGAAAGAGAGAATGTTTAGTGAGGCACTTACTGAAGAAGTTACCCTTAGAAGCGGGTTTGGATGTACCCCAACTTCGTCACTTCATTGAAGGTTCAGTGATGTCCTAGCAGCTGAGATCATGAGAGGTCTTGAACGAGTAGATGCAAATTGCATATTTACACTTTCAAATAATAGGACTAGGGGGCATTCCATGAAGTTAGCAAGTAGCACTTTTAAGACTAATCGGAGAAAATTCTTTTTCACTCAACGCACAATAAAGCTCTGGAATTTGTTGCCAGAGGATGTGGTTAGTGCAGTTAGTGTAACTGGGTTCAAAAAAGGTTTGGATAAGTTCTTGCAGGAGAAGTCCATTAACGGCTATTAATCAAGTTTACTTAGGGAATAGCCACTGCTATTAATTGCATCAGTAGCATGGGATCTTCTTAGTGTTTGGGCAATTGCCAGGTTCTTGTGGCCTGGTTTGGCCTCTGTTGGAAACAGGATGTTGGGCTTAATGGACCCTTGGTCTGACCCAGCATGGCAATGTCTTATGTTGTTATGACTCTAGAGGACGTAGGACTTGTGAGTGTGAGCTCAGCCTTATGTTTGCCTGCATTAATTTGTAAGACAGTAACAGTGCTAGTAGTTGAAGATAGTATGTATTCAATACAGAAACCCTGTCATAAACTGTGTAAATAGATACAGCCAACTTAGTAATAGCCCTTCAGCATGATTTGCCTTCCTGGAAAACATATAGTAGCGTGGGTATATAGCTAATTACTGATGAAGTTTCTGGTTGTGTTCCTTGCCATCTGAGATCCATGGTTTGGCCTACTGTAGTAAGAACTCATAAAACTGAATCAAAAGGTCTTCACCAAGAGACAGCTTTATTTATGGTAAGAGACTCTCTTCTTTCCCTTCTGCCCTGCAGTCTCTTATTTCTCTGTCTCCCAGTTCCACCATCCCCTTTCCTCTTATCCCTCTCCCCCAGCTTACCATTCAGTCTCTCCTCCCTTCTGCCCTTTCCTCTGATTCTCCCACCCTCAGCCTGCCAGCTTCTCATCCCTTCCACTCTCCTCCATCCCTCCTACTCCTCTTCTTCTCTAGCTGTGCCCTCCCCATTCCCTCTTTCTCTATCTCCATTTATGGCCCTCACTCCTTCCACTCTTCTTTTCTTTCCATCCTTAGACCTCTCTCCCAGTCTTTTCTTTGCCTTCCATCACTGGCCTTCTCCCCATCTATCCCACATCTCCTTCTTTCTCCCATCCCATTCTCTCCCCGTCTTCCTTCCATTCTCTTTCCCCACCTTCTCTCCTTCCTCTCTTCAAGTCCTTCTCTCTCCTTCTCTCCATCTGGCCCACTTGCCTATCCGATTCTATCCTCCTCCCCCATTGGCAGGAGGAAGAGAGTGGCACTTTATGGCATGTCTTCTTCTTGCCGACTGGATCAGACTCAGTTTGAACCATGAAGGACAAGTTGCTTCATCTGGAATTCCTTACATTCAGATAGTTCACCAGCTCCCCAGAAGCTTCGTGCTCCACTACTATTAAAGGTTGCCACTGCCGAGCCCAATTTCATTCTTGGGCAGCAGGCGGTGGCAGACCTGGCATGAAGCTCTGCTCCTCCTTCCAGAGAGACTGAGGATCAGATTGGATCTACCTGTAGGTAGGAGACAAACAAAATGGAAGGGGGACTATGATGATCCATATGCATACGTGCCCTAGCTCTGCTCTCTCCTTCTATATCTGACCCCTGCTTTACTGGTTTCCCATGATTCCATGGGAAAAGGCAAATCCTGTGGCAAAGGCCAGGTTTTGTGAAATTGAATTAACACTGGAAACTTCTACTCAAACTTTCAAGAAGAATTTAAAAACTTTACTATTCCTAAAAGCTTTTCCAACATCATTGATATAATTATATATTAATTTTTTACTCTTCTTTTATTCTTTTTCATTTTTCCTCTCCACTATAATTCTCGCTATTATTTTATATAACACCATTATTTCTATTCTTCACATTGTAACTGTTTATCATTATTGTTGTATGTGAACCGATGTGACGGCTATGACTGAATGTCAGTATACAAAAACCAAATAAATAAATATATTGCTTATTCAGAATAACACAAGTGAAGGAAACCTTAATAACAAGTACAATAATATTTTCCACCCTTATGGGACACTCAGCTGTCTACTCTTACCACATATGAACTCAAAAGAAGAAATCAGGAAAACACTTGTCAATGCCTGCAGATAAGTGCTTGAACCCAATAGGTTTTACCCTTAGCAGTTCCCAGTTAACCAAACTTGAATTTAGAATCCAGAGTGACTCAGTCCTGCAGCTTCTGCAGTCCTTAGGAAGCATAAGGATTCCCTGGGCCTTTAGACACAATCTTTTAGGGAACGCAACACACAGTGGGGCAGATTTTCAAAGGGGTATGCGCATAAGATATGCATGTACCCCCCAAAAACCTGCCCCAAGCTCCCCCTGCACACGCCGAGCCTATGTTGAATAGGCTTGGCGGCGCGCGCAAGCCCCGGGATGCGCGTAAGTCCCGGGGCTTTCCTGGGGGGCGTGTCGGGGGCGTGTCGCGGCGGCGCGTCATCCGGGGGCAGGGCCGCGGGTGTGGTTCCAATCCCTGGGCATTTTAGGGGCATGGCCGAGGCCTCTGAAACTGCTCCCGGGCCGGGGAATTGTGCACCGGCGGCCGGCTGGTGCATGCGAGTTACACCTGCCTTGGGCAGGCGTAACTTTTATAATAAAGGTGGGAGGTATTTAGATAGGGCTGGGGGGTGGGTTAGGTAGGGGAAGGGAGGGGAAGGTGGGGGGAGGCGGAAGGAAAGTTCCCTCCGATTTCGGAGAGGCCTCAGAGGGAATGGGCAGCGCGCGCAGGACTCGGTGCGCACAAGGTGCACAAATGTTCACCCCCTTGCACGCGCTGACCCAGGATTTTAAAATCCGGTGTACTCTTGTTTGCGCCGGGTGCGCGAACAAAAGTACGCGCTTGCATATTTTTTTTAATTCTGCCCCAGTGGGTCCTGTCTGTTTAACTAAAATAGCGGGAATCACTCATTCTCTTGTATTTAACATCTATTTTGTATATTAGTTTGTACACTATATTTAATTTGTATATTGTTTAACTATTTCTCTTCTCTCCTTTCTCTTCCTTCTCCAAGTTCGGCTTCCCTTGTTAAATGTAACTGTACCTTCCCTCACCACAGTTCTAGTTTTTGTATATAATGCACTCCTGTTCTATGTAAACCAGCAAGATATGTCTTCATGATTGCCGGTATATAAAAATCCTAAATAAATAAATAAATAAAAAATAAATGTGCTACAAGTTCTGTATAATGGGGTCACTCCTAGGATCCAAGTCTGAGCTCTTTTCTCCTGAGCTAGTGCTAGTTCAGACTAGGTTTCACATTCATTTTCTCAAGAGTACACCAGTGCTATGGTGGAATTTCCACATCCGAGGTAGTATTCTTCAGGAGCTCTCAAGCCCAATGGTGACCATCACTAACTCCTTAGTGAAACTAATATATATTTTGAAGTAGTCCTTGGGGCTCACATTTCCTTGTTCTTTCCAGACTCTAGTCTTTGAGAAATTCTCCTTTAAGAGATAGTTAATACCTTCTGGGGTAACTTTTTTTTTTTGGCGTCCATTGAAACTTAGTTTATCTTCAGGGACGATGCAGGAATATGGCAGCTGCCACTTAAGGAGATTTCTCAGCCTGACCCAGCGAATGGTCAGGAGCTGATAGGAAAAGTTGGGTTCAGGTGAATGGAGGAGAGTTTAGAGCCTTTGTGGCCAAAAGGGCGAGCTGCATATTGAGCAAGATTTCCCCCAGCATTGAACTTGTTCTACATTTTGCCTTTGGAAGCCCAGTCCTGGTACATATTTGTTTAGACTTCAGTTTTTTACTTCCTTGGTTTGCAAGATATGCAAGTTCACAGCATGTCTTTGGAATGTGGCCCAGGTCAGCCTGTCTTATATCTTTATTTAAGGTTAATATCAATGGGATCGTTATCTAATCTTCAAAGGTTTGGCTTCTCAGTCTGCATGAGTACATTAGCTGCACAAATGTAACTGGTATTGATTTATGAACCCAAACTGGTATGTGGATTCTTAATTAAATCTAAAAGATGAAAATGTGAAACTCCAGTATGGAAACACTTTGCCTTGTCCTGTACTTCACAATGTTCAGATGTTCCCAAGGACTAAACATTTATTTAGAGGCAGGGCACCACTATGCAATACAGTAGTATTGTTCTTTCTGGAAAAGGTCTCTCACTCTGTTTCTATGCTCCTTTATGTGGCACTCCTAGCAGTCTGGTCACCAGACTTCACTATCCCTGTGGTATAACCCTCTATTCAGGAGCCATCATTACCCCTCAGTCCCTCCCACCTGGAGGTTCTGGATGAGATGCCTCAGTACCATTTAGCCCAGTCATTTTATTACACAGTGGGACTCAGTTGCAGATAAGTCGGAGAGCAGGATGTATTTTTTTCCTCACTCTGATGGGGGCTCTCAGTCTCACCTAAAGGAGGTTTCTTTTAGAAGTGACACTTCCCACTGCATTCCCTGCCTGAGGGTCCTTCTCCTATTTTACAGAGAGATTTTAAATCTGATACCCCTTTGGGGTGAAGGGGCTCTCTACAGGGTACTAAAGACCCGTGAGCCTACTCTAAACCCTAGGTAGGCAAGCACCAGTGATGGATCCTGCTGCGAGAGACAGTGAGGGCAGAGAAGATATCCAGTTTTACCATTGGAAGTATGGGATTTCAATGTGGGGATAATAGCGTCATCCCACTGACTTTTCCTTAAGAGAAGTCTCCCAGAAAGATCAGAATAAAGGATGAAAGAGCAACTAAACTAAAGGAAGGAAGAACAAGAGCAGGAAATCCCAAGGGACCAGGACAGGCAGGGTGTCCAGGATGAAGATGTCTAATGGTAAGATTTTTCAGTAAAGTTGGGGACAATTCCAACAGAATTCCCACACAGCCGCTGGGAGAGTTATGTGCATTTAAAATCACCATGGGCTCTACCCAGAGGTCTGGATTCTGGATTCCTACCTAGTGAGGAGAAACAGTAACGTACCGTCAGTCAGATATAAACTCACACTTCTGGATAATGGCCTTTAATTTATTATTACCAATCAGAAAACTATTATTTTACACCCAGGCCTGAGTTATTAAAGCCTTTCACCTCATGGGAAACACCAAATGACTACACACACACTGATGACCTTTTCTCATCGTCTGGGCCATAAGTGAGAGCTTCCCCCCTCGTAAAAAGAGTCCCCTCCCGCAATTAAGAGTCGGTGTGGGATGGAATTGTTAGCAGAGCAGCCCCTGAAGAAACAAATTCTTCAAAAAAGGGGTTACATTTGTACTCAAAGTGCAAATCCCTCAATGCTATTAATTTCTCAGATATCTGGCCCCCAAGTCAACAGAGAGATACAGTGCATTCAGAAAGTTTTCAATTTGCACAAATTTCTCCAAACCTGATTTTACTTTATTATTGTGGGGTATTGTGTGTAAATTGAGGAGGAAAAAAATGCATATTATCCATTTAGAATAAGACTTTAATGTAATGTTATGGGAGCCCCAGCCATCACTAATATTGCCCTTGTAGTTTGAATAGTAAAGGAGGGGTTTTGTATTTTTGATCCCTCCCTGTGTGATAACTCTACCTTTTTGGGGGTAGGGCATCTGGGGTCTATATGGCCTAGAAGCACGCCCAGAACTTCAGAGGGAAGGTGATACAGGAAGAGAAAGGAGCTTGAGATTCATTCCTGGGTCTCAGGAGAGAGTTAGGCACAGCTGAAGCAGCTAAGAGGGAAGCAAGCAGCTAGGGATCCCCCTAGGATTTCACAGCAAAGGAGAAAGCATTTAGATATTCCTCCCCAGGATTTAAGATACTTTTTGGAGCGCTTTGTATCCTCCCAATATCAATCCATTTATTTATTTATTTAGACATTTTATATAGTGTTGTTCCATGTACAGATCACAACGGTTTACAAATGTAACATTCATAGCTATCTAGGAGAAGAAGAGGGAAGTTTTGGAACTTCCACAGGGTTTCAGAAGGAAGAGTGCTGAGTAATTTTTGGATAGGCCTCTGCTTATTAAGTTATGCAACTGAACAGTGAAAGAGTTTGGATTCAAGGATTTTTTGGACTTTGGCTTGACCAGTTTGAAAGGAAGGGCGTACCCCCAGTATCCCTGAGGACTTGGGACAACAGTGAGGATATGAAGCAATAGTCTGATTCCTGAGAGACCTGAAGAAGCAGCGGTAAGAAGCCTTGTTACGTTTTGATACAAGGATTCAAAGGGCTAAACCCACTGAGATAGTGATAAGGTTTTTTCCAGTTGAAGAAAAGTTAAAACTTGGACCAATTACAGTTGGATGTTTTTGTATGAAGGGACAGTTGTCTTTACAAGGATGATGATCAGTGCAGGTTACACCTCAGCTCCGATGGACAAAAACTTCCTCCTGTGATCTTGCGTAGCCTCTGTTAAGTCAGGAAGTATCCATAATTTCTGTCCTTTGAAAAGAGATTCATGATGACAAAAGAAAAGATGGAGAATACTATCTTAATCCTGTAAAAAAAAGCAAATGTCACAAGCAAAGTAGCTCTAGTAGAAATTGTATCGTCCATATTTTCCAAAAAATCTGATATATTAGCTGAGGCTTGTTCCCTCTCATTTATAAATTTCTTTGAGATAGGCAAATAGTAAATCTTTCAAACTGGAGGTAAAGCAGCCTCAGGAATCTGTAGAATTTCTTTCATGTAATTCTTAAACAGTTCAGATAGAGAAATTAGATGAATTTGTGGAAAATTTAAGAGAAATTCTCCACACATCGAGAAGACAATGAAAAATGTTTGATAATATTGACCTGAACTTTATTTTTTCCAAAGATATTTCTAAATGCTCAGTTTCTTATCGGTAATCTCCAAACACTGCTCATAATGTTGAAACTTAGAATGAATATCAATAGTCAAAATCACTAGTGAGGAGACTAACTTTTCTATTGCTGCTAAAGCAAACCACAAATTTTCCAGTGATATGCAAGTTTGACCAAGTCACATCTAACCTTGAGAGCCAGGATAGCTTCCCAAACCTCCTGCTAACAGGGAATTGCATTGTCAGTCTTCCAGATGCCAATGTCCCAACCAAGCCTGTCACAGCAACACCTTCTCAGCCCTGGGGCAAAAGGGAAGGCAAAGTGCTGCCAAGCTATGATTGACCAGCGGGTAGAAAGAGATGCTGTCCGATGACATGGTCAAAACACCAGAACTAGCAAACTGTTCTGGTGTTCCTTCAACTTCCACAGCTTCGAAACCTGGGTGGTAAGGTGTGACTCAGTCTTCAGGGCTGAATGAATCATCAGCCACAGCTAGGCTGGCTGCACCTTTCAGGCCAGACAAGTTGGATACCAAAGCCATCTAAGGCAAGACACGGGTATGTTCTGGCATGGTGGTCTGCTGATTATAGGGGTAGAGGAGAATCTCCTCACAAGTCCCTTTTCTCTTCCCCGTAAGAATGAGGTAAGAGAATCAAGAACGTTTTGAAGCAATTTCAGGAGAAGTAACACATACATCTAGCATAGAGGCACTGTCTTGGATTGCCCCTGAAGGAGTCTTTTAAGGACTAGAGTTGGCCACCCTTGGTTTAGGACAAAACAATTCCCAATGACATTCAGCCCAGGAGGTTAGGTCTAATACAGGGGTAAGAAACTCCAGTCCTCAAGTGCTGCAAGCTGGTTACATTTCCAAGATATACACACTAAATATTCATGCGATGCATTTGAATTCACTGCCTGAATTGCATGCAAATACATCTCATTCATATTCATTGTGGCTATCCTAAAAATCCAACTAACTTGCAGCACTAAAGGACTGGAGTTCCCTACTCCTGATCCAATTGCTTGTTATAATCAAACCACCACCCTAACACTTGAGGATTCATGCTTTTATCCCATATGAGCATAATTAAGTGTTTCTCAGAGATGATATTCTCTGAATGAAGTATAGTCACTGATGCTATATACATGTGGTCTAGGATACGGGTGACCTTAATCTACTGTAGTTCAGTCAGTGTCTCCAACTATCTATCCTAGGTAGCTAGCTGGGATCAGTTCCAACCAGAATAGCTGTAAAGGTCAGGTTAAATTTCTACAAGACCTACAGATTCTTCAGGCATGATCTTAAAGTCTCTTTAAGTTTTCCCTAACCTCATTCTCCATGGGAAGGAGTGTTTGTGTGGTGGACAGGGGGCACCAGTAGGGTGCAGGGGTTTTCTAGAGGCAGTGCATTGGACCAACTCATCAAACCCCCTAAATGGCAAAGAGCATTACATCAAAGTTCTTCTAATACCCCTAATTTATTTATTTTATTTATTTTTTATTTATATGTTTTTATATACCGAAGTATTGGCGGGGGCCTTCACTCCGGTTTACATTTATAACAACGTTATACATTGAAGGCAGATGAACAGCTTTAACAGAGTTAAAGTTATAAAGAATATATACACACACTTGTTAAAGGTCTAAGTATGTCAGAACTGTTAGAAACATAGACATATTTTAACATATTTACAAATATAATGGTAGATTATACATTGTGTATATATCCAGAGGGATGTTCTGGACTGTAGCACTCCTCTGTATGGGATGGATTTTGTTAAGTAAAGCTGAAGATGTTGCACAAACACTGTACAATGCTCAGAAATTCCAGTCTATGTTTTGATAGGGTGAAGATTTTGGACTGTTAAACTTTCTTCTCAACTTCTTTCCAAAGCTCAGGGTTCACACTGTCAAAATCAGTTTCCTGTTACAGGTCATTGTACAATCTGAATTATATCTGTGTGGATATGTGTAGATGTATTTAATTTAATGTATGTATGTATGTTTTCTTCTTCAGCTTGCCAGTGTTCGCCTCATGGCTCCTATAGCAGAACATGTGATCCAGTAACAGGGCAGTGTGATTGTCGGCCAGGCATCACCGGGCAGCTCTGTGACAGATGCTTACCGGGGTTTGGTACTTTTCCTTATTGCCAAGGTACGGCTCAAATGCAAAATCTCATGCAATTTTTTTCACAAAAAGGAAAGTTGCTGCAGTTAATTTCCTGAAATAATGAATTTAACTAAATTCCCTTCCCTTGTCTTTCAATGAAGCAAAACTCCCGTTCTTGAGAAATGCAATGGTATAGCACAGGTAATTTTAAATCATGTTACGTTTAAGTCTTCTCATATGTTTTTTAAGGGCCTAATTCGCTAAGGGGCGGATTTTAGAACCTGCGCGCAGACGCAGTTTTTTTAAATTATTGGATGTTCGTCAGCTGTTTTGGCATATTTATTCTTTTTATTAGTATAATTTTAATATTATGAATATTGTTTTATCTCTTGATTTTATTTCTTGATGTTTTGCGAGGAATGATGATGTTTCAGTTTTTCCATTGCTGCACTGCATAATACACTCGGGCTTGTGGTTTCTAGTACAGTTTTTGTTGGCACGTTTCTACTTATGCTTTATGGTCTTTCTTTTCTGTCAGGCCGATACAGTAAGGAGCGGTAGGAAGAGCTGCGTTAGTGCCGGGCGCACCCGCGGTTGCTGCACGCACAGTCCGGCTCACCTACCGCTCGATACTGTATTTAAATAGCTTGCAAATGCAAGCTGCGTCCAAGAAGCGTCCGTGAAGCCTTAGGCCCGCGCAACCCATTTTACTGTATAGAGCGCTATACGTATCCTGGGTGCGCTGGCCTAACACTTCACAGACACTCTGGTATCTGTCATTTCAAATGACAGGTACCAGGAAGTGGACGGTTCTCCTACGCTCGGGATTGCCAGTCCTCTCTCCCCTCCTCCCGAAGCAAGGCGCAGGGAGGGGGAGAGAGAGGACTGGTGAAACGACATGTAAAGTGTAAAGTGTAAAGCAACGAAGTGACTTACTTTTCTTGCAGCCCTCCTCCGGAGGCGGACATCGGCGGAGACGGACCGCGGCTCCCCTGCCTCCCGGGGGGTAGCCGGCGGCGAAAGCGGCCCCACCAGTGAAGATGGATGCCTGCACGGGCGAAAGCGGCCCCTGTGCGTGCAATTGGGCCGCTCAAGACATGACGTCACATGCCGTGACGCCAAACGTCGTGACATCATGCCTTGAGCGGCCCAATTGCACGCACAGGGGCCGCTTTCGCCCGTGCAGGCATCCATCTTCGCCGGCAGCTGCCTCTGGGAGGCAGGGGAGCTGCGGTCCGTCTCCGCCGATGTCCGTCTCCGCCGATGTCCGTCTCCGGAGGAGGGCTGCAAGAAAAGTAAGTCGCTTCATTGCTACTTTTTTTTTTTCGATTTTTTTTTTTTTTCGCTTTTTCGCTTTTTTTCCGCTTTCGTTGCTTCGGGTGGAGGGGAGAGAGGACTGGGGCTGCCCCGGAGACCGGCACCCATAGACGCGGCCAGGGCAGGTGAGCGGGGGCTGGGGAAAGTTTGCCGCCTACCCTTACCCCTGCCTCTAACACAGGGGTAAGGGTAGGCGGTAAGTTTGCAGGTTAAACACGCAGCAAAACGGCAGGGTAAAAAAGCGATAGTCGGGGCGCGCGTTACTGTATGGGAGGGAATAGCTAATTCGATCGTTTACATCTAATATACATGCCACGGGCGGAAGGGGTTACCCGGTGATTTAAAGAGGCGGTAAGAATGGGTTAAAGGGGATAGTGTATCGCGGGTTGGACTAACACGGCCGAAAAGTGAGTAGAAAGCGGGTTAGGAGCAGGGTAACCGCGGCCGCACTTTACTGTATTGACCTGTGTATTTGGTGAGAGTCTGTCTGTATGTGTAACTTTAATTCTTTCTGTGAAAATTATGCTACTGATCATCACTGGCTTTTACAGCATTATGGTCATCTCTTCCTCATTTCTATTTTAAATAGAAGTTTGCTCTTTATTAATTTCATTTGTATGAAGAAAGTTGTTTTGAATGCTCTTGCAGAAAATATTTTTTCATTCACATATTTTAATTTAACTGCTGTTAGTAGATTAGGTGATTATTTTAAGGGATGGACTGAGCTAATGTTCCCTCTAAGGACTGGGTTCCTATGAGCATAAAATCAATAGGCTTTTTGCATCAAAGAAAGTAGTGCTCACGAGGAAATGTAGGAGAGTGGATTGTGTTTTAGGGCACCTGGCAGCAGCAAATTTTCTGGTGCACTAGCAACTTCAGCAGTCACCCTACACTCATGCTTGCACAGTCCCCCGTATTATCTTGTGATATATCCTTGAGATTCAATAAAATCTCTATTTGAGCTGATATAAATTTGGACATTCCACTTTTGACCATTCCTTTTGTGCATTGGATTATTGTCAGCTGCAACCTAAGTGGAGGACCCACCCGACTGTGAGCGCCAGTGATGAATGACAAGCACAAGTGGGGTGATTTTGATGACTGTATCCATGACTATACCAGGGGCCCAGGAGGTAGAATCTCCCTCCCCACCAGGTGCTCTTGTGAGACTTGTGGAAGAGGAGGAGGAGGAGAGGTCCAGTATATAGAAGAGCTGCCCAAGGAACTTTATGACTCCCTAAATTCAATGTGCCCCCAAAGGGGGGATTACATGTAGATTCACCAGAATGGGGCTTCTTATAATCACAAAAAAAGCTCTCAAAGTCCCTCACAGCCAGACAGACTTATTTTAGACCAAAAGTGGGAAAGAAAGCTTCCTTCTGCTCCAAACTCTAGCTCCGTTTTTTCGCAAAATATTCAGAACAACCCCTCCTAGAAGTCAACAAACCTGCATTACCTTACCTAAGTCATCATATTAGGGTCAATTTTCAAAGCCGCATGCGTGCGTCCATGTGCACGCGGTTCCCCTTTTTTTTTCATACTTACTGCTCCTCGGGAAGTAAAAGACTAGTGGTGCAGGCTAGGGATGTGAATCGTGTCCTCGATCGTCTTAACGATCGATTTCGGCTGGGAGGGGGAGGGAATCGTATTGTTGCCGTTTGGGGGGGTAAAATATCGTGAAAAATCGTGAAAAATCTAAAAATCTAAAAATCGCAAAACCGGCACATTAAAACCCCCTAAAACCCACCCCCGACCCTTTAAATTAAATCCCCCACCCTCCCGAACCCCCCCCAAATGAGTTAAATAACCTGCGGGTCCAGCGGCGGTCCGGAACGGCAGCGGTCCGGAACGGGCTCCTGCTCCTGAATCTTGTTGTCTTCAGCCGGCGCCATTTTCCAAAATGGCGCCGAAAAATGGCGGCGGCCATAGACGAACACGATTGGACGGCAGGAGGTCCTTCCGGACCCCCGCTGGACTTTTGGCAAGTCTCGTGGGAGTCAGGAGGCCCCCCACAAGCTGGCCAAAAGTTCCTGGAGGTCCAGCGGGGGTCAGGGAGCGATTTCCCGCCGCGAATCGTTTTCGTACGGAAAATGGCGCCGGCCATACGCGTATGGCCGGCGCCATTTTCCGTATGGAAAATGGCGCCGGCAGGAGATCGACTGCAGGAGGTCGTTCAGCGAGGGTTCCGGCGCCTCGCTGAACAACCTCCTGCAGTCGATCTCCTGCCGGCGCCATTTTCCGTACGAAAACGATTCGCGGCGGGAAATCGCTCCCTGACCCCCGCTGGACCTCCAGGAACTTTTGGCTTGAATATCCAGACTGAAATGTGAAAAATGAAATGTACAATATATTCTGAGCCTAAAATATTCCAGTAATTGAGATCATTAAGTAAGTCATTAAGTAACAGCAAAATTGGACAAGGTTACCTGGACAAAAGAGAGATATTTCTAAAAAGACCATTTTTATGTGGATAAAACTGATTTTACCTGTATGAATTTTTTTAATATGAGCCTCTATTATAGCCTAAACCTAAAGTATATATCACGCAATGCTATATCAACAGTTGAAGTTGGCTTTTACCAGGAGAAATTAACTATTACCATCAGGGCATGAATTCCATGAAACTGAATTACACGAATGTTGATGCTATGAGAATGGTATCAAACTTGTGCTGATTTAATCACACCTTTGCATACAGCCATACACTCAATGGATGATACATTCTTTAATCTTGGATTGTTGAAGTAACTGTCTTAGCAGTAGTAAAAAACAGTAAAGGATCAGTCAATTTCTAGTGGTCCTCCAAAGAGGATGCAGCTCTGGAGGAAGCACCAGGATGTAAAATCTATGGAAATATTGGGAGTCAGGTAAGATGAGCTGATGAGTGCTAAGAAAGGTCTGATGAAAGAGGTCTTGCAAGTGAAGATGAAGAAATAAAAATCAACTAACTGCTAATGCTGCTTATCTTAGCCTAGTCTTTCTATATGCTCTACGATTTTGATCTTGAGAATAGTTTCCACTGTTTTTCCCAGCACTATAGACCAGTGAGCCTGACTTCAGTGCCGGGAAAAATAGTGGAAACTATTCTCAAGATCAAAATCGTAGAGCATATAGAAAGACATGATTTAATGGGACACAGTCAACATGGATTTACCCAAGGGAAGTCTTGCCTAATAAATCTGCTTCATTTTTTTGAAGGGGTTAATAAACATGTGGATAAAGGTGAACCGGTAGATGTAGTGTAGTTGGATTTTCAGAAGGCGTTTGACAAAGTCCCTCATGAGAGGCTTCTACGAAAACTAAAAAGTCATGGGATAGGAGGCGATGTCCTTTCGTGGATTACAAACTGGTTAAAAGACAGGAAACAGAGAGTAGGATTAAATGGTCAATTTTCTCAGTGGAAAAGGGTAAACAGTGGAGTGCCTCAGGGATCTCTGCTTGGACCGGTGCTTTTCAATGTATATATAGATGATCTGGAAAGGAATATGACGAGTGAGGTTATCAAATTTGCGGATGATACAAAATTATTCAGAGTAGTTAAATCACAAGCGGATTGTGATACATTACAGGAGGACCTTGCAAGACTGGAAGATTGGGCATCCAAATGGCAGATGAAATTTAATGTGGACAAGTGCAAGCTGTTGCATATAGGGAAAAATAACCCTTGCTGTAGTTACACGATGTTAGGTTCCATATTAGGAGCTACTACCCAGGAAAAAGATCTAGGCATCATAGTGGATAATACTTTAAAATCGTTGGCTCAGTGTGCTGCAGCAGTCAAAAAAGCAAATAGAATGTTAGGAATTATTAGGAAGGGAATGGTTAATAGAACGGAAAATGTCATAATGCCTCTGTATCGCTCCATGGTGAGACCGCACCTTGAATACTGTGTACAATTCTGGTCGCCGCATCTCAAAAAAGATATAGTTGCGATGGAGAAGGTACAGAGAAGGGCAACCAAAATGATAAAGGGGATGGAACAGCTCCCCTATGAGGAAAGGCTGAAGAGGTTAGGGCTGTTCAGCTTGGAGAAGAGACGGCTGAGGGGGGATATGATAGAGGTCTTTAAGATCATGAGAGGTCTTGAACGAGTAGATGTGACTCGGTTATTTACACTTTCAAATAATAGAAGGACTAGGGGGCATTCCATGAAGTTAGCAAGTAACACATTTAAGACTAATCGGAGAAAATTCTTTTTCACTCAACACACAATAAAGCTCTGGAATTTGTTGTCAGAGGAGGTGGTTAGTGCAGTTAGTGTAGCTGGGTTCAAAAAAGGTTTGGATAAGTTCTTGGAGGAGAAGTCCATTAATGGCTATTAATCAATTATACTTAGGGAATAGCCACTGCTATTAATTGCATCAGTAGCATGGGTTCTTCTTAGTGTTTGGGTAATTGCCAGGTTCTTGTGGCCTGGTTTTGGCCTCTGTTGGAAACAGGATGCTGGGCTTGATGGACCCTTGGTCTGACCCAGCATGGCAATTTCTTATGTTCTTATGTTCTTAAGATGCTTTCACAATCTACATAATATTGTTGGTGAATTAATAATACTTTATTGCCATCCAAGATGAACAGTTTGAAGGTAATTTTGTAACCTCACACGTACCTATGTCAGCTGGCAAGCATGCAGTTAAGTTAAACCAATTTTGAAAGTGGAGCTACACACACAAGTCTGCTTTGAAAATTATCCCACCAAATCTACCCACATAAGTTACGCCTACTAGAACATCCACACACATTTTCCATGACAATTTAGTCACATACCTTTGAAAATCCAAAAGTATCATGTAAGTGCAAACTTCTCCCCAGGAATGCCTCTGCTCAGTCTGGGCAAAGTTACGCGTGAAGATAACATGCGCATATATTGGGGCCTGGTCTGCCATTAAAAGCCCATGTCTGCCATTAAATCAGTGGTTGAAAATTACTCTCTAAAAGTCTATACAACCATAGAATGAAAAGGAAAGTTTAGGGAGTAAGAAGTCATTCAGTGTTCCCTCTGTAGGCCCCTTTCTTTCTCCTTAGGTGGTGCTTCAATCCTATGCCGAGCTCAGTGCCCTGGAGGTTTCCAGATTATCTCTGCTGTGGCTGCTGAAGGTCAGCCTGGTGCATGGCACCTAGAACAGAGCCCTGAGTTACAGAGAAAATCATTTTTAGTAATAAATAATTTTCTTTTTTTGCATGTGTACTAAAATGCTATGTTACAGTGCTCTGCATCCCGAGAGGAGAGTGGGGGAGGGGGAATTCCAGCATAGTCAGCTATGTTAAGGGACACTTTTGAAAAGACCATACCTATAACAAAACCCAGTTCTCATCTGCGCATTGGCCCGCTTACAAAATGCCAAAGGCTGTTCAGCCAATTGACATCTTTGTAACTTCTTATCCTGCCTTCACACACCCAATTCCAGATGAGATTTTATCTGATTAATAATTTCTGTCTATAGCAAGAAAAAGATGTTTTTTTAAAGGGATAATTTTGTAACATTGTGCATTAGTTAATTTGCAGATATGTGCATAAAGTTTCATCAGTTTTCATACTGGACTTAACACGTACAACTCTGCTATGAAACTTATCCAGGCAAAACTATGTGCATAGTTTTGCTGACAGAATTTATGTGCATGCTTTTTAAAATATAAAAATATTTATGTAAGTCCCAACCCCACCCTAGGCTTGGAACACCTCTCCCGCACATGAATAAAAGCAAGCACATATTGGTCACGCAGTCTTCTAAAGAGCCATTTCTGCTGGTAAAACAACACCGTACCTTCAGAGGTTCCTTTGCAATTAACCTTTGAAAGGTAAAAGACCAAGGATGTGAATTGGCAATGTAGATTTTTTATGTTGTATGTCACTCTGGAAATTCCAGGTCGTGATGTCCCCAGCACTGCATTGGTTGAGCAACATTTTCAGGTTTAGGGAGTTGGATGATCTTGGGTTTTGAATTCAACTCATCTTGTGGTTAAATTCTTCCGAGTTATGAGTTGTTACAATAGGTCCATTGAGATGATGCCTCCTGCTGATCACTGTAGACAGACTATGCTAACATTTTGATTGACCAACCAATATGGAATCATGGTTTGCCACACCCGTTATGAGAGCGGTCAAGTTTAAAAACCGAAGATTATTCAATTACCTAAACTGAGAAGATTTATCAAGCAAATGTGTCGTCTTTAAGATTTAAAATTCCTAATGGCATTTTTACAGATGTATTCAGAAAAAAAGTTGTCATGCTGTTTTGTGCCAAATCTTATCCTGTTCTATTCTGTAACGCAGTACTTTATATTCATAAATTCAAGGTGCCAGCGTTGAGTGTGACCCTGCTGGAACCATCCATTCCCATTCTGTAAGTAGTGTATTGGTGAATGCAACAAATTTTAAATTGCTCTTGTCTGTCCTTACTGCTGTTGAATTCTGGTAAACCTTTGTACACCAGCATGAGATATTACTAATGAGCTCAGGAGAAATGTCAGCAGCTCAGCCACACCCCACTGTTTGGTGTACGCGCCTGTCTTTATATTACATGTTGTCATCTTTATGTTACATGTTGTTGTAAATTTAAATCTCTGCTGCATTGCCTGGAAACAAGCCAGAAAGAAAGGATAAGGCCCACTGAGTCATTGATTCCGAAATCCAGTCCTGAAGTACTCTGGTTTTCAGGGTATCAAAAATACACAACTTGACTTGGTTCTTGGGCAAAATGCATGTAACTCTATATCCTCCGAATGGTTCGTGTGGTCATCCTGAAAGTCTGTCCTGTCTGGGGTCACTTCAAGACTGAATTTAGGAATACTGTGTTAGGAATCTGCACTTCCTTGATGGATGCTGCTGGAAGAAGCGTTTTAACTTTTCAGGCTCCTTGGGACTTCTGAGCAGCCCGAATGGGCTTTCAGTGTTGTAAAAGCGGTGTATGGTAATGACATCTCCGAAGGTGCGGTCTGAGCTGGGATTCTATTCAACCAGATCTACCACTTCCACATGTAAAAATGTTGTTACTAATGTAAATACCTCTATCTAATGTTATCCTCTCCCTTCTCTTCTCTTCTCCCAGTTCTATTACCTTGTTATATGTAACTGCTTCCTTCCTCACTATTAGGTTATTCAACTGTTCTCTGTACACCCCTGTTATATGTAAACTGGCATGATATGTTTGCAACATGAATGCCGGTATATAAAAATTTTAAATAATAAATAAATAATTCTTAAAGGTATTTCTTGAAGCATTAACGAGACAAGAAATCACAGTGATGCACTTCCCAGGCTGCAGCCTCTTCTTCTTCAAAGGCCTCCTCTCTGCTTTTCCCTTCCTGTTAGCAATATTATTCTCATCCTGCCACGGTGCCTTTCTTTCACGTGCCTGTGTGTCTACAAATGAAATGCTCCCTTTTTTTTCCCTCACATCTTCTGTTTTTCCCCCTCTTCCTTTCTCTATCTTTGCTCGCTGCCTGACCACACAGTCTCAGTTCTCACGACGACCCGGTCCATCCTCGAGTTTGAGTTCAGCTGTTGGTATTGCCTGGATAAGAATCTGAAGGAGAAATGAATATTTTAGTTTTGTTTTGGTAGGAAAAAGCTGCAAGACAGTTCCTAACCCCCCCCCCCCAAAAAAGAAAGAAAATTAAAAAGTGTCTGTCAGAGCTATGTGGTTTGTCAGATGTTATAATGTAGGAGGCCAGTTTCCAGTCTGAATCTGCTGCTTGGATGAAACTTTCTGAAAATGTCTGTTTTCTTTTGTATTTGCATACTGAAATGACAGCATGAAGATTTTTCCAATAAAAAAGATCGGCCTTTGGAAAGGACTCTTTTTCTTGATGATGTGTATCTCTTGGGGGCGATCAGTAATCAATTGCCATCCGTACTGGATTTAGGCCAGACAGAAGTAATTTGGTTATTGATGTCAGAAGCAATGCAGATCTGCTGGCAGCTTAGGTGGTTCACTGTCAGCCCATAAACTGCAACTTGGCATTCGGCAAACCAATGCGTAAGCTGAATGTGCACCTGAACCTTCCTTATCCTGGGGGCAGGAGGAGTGCATGGGAGAGAAGAGGGCCAGTGCCTGTTTCCACAGGTGCTCGGCTCTCACCTTCCCTTCCTCCTATCTCATTCATGGATTAACATGCATTCAATGAACTGTAAGGTTGCTTATTGTACTTAAGCACACTACAGACTATATTAAATGTCGAACAAATCACAGTACTTAATTGTCTAATACTTATTGCCAAGGCCCTGCACATTGTCCACTTCAGGGTAGCATGGGGGTGAGAGACTGCTGTGATATCACATAGCATCCTACAGAGGATCTCCAGTCATTATGTCAGGGGAGTGAACAGGTCTTTCTCCAGGTTATCGTTCATCAAAGTGATACCCGACAGCAAGGGACTTTTCATTTTATACCCTAATGTCCCCCCTTTCAGCTTCCCCTTAAATCCCTGATTGTACCATTTTTCCCTCCCTGTTTTCAGGCCTTTCCTCAACTGTCACCTCATCTACCTTGCTGCCTTTAAAGCTCATCTATTCATACCCCTCTTTCCCTATTCTGTCCCTTAATTACCTCCCTTCTACGATTACTGCCTTACCCCACAGATCCCCACCCTTTCCTAATACCCTTTCTCCCTCATATATTAACTCAGTCTGTAAAGAGCAGCTGGGGCAAATCCCTTAGGTCCTTTTCCTCTTTGTAATACATTTGTTCATAGTTTAGGTGCTTGTATGAACAGCCTATTGAACTCTCTATTCTTTTTGCCTTCAGGGGTCCTGCTTGTGCCTGCCACGTGTTGAGGGCCCTACCTGTAGCAGCTGCAAGCCACTCTACTGGAATCTGGCCAGAGAGCATCCAGAAGGGTGTTTAGGTAAGGTTTGTATAGTCACTGTTATGCATCTTAGCAAACTGAAGACTTTGTTGCTTGCAACTGTGTCTCCTGGGTTAATGTCTCAAATGAGTTTGTTTTGCACATACCATGACAAGAATGAATCTGATTCTTTAGCTGTCATATATTGGATATGATCTCAGTCTCTCAGATCTACTGCTAGTGCTCTTTGTAATACTTGCACTATACCAAAGAGAGTTTCCTTCTGGAACTCGTATGGTGTAATATATCCTGGCAACATATCAGAATAGTTCTTGTGTTTTACTCTCTTACCACTATGTCTGGTTTTCTGGCATTAGGCTTATTATCTGTTGGCAGTGGATTATCCCAAGTGATCACAATTCTGTCTGAGCTGTGTGACTGGTGTGATGAACCCTGGTTCTTTTCAGTCTCTCTTTATTGATCACTGATGAGATCCCTGCTTGTAGATGCTCATCTCTGCAGATGGAAGTAGCAGACAGCAATGAACCAACAGCTCCAGAAGTAACATAGGGAAAAGTGTTGAACACCTTGTACGCAGAAGCAAGGCTGAATGGCTGAAGAAGGCTTAAGTCCATCAAGTTCAGCCTTCTTCAAATTATCCAGATTTGGGGGCCAATTCACTAATGGAAAAGTTTGCACAGGTGCCGTGTTTTGCCGCACATAAAGACAATGCACACAGAACTGATGATTAATGTGCTACACACAAAGCTAATGGTATACAGAGTGGGGATGCTTACCCTTCCTTTTCTTCCTCCCCCCAACCAGCAGCACTATCTATCCCCAGGCCCTCCTGCACTATCCCCATCAGCACGAGGATCTTCTTATCTTCTTTCCGTCTGCTGACTCCACATCAGGATCAGAAGGGCAGCAGTTGGCAGAGTAAAACGCCATTGTACATACATCATTTTGAACATGGTTGCAATCTAGCAATTTTACATGAGTGTTTCTCTTATGCTGGATTGATAGTGATTACTGTGCTCATTAACACCCCTCTACAAGCATAGACATAGTAAGAGTACAGTGTACACAAAATGATAGTTAGCGGCATATGTCAAGTGAGTGATGAGCACTCTTGAATATTATTTGATGGTAAGGTCCTTTAGTAAAACTGACAGCATTATGTTTTTCAAGAAGTCACCTTAGCCATATGTGATGGTGTTCAGGCTAAAATGTCTGCACAATAAAGAAGGTAGGTGGCAGGGCAGTGTTGAAGAAGCCTTCAGCTTGCTGTGAGAAAGGGTGCACCATACTTCCCTTAAGAGTAGCCAATCCAGAAGAGTAACCAGAGTAAAGGCACCATAGGTTGAAAAGAAAAAAGGTTTGTATGGAAAAAGTCTTGAGAACATGTGTTTTCCAGTCTAATGTTCTTCCTTCCCAAATGAACCAAGCTGCTGCTGTAGACACAGAGAGATATGCAGAGAGCTAGACATGAGACCCATGTGTACTCTCTCTCTCTCTCTTTTCACAGAGTGCCAATGTGACGTGACGGGAACAGTGAGTGGAATTGGTGAATGCGGGAAGGTAAGTGCACAGACCCAGACTTATCGCAGCAGGTTATCGGCATTATGTAACACAAATGACTTTTACATTGTTGGAACGGATATATTGTATGTAAAGTTTTCAGAATGATAGTCATTATCGGACTGCTGCACCCAGCACTGTAGAAGGAAGAGGGTACTTTTGATTGCAATGTACATTGGCATCCAAAAGATTACAATATAGTTTTTAGCCTTGGGAAGAAGGGAGAGGCAAAGTTAAGGGAAGTGCTGAAAGTCCCACAGTGAGTATTGCAGAGGGGTCATGAACCCTGGGTCTCAGCTCTGTGCTGTAATCACTGCAATTCCCTACACACCAGCCTCCCATTTAACCACCCTGCTTTCTTTGCTGTAATTTGAGTATTTACAGCCCTCTGTACCTCAATAGCTGAAAACATCTATTAAGATCAGTAGTTTTTTAGGTTTTACAGATGCCATCAGAAGATTTTTAAATAATCTGGTGAACAAAACTCAGCGTTTTTATTTCCAGAAGGATGGTCAGTGTTACTGCAAACCTAATGTCTGCGGCGAGTCCTGTGCAACTTGCAATGACGGCTACTTTGCTCTTGACGGCAGGAACTACTTTGGGTGTCAAGGTACTGTGCATGTATTGTAACTGATCGCTACTAGCAGATCCTGTGCCGTGAGTAAAATTATGAGAAGCTCTAGTTGTCAGCAAAATGTCTGTTCCCTCTTCTGTATGAACTTAATCAGTATGGTAATCATATACAAACTCACATTGTATGCTCTGCATTTGCCAGTTTGCTGATGTTCATCAGGAAGGGCATGTGTGTTGAAATTGTAAAATTGGCTTCAGAGAAGCCTATAAATAGCTGAAACAGGTACGTTGGAAATCAGAGGGCCATTTTTATTTGGTGACAGGTTAAGCCTTGATAATTGTCATGCCTACTCTGGTGACGTCTTTATGGTATTTCTCCGCTGAGTGTTCTGCTTATGCGGTTGTCCAACAGGCTGCCAGTGTGATGTGGGGGGATCCGTCAGTCATGCATGCGAGGAGCCATTGGGATCCTGTCGCTGCAGGAAGCACGTCGTGGGCAGAGCCTGTAACCAGTAAGTCATGCTTAGAAGCCTACTCTTCTTTCTGTGCTGTTGGGTTTTTAATACATGGCATGTAGACAACACATTCCTTCATTTCCTTCACTTCAACTAAGCATGGTCAGTTCACTGACCCATCCCCAAACAGTGAGCAGCTTCAATGACGTGAATGCATGAATGTCATAGAGCCGGCATTTGTCAACTGTATTGGCGCTTAGATATTCACTTCACAGGAGGAGGTAAACATTTCTCCTCCTCCCACTAGAGTACTTAATGCCTTTGGGGACTTTGGTGGCTGGGAGTGGGGCCTCACTTTTGTAAAAAGGGGAAGGGGGTTCGGTCTGTGGCAGCCATCTTTATTTAAAACATTTGAGGGGGAGGGATCAGATGGCAGCGCACACTTTTATTTTGAACACTGGAGTTGGGGGGGGGGGGATCAACACTGACCCTTTTAAAATTATTTTGGAGGATGGGGAGAGGATAAGGCCACTACTGACGTGTAAGGGTTTTGGTTTTTTTAACTTACCTGGCTTTAAGCTAAATATAACCAATTAAGTTTAAACTTACCCAGATAACTTTAGACTTGCTCTCCACCATGACCCAGCTACACTTTGCTGGCTAGTGTTGAATATCAGTGCTTTCTGGCTATGTTGAATCCCTGCTCCCAGAATGGCCCCATGCCACCTTTTTATTATCAGAGTAAGTTTTAGGTGGTTAATGACTTACCAGTTAAAACTTATCCGCTGCGAGGAACTGGAAATTCACAACTTGGGGTTTGCCCAGTTGAATCCTGAACTTAGTCGTACAAATGCCATTGAATATTGGCCTCTCAAATCTACTGCTATATCACTTTTATGCTCTAAAGGCCAGAAAAGAACCACTTTTTCCCTGACCTGCACCACATGAAGTTTGAGATTGAAGATGGCACAGTCCCCAGTGGAAGAGGAGTTAGGTTTGGCTATGACCCCCAAGAATTTCCAGGCTTCAGTTGGAGGGGATATGCACAAATGACTCCAATACAAGTAAGTAACACACTGAAAATTGTATGTAGAATATGAGAGACTGGTTTTATTTCATTTAGTTTTTTGTCTGTGTAACTCCTACTAGGGGACATAAAATAAAACCAGGTGTTGGGGAAATCCATATCCTTTCAGTGGTTGGTGGTTCTGTAAAGTGATTAAACAGATGTGCAGTGGACTGGACTCATAGGTTTTTTTTCTTTATTGGACAGAGAAACTGCTCCCCTCTGTGGATGAATAAACAACCGCCTAAGTGAATGTTTTTTTCAGGCTAATTCTGGTTCACAGGCAATTTCCTCTCAGGTGAACCCAATCACTGAATCAAAGATCTCAATCTACACTTTGGATTGGTGATTCCAATAATTTTAAATTTATACTGTCGGTACCAACTGGTTCACAGTGGTACTGTGGGTATTATTTTGTTACATGTTGCTATTGTTTATGGAAAACCAAATAAAAATAAATATTAAAAAAAACAAACATGGTCTTCAACAGGTTCAACTGTTTCCACAAATTTCCACAGTAATCAACAGTCAGTAGCAAAATCCAAATATCCGTAGCAGCACAACAAACTCCTCAGCATAGGGAATTCATTCCTGGCCCACTGCTCTTCTAGTTTCCCTAGCTTATACCAACCAGCTGATGACTCATTGAGGTCTTCCCACATCTTAACAAAATTAGTATTCCTGAAGTTCAGGACCCACGCTTTTGAATGAACCATCATTGCCTGTGTTCTTATATTGAACCACACCATCCAGTGATCCCATATGATCCTCCACTATGACATCAGAAATACTGTCCGCATTTGTAAACATCAGGTCTAGTATCGTCCCCTCACATGTCTGCTCTCTTACTGTCTGCCAGAACAATCCTCTCTTTAGGGAATCCAGGATTCCCCTGCTTCTAGACGATACTGTAACTGGAATATCCCAATCAATATCCAGCCGATTGAAATTCTTAGCAATAGCACATCCCCTTTCCTAACAATTTTGTGAATGTTTTCAATTAAATTTCTATTTATTTCTTCTGCCTGCAAAGATCAACCCACAGTACCTCCTCCTTACCTCATAAGCCCTGTAGTTAGGTTGCTTGAATATTATTTTTTATATATAGGGCCACTCTTCTTCACTTTTTTTCCTACCCTGATCTTCCTAATAATTATAACCTGGTATAACTATATCCTAGTCATGGTTTTCCATGTGTCCCTTCTTTGTGATAGCTACCAATTCCAAGTTAGTTTCTTCCATAACTGTCTGTAAATCTGGGACTTTATTTTCCATACTATGGGCATTGGTGTACATAGCTTTCTAGATGCTGCCCTTTTTTCCCATTTCTCTACAAGTGTTTAAAGAGTTACTTTTACTTTCCTTTAAGCTTTGTTCATCCATCTGCAGTGATCCTAGTTCAAAACTCTTCTCAGTAGGTTTTCCTAAATATTTTAGAAGATGCTGCATCCCTTCTTCAACAGGTAGATCTAATCTGTGTTCAGCAGTTCTTGAAACATCATTTCATGGTCTAGGAAGCTGAAATGCTCTCATTGGCACCATCTATGAAAATATTCATTTATCTCCAGAATGAAACCTTTCCTACTTGGGCCTTTATCCTTGATTGGGAGGACTGAGAAGACTACCACCTGAGCACTTATCTGAGCACCTTTCTTCCAGAGTCATGAAGTCACTTTTGATATGTTCTGTGCGGTACCTAGCAGAATCATTTGTGACAACATGGAGAGCAGCATCAGATAGTAGTCAGTAGGCCTGATTATTCTCAGTAATCTCTCCATAATGTCTCACATCTTGACCTCTAGCAGACAGTACACTTCCCAGGACAACATGCTTGATCAGCAGATCTCTGCCTCCTAGGTGCAGTGGTTGTTGAACCCACAGCTTTAGAGTTTACAAGGTTTCTCCTCATCCTGGGATGGTTTATTGTCCTCCACTTCCAGAGCTGCTTTATGGTTCTTCAGCTCCAGAGAAATTGGAGTCAGGGTATAGGGTCTAATGATGTAGTAATATGGGTCCAGCTGTCATTTTGGGATTCAGTTTCATCTTATCCTATTCTTGAGTTTTATCCTCTTTGACAGTTCAGTAAATATTTATTCGATGTAGTCTTCATTCTCCCAGATGCTATTCAGCCTTGCCATCAACTCTCTCAGTTCTGCCACCTGTTTCCTGAGAAGTTGATCTGCATACATCTTTCACACTGAACTGGTTCCTTACTGTAGATCAGGATATTCATCTAGTTGGCGGCAGAAGCATAAACAGTGAAGACAACTTTGGTGATATGATGTTTCCCAGCCATCTTCAGCTGTTTGAAGCTTCTCGTACCTAATGAAACACAGTAAATGAGAAAAATCTATCAAAGTCCCTACCTTTTTCTCAGCTGTCCTGCAAATAAAATCAGCTAACTTTACACTTCCATACTCAGAATCTTTGTTTATTTATTTATTTATTTATTTATTTATTTAGCATTTTTTTATATACCGAGGTATAGCAGAGTTGCCTTCACTCCGGTTTACATTTATAACAACCTGTTACATTAAATTAAATTATATTATAATCCTGTTTGCTTGCTGATTTGTTGTTTTGAAGTATAATGTGGTTTATCTTATCCTTTCAGATAACTATACCATTTGTATAATTATGAGGTGTGAAATTTAGTGAGGTTCCCTTTGTAGAATCTTGTTGCATAGGGTATAAAACTAAATCAGACCAATTAGAAATAATTACTTCAAGGATCTAATAAGATGCTACCAATCAAGCTCCCCCTGAAATTAACTTAATTTTTGTTTTGTTTGCAGATGACAAAAATTTACTTTCTCTCTCCTTTCTGATACAAAGCAGTATTTTCCCGAACCAATGACAAATAATTCTTCCAAATCTGTTTTCCTATGATCTATAATTGACCTACTATTTCTTTTAATTTTAATTAGGGTTAATTTTGTGCTTATTTGTGTGAGGCCACAAATTGGTTACTATAATGAACAATTGTTTTCCCAACCCTATAAATGGGCAGTACTCTGTATACCAAGTTTAAATAAGAATTTATTTTGCACTTATTTGTACAAAGAATTAGTTGATTCCTATTATGTTAATTTTCTCTCTGCCCCCTAGTTAGGTAATAGTCTATAAGTGTAAATTTAAGATGAAGATGGGCAGGAAAAACAAGCAAGGAAACAACTCTGTCGCACTCTCAAACAGAAAACAATAGACTTCAAAAACGCTCAATCAAGCAAAACTCATAAGCAGAAAATAATAATAGACTTCAAAGCACAATTTGCCCTCAGTGAGAAATAGTTTTATTAAGCAAGTTAGACAGATGCATTTAGCCAGTGCTAGGTACCTCTTTCAGCAACTGCTGGTTCAACAGCAACTCCCTCAGATGTTCTTTTCAGGAAGTGCTGGTAATGCCTTATATTGATGTCGATTTCCATTCTTGTTCTTTTTCCCAACTTACATACCTAAACATCTATTACCAGGAAAATTATGCATTAAAGTTCCTTGGCATCAGAAAAATAGGCATGTATGTTAATGATATTAGATGCAGCAAGATGGCATCCATTGCCTCATTTACATAAACACTTATTTTTGGAATGCCATGAAACCTGTGTGCATAAATTTACCAAGACGAGAAAATCATGTGCATAAGTTGACAGAGCACATAGTTGAAAACTGGTAGGGACCTACTACACACATACTCCATTTCTCACATATTATCTCACACACTGCTGTTGAAGAAGATTAGGAAAATTGTTTTATGTCTGTAAGTTACTTTTATGTTTGTTGGATATGTATATTGACTAGTCCTTTGTGCGTAGGCGATTTATACATTTTTAATAATGATAAAGACTATCTCCTTGTCTCATACACACAAACTCTCCCTTTCCGATTTACACACCCTGTCCCCCTCAAACAGCATAATTTCTGTCACCAGCACACATACGAATAAATGCAAGCTTTCCCAAATACATACACAATCTCAATTTCACACACACAAACAACTTCTGACTCTCACATAAACACGCAGCGCCTCCCTCTTGCCTCTCTCACATACACAAAAAAAAAAACCTCATTCTCACTCACATACACAAACAACCTCCCCATAGAAATGTATGCTTAATATAAAGAATGCCTTTGGAAATTTTGTGTGCTTCATGGAGTACACCTTTCCAGTCTTGTTCCTTCTGTTGTTTGTACTTTGCCCCATGTCTTTTTGTTTCCTGTTGGAGCAGATACCTTAAGATATAAATAGTCTTTAGCACACCTCTCAAGCACAGTTCCTTTCTGCTATGCAGATTGCAGAATGCCTTTGAGTGGTATTTAGCTTTCTTTAACATTCACACATGCACGCATACATACACAGAGTTTGTAATAAATCAGTATAGAAAAGTATCTGCTTTTAGAAATTTTGCAATATCAGTTGATAGAGTATAACATTTTTTTAGTAATTTTTAAATCAGTGCTTACAAATATGAATGAACCAGCGAAAAGTAAAATATTTCTCTCTCACTTCTTCCAGCTTTGATGTGACAGTATCTCTCTAGACACAGGCAGTGGTCAATGTAAAACAAAGAGTCTCAAGGTTAAGAGGAGCTCATAGAATTCACAAGAGAAGACTTGTGTTGTGATGGCTGTCTAAAGCCAAAAACCTGAGTTCCTCTTAGAGTCCAAACATTGGTGATAGAAGGTGTTACTTTGTCCTTCCTTGAGTGCTTGAGGAGATGGAATCTCTCTCTTCCTGTTTCTGATCTCCTCATCAGAAGCAATGCATCTTTGTGTTTTGTAGAGTTTGATCAGACAAAGGAATTCCTTTGCCACACATTCTTCACTGGGGTATGTGGTGCAGTCACTAGCCTGTCAGCTCAAGGCATCAGTTTGCAGATGACTAATTTGTGGTCTGTTGGAGTGGGTGTAAACTGAAAAGACACTGTTTTGGTGTCACGGTTGTGAGCCCCTGAGCTGTGGTTGACGCAGCCTAGTATGCCCACGCCGACAGCTGGCAGACACGCCTTTTGCTGGGACAGAGCTGGACCCTCACCTATACTAGCCCTGTTCCCTGCAGGTTAAGCCTTTGGGCTTAACCTGCAGGACTTAGGTGAGTGTCCCGGAGGGCGGTCAGAAAGAGAGAGTCCAGGGACCGGCTGAGATCAGGGCAGGCAGAGAGCAGACACTTACCAGGTTCAGGCCAAGGATCAGGGCAGGCAATGAGCAAGGAGTAGTCAAGGTCCATAGCAAGGATCATTACCAGGAGGCAGGCAAGAGAGTGGTACAGGTATGTAGCAGAAGTCAATACCAGGCAAGCAAGAGAAGGACCGGGACAGAGAAAGGCAAGGAGCAGGAACATGGCAAGGCTGGAGCAGGAGTGAGGCAGGGCTGGAGCAAGAACAGGACAGTCTGGAGCAAGACAAGGCTGGATCAGGAACAAGGCAGGCAGGATCAGAAACAGAACAGGAACTAGCAACATGCACTGCATGGCTGCAGGAGGATGTTGCTGAAGCAGTGTGCTGGTAGCATGGCTGAGTTTAAATACCCAGCCACATGATGTCATCCATAGGTACTGGCAGACAGAATTCCTGCCTTGGGCCAATAAGTATAGGTGCGCTGTGCCGGCGACTTGGCTAGAGTGGGTCATGGTGTTGGGAGGTAAGTGTGGCCAGTTTCAGGACATCCTGCAGCCGGCCAAAAATGTTACATTTGGTTTATTATTCTAATAGACACCACCCTTCATATATTATCTAATAAGACAGAAACATAATCCAGCATCTACAGGATTCGTACAGTGAAAACTTTTCCCCATGATGCTTTGCTGGAACTCCATCTTGTGCCTATCCTGTCTGGTCTAGCCTAGTTGTTACTACATTTCTCCTTTTTTGTTTTAGTTTTTTTTTTGTTTTTTGCCTTAACCCATGCCTCTTTCTATGACCCCTTCCCCTTCTGTGTTTCTCTCCTTTTAATCCCATTTCAGTAATTCCACCTCCCGTATCACTCATGGAAACATGGGGGGGGGGGGGGGGGGGGTGTCACATGTTACCCATACCCAGCTCTGAGCATTTACTGTACATTAATGCAGCTTTACCACATTTCATAGTTAACTGTTTTCAGAGGAAATGGTGACTTTTGGTTCATGATGTTTTGACAAATAATATCAATCAAGCTACAATGGTATCATTTCTGTTTTAAATGTTAATGTTAGATGATGATAAAGCAAAATAATACGTCCAGCAAGAAGAGGACTTGAAAGTATTTTCATCTTTATGCTGAAGTTTTGTCCACCAAAGGAAATCTGGTACAGTATGTGTTATAGCTGCCAAATTCAGCTGGAACAACCCTCTTTTATAACAAACACACTTGCTGGCCTCAATGACCGTATCTAATCCCGAGGGATTTCAGTACCAGGGTTTGCAGGAGAAGTCTTAATCTGCACCTTAGCAGTTTTGGTGCCTGAGGACCTGAGATGTTATGAAAAGCCCCGAGGGGCCTTTTGGACCAATTTTCTGCTTCTTTTGCCGATGCTCCCGGTTCCTGGGATTTCTTTTTCTTTCTCTTGAAGAACTAAAGGCTTGTTTTCCTCTGAAACTGCCCTTGGTTTGGTCTTCTGGTTTACAGCGCACTGCTTCGTCGCTTCCAGAGTTTTCTTCACTGCATTTGCACCCACCTTGGCAAGCTGTCTTTGGTTCCTACTGTTTAGTGACTGTTTAGGGACCCTACACTTTCTAATTTGAGCTCAGCTGCTGCTGGCTGTAATTCTTCTTTTTTTTTTCTGGCTCCTCCCTTTGTTTCTAGTGTGCCTGTGACTATTCAGTGACTGTTGCTCAATCTGATCGCTGGAAGGGATTACTCTCCTGGATGAGACACTAGTAACTAGCTTTAATGTACCTGCAGAATGGATATGCCCACATGAGGGGGTAACTCGGGTTCGGGCTGACTACCCTGTTGCCCATCAGTGGAATTCTTGGGGTTTCTGTCAGAGTTCTCTACAGGGTACATTTAGGAAAAAGCAATAAGAGACGTCAAGAGCATGCACAGTGGATCTTCATTTGCAGGGAAATCAGGATAAAAACCAGAGGTCAAGTAGCATCCACAGTGTTGTAACAGGAAAGGAAAATGGACAAACCAGACTGGCCTTGGCAGCTGGTGTCTGTCATCATTTTTATGTGTACTTCTTTGTTAAAAGAAAACCAGGGAAGTTCCATAAAGATAATAACTTTATAAGGCTAATAAATGTTTAAAGTAGCAAGATTTCCAGACCCTCAAATGGCACCTATGTAACTTAAGATACGTTAGCTTCTTTTTATGTGCCTTAATGTAAACCGTTGTGACGGTTCCCTCCAAACGACGGTATAGAAAAATGTTAAAATAAATAAATACAAAGGTCCCTTCCTTGAGTAAAGAGGGAGGCACCTCCAGAAGTCCTGGAAGCTTGCCTCTTTACCGGGACAGATTTCCCATTAAGCCCAGTAGGCATGTACCGAGGGGCGCCTGTGCTACACAGAGCATCATGGGTCTGCATGAGCCTCACCCCCATACCCGCATGATTCTCTCCTCCCTCCCTCTAGTGGGGGGAGGGGGAGGAGAAGGTGGGGGAATGCGCTGAAGAGATCCTGCACTTAGAGAGGCATCAGGTATAAATCTGACCCTGCCTACAAAAGTACCCTGCTACTTTGCTGATTTTCTTTGAACTCTTAAACATGCAGACATATGCTTAGACCTGTTTCTCATGAAACATTTCGTAGCTGATATGCAGAAATTACAGACTGTCAAGATACCTCTCATCTTCTGTATTGAAAAGAGTGAATTAACATGGAAAATGGTCTTCAAGAAGTTTGTGTTATAGGCAACTAAAGATATCTAAAATAAAGATAAACTTGAAGGCCACAAAGAATATGATTCTGTTTGTAACTCTTGTTTTGTTTTAGTAAGGTGATTACTCCCATCTAAGTTATCCCCTTTCTTCTATCCTATTTGATATATTTAATACTTCTACTCTTAACTAGTTGGTTTTTTTTTATCTGTTTCTGTAGATCTGTCTGTCCATTTATCTAACTGACTATAACTCTGGAAACCAGGAGAAATCTGTATGCCTGATCTCTCTAAACCAAGTTCTGCTGTGATTGGGTCCCAATCATTCTCTTTGCCTCTTTCCCTTGCAGGTGGCAGTGTTAAATTATCTTCTTTCCTTCCTTTTGTGTTTTTCCCAGCCGGAGGTAGTGGTGCCTGTCACCTTGGCTTCCTCTAAGCCCTTCCATCTCGTGCTGCGCTATGCCAGCCTGGGTTCCAAAAGACCCCCAACAGGCAGGATCTCAATCGCTGGGGGCGTAACATGCGTCTCTAACTGTACTCGTAAGTGACAGACTCTAACTCTGTTCTTAGGTTGTTTTTGTTTTTTAATTTTTTGCTCCTGGCTTCATCTTCCACGTAGGTCATGCTGCTGAATTTGCAATTCAGGTTCTTTGCTGAGAGCACGTCCTGCAGCTCCCAAGAGCAAGAAAAGCCATCCACCCGCATGGCTTCTAACCGGCTTCCTTGTTTCGCATTTCATGGCAGCTTCTGTTTATTAACTTCCGTTTCACAGAGCGAAGTGAGGGTAACTCTGAGTGTGGAGGAATCCAAGCTCTATTTGTTCCGTGTTATCCTGAGATATGTTAACCCTGGACGCGAAACGCTGCATGGCCGTATAACCGCTTATCGTTCCCGATCTGGCCCAGGTAGGTGGTTTGGAAAGGGCAGACGAGTGACGTTTAAGTGGCTCGTTGCTGTGAATTTGTGAGCTGAGAGCGTGGTTTTTTGGGGGTTTTTTTCTTCAATTCCCCGTGCATGTCATAACCAGTGCAACCCATGTGAAATGTATATGGAATAAGTATACATTTTTTACCTTTTTGGTTCTTTATGATACTAATTCAGTGTTATTTCAAACTAAGAAAATCTGCATGAAGCTATCACTTTAATTTTGCAGCCCTAGTTTCCTATTAACCTGTGAAGTACACACGCAGAAATCAGACACATGGCAACGCATACAGAGAAAGGGTTGAATAAGCACAACTTCAAACTTGTGAGCAGTAACACCAATATGGATTTCAACCGAAGTGCCTAGCCATAAAGATTTAGAATGCAATCAGCTTTTAAAAAATAAAAAATAAGTTCTCTACTGTCTCACCTCAAGAATTTAAATATCAACAGGAACAGGGCCTTTGCAGGGAGAGGTGATGGTCCAGGAGAAGGGAAGGGGAAATAGGACCCGTGTAATTTTGGGTCAGTCCTGTCAGAGTTTCTCTTCAAAGTAGTGTAGGGTTTTTTTTAGTCTACTTTATTCATAGGCAAAGCAGAATTGCAAGTTCCAGTATATTACCTGGGATAGTAGTTAATTAACAGAAACAAACAAGTTGTAGGTGATCCCTTTTAATTACATATGTCTGTGACAAGCTGGTTTGTTGACCCTTTATTCCACGTATCCAGGTGGACTAACATGGCAACCACAGTTCTTTGCATAACAGAAACCCAAATGGATTAGCCCAGGATTACACAGGTGGTTCAGAGTCACCTTGTTGGTCTGGGATTCTCTGAGCAATGACATCTGTTCATCATATAATGAATTGCACGTGGGTATCAGTTCTGTCGGTCAGAGCAATACCTCAGCATAGTAGATATGAACATTGTCTATACTGCAGCACTCCCCTAAGGATGCACAGTGCTGCCCACTTTTGTAGGAAAAAATTTAGAAAGTATTTAGTCTCATATTTTGGAAATTGTTTGGACCAAGATCACAGTACTCCCTCCTTAGCAGATCTCTAGCTCCCCGCTGAGCCTGTCAGTGGACACTTTCAGTCCAACATTCCCTGTTTTCTTGTTTAAGATCAATATTTTAATCTGCTTTTCCCAAAGGCTCAAAGTGGCGTATAATATAACATGTAAAACAATCCAAAGATACAAAAACATGATACTACTAGCTGAGGAAGAGGGAGAATACTGCATGCAGAGTTGAAATTCATGTTAGCTGTGTTGACTTGCTCTTCAGTCCTCACTATCCATAGTAATTAGCTTTAAATAATAATAATTACATTTATCATGAATAATCTTATAGCTGTAGTTCTCTGTCTTGATGGTACGTAAGCCTTTAAAAGGAGAACTATTTCCTTTGGATTCTATATAGTTGACTATCTAGCCAGTTGAAAATAACCCTGGCTAAATATCTTTTAGACTTGTCCAAATTGTAAACTTGGTTACTTTGAAGGCAGTTCTCTCCCACTGTTGGGAATATCCATGTTATGCTAGCATTCACAGAGAACTGGAGCCAGAAAGGAGCTCCTCATCATAGGAAAATGAATTTTGTAACATCACTGACTGCCATGGGACTATTAGCACAAAAGTAATGCTTCCAGAGCCTCTTCCGGACAAGGTAGTTCATATATCCACTTAGGTCTAAACAGTGGTTCCGAAACCATTCAGGTTCTCAGGATAACCAAAATAAATATTTATTATTATTTATTTATTTGCAGTTTTTATATACCGACATTTGTTTAGTAACCTCACATCGGTTCACAGATAACAGAAACATTGCAGCTGTGTGAACTAGAACAAACATATGCAACAGTGCTTTACAAAAAACATTTACAATAATCAATAAACTTTACAATAAACTTATTAATGACAATATGCAACAAAAATATGCTTTACAATAAACATTTACAATAATCAATAAACATTAAAATAAACTTGTTAATGAAAATATGCAACAGTGTTATGCAGTTGTGTACAAAAGTTTAGGCACCCCTAGTCAACCTGTATTTTCAATGAATCTCAGGGATGGTAACTTACAAACCAGCGCGCAGGCACACATTGATGCATGTGCGTCGGCCTACACCCAGGGACACGGCAATTTTATAATTGCACTCGTATATGCACGCATGTTATAAAATAGCCTGGCCGCGCAAGTCGGGGGATTTTAACAGGGGCAAGGTGTTCTTTTCTTCAAATGCTTTACCTCTTTTTTCTTCAAATGTATCTTGTATGGTTGTGACCAAGCAGTTCGACTCTCATTTCATCAGTCTAAAGCACTTTGTTCCAAAAAGTTTCAGTCTTACGAAGATTTTATTTTGCATACTTTAGAAGATGACTTTTATGATGAGGTTGTAGAAGAAGTTTCCTTCTGACAACTCTCCCATACATATGTAATGCTGCATTGTGGATCTGTGGACAATTAATCCAGTGTAGGCTAAACATTTCAGTAGGTCATTTGCAGTGTTCTATGGATTTTTTTTGCAGATCTGACTAGTTTTGGTGCAGTTCTAGCAGAGATTTTCTTGGTAACCCAGATATTACTTTGACTTCAATAATTCCATGTAACTTCCATTTCTTAACAATATTTCTGACAGTTGAAATTTTTAGCTGGAAATATTTAGTGACTTTTTTATAGCCTCCCTCTGCTTTGTAAAGGTGAATCATCTTCATTTTCAAATACTCAAATAGCTTCTGCTTAGAGGACCCCATGTTTGTTGAAAATAGATAGACGAATACTCACAACCTGAGTGGTTAAACTGGTCAGAGCGTTTATTCAGCTCTGGAATTGTCTTCATTTGACTAATTGAAAGCTTAGCAAATCATTCAGCTTTATTGGCCTTTAACAGCTTAAAAAAAAAAAGTAGTAATAAATCAACTGAAAGGATATCCAGAATTTTGCATATGCTGTATTTTGCGCTGGAGATGGATCCTTGGCCTGCAGGATTGATAAGGCCCTCTGGTCGGACCCAGAGAGCGCCTGCCACCAGGAGGCAGAGCACACGAGGAGACAGGCTAGCTGGAGCTTCGCCAATAACAGTCCGGGGTTTCCGCAGGTTGAGCCCTTGGGTACCCGGACCGCCTGGACTTAGGTGGGCCTTAGATGGTCTCCCAGAGAGATAGCGGAGGGGTGTGCCCACCACGAGCAAGGTTACGCACCTGATCCGAACTGGAAGCTCCAGAGGCCTCAGGGAGGTAACAATTCAGGAAGGCTCTCCGGGCAAGACAGGCAGCGCCTGCGGGTCTAGACAGGTGAAGGCCATGGGTGGAATCCCAGCAGGTCAGTTTGGTAGTCACGGTAGGCCAGAAGAGAGTGTCCGAGTGAAGGGCAAGAGTCAAAGCCAGAGTATCCATCCAGAAATGGTCAGCCAAAGCAGGAGTCAATACCAAGGTCAGTCCAAGTGTAGTCAAGGCAAGTGAGGGTCAGTTCCAGGCAGCAGATGAAGAGAGTAGTCAGGCAGGCAGAGATCAGTACCAGAGATCAGTCCGAGAAGGTACTACCTGAGGAAGGAACACAGGAACGCTGGAACAAGGAGATGCTCAAACAAGGAATGCTGGAACAAGGAGACACTGGAACACAGGATTAGGCAAACTAACACACCACGGTGTCGACCCAATTGCAAAGGTGAGGTCCTGAGGGCAGGACCTCGCTATTTATAGTATGACTATGTGATGTCATCACTTTGCATCCAAGTCAGGTTTCCCATGCTTGGCCCTTTAAAGGTTGTGACGTCGGCCGCTCGCACGCCTAGGGGTGGGCCTGAAGCGGCTGAAGACACGGAGCCCCAACGGGAGTTCCGTTGTGAGACCTGCGGCATGGAGGAAGCCGGAGAGGGACGTGGTGAGTGAAGGGGACAGCGGGAACTGGCAGCAGCGGCGAGACCGGAGCTAGTTGAGGGCAGCGCTAGGTGAGCAGGCCTGGTCGCGGCACCCATGCGGCCGGGACGCGCAACAGTACCCCCCCCCCCCCCCTTCTAGGCCTCCCCCTTACCGGTCTGGGTTTTTCTGGGTGATTTTGGTGGAAGTCCAGGAGCAGATTCTTGTTGAGAATGTGGTGAGAGGGCTCCCGAGAGTTCTCTTCTGGGCCGAAGCCCTCCCACGACAGGAGGTATTCCCAGTGGCCTTGATGGCATTGAACATCAAGAACTTCTTTGACTTGTAAGATGTTTTCAGGCTCCGTTGAATGTTGTGTCGGTTGAGGAGGCTTTCGGGAAGGCCAGGACAGGATCAAGGGTTTGAGAAGCTACAATTGGAATGTGTTGTGAATCCTCATAGAAGCTGCCAGTTTCAGTTGATAGGTGTCTGCTCCTACCCATCAAAGGATGGGAAATGGACCAATAAACTTGGGAGCTAATCGTTGGGAAGGTAACCACAGCCGGATGTGCTTAGCACTAAGCCAGACTCTTTGTCCAGGTAGGAACAACGGTGGGCCCGACGATGGGTGTCTGTGATGAGCTTGGCCCGGTCAGCTGCTTGGCAGAGCCGATCCTTTACTTGGTTCCAGAGCCAGCGTATGGTCTGTGCTGTAGTTTGGGCTCTAGGTGAGGGTACACTGAGTGGAACCGGCAGTGGTAGGCGAGGATAGTTTTGCCCATGGCAGGAGGTTGGACCAGTTATCTTGCTGGTTGTTGACATATGATCGCAGGAAAGTTTTCAAAGACTGATTAGTCCTCTCGGCCTAGCCATTTGCTTGCGGGCGATATGCTGACATCAAGTTTAATGTGATATTGAACTTCTTACAGAGAGACCTCCAATATTTAGCAGCAAATTGAGGGCCATGATCAGAGACGATTTCTTGTGGTAGTCCATGTAAACGAAATACGTGGTAAGGAAGAGTCGGGCTAGCTCTGGAGCTGATGGGAGTCCAGGTAAGGGGACAAAGTGAACCATTTTTGAGAAGCGGTCTATTATGACCCAGATTACAGTATTTCCTTTCGAAGGAGGCAGATCCACAATGAAGTCTGTGGAAAGACTAGACCAAGGCTCGGTGGGTGCAGGAAGTGGTTGAAGAAGCCCCCATGGGCGTCCAGTTGGGGGTTTTTGCTGTGCGCAGACTGGACAGGAGTCCACATATTCTCGGGAGTCCGTCATCATACCAGGCCACCAATAGTGCCTTCAGAGCATTTCGAGAGTTTGGGCTTGGCCGGGGTGACCAGCTAGCTTGGAGTCGTGGGCCCAACGAAGTACTCGTTCACGGAGATGGTGGGGGACCACCGTGTTTCCAGCTGGTATCGTAGTGGTGACTGCAATAGATATGCAAGCTGGATCGATAATGTGCCTGGGAGTTTTGGGTGTGTCTTCTGGCTCCACGGAGCGAGAGAGAGCATCTGCACGGAGATTTTTCGCCACTGGGTGATAGCGGAGCTCGAAGTTGAAGCGTGCAAAGAATAAGGCCCAGCGGGCTTGTCTTGGGTTAAGTAACTGGGTCTCTTTGAGGTGTTCCAGGTTTTAATGGTCAGTAAATATCATGAATCTATATTGCGCCCCTTCAAGCCAGGGACGCCATTTCTGGAGGGCAAGTTTCACAGCTAGGAGTTCGCGTCCCCTATGGTATAATTTTGTTCCGTGGAGGAAAATTTATGTGAGTAAAAGGAACATGGAACTAGGGTTCCCTTGGTGGAGTATTGACTCAAGACCGCTCCTGCTCTAATGGCGGATGCATCAACTTCAACTATGAAGGGGTGGTTAGGATCCGGGTGACATAAACATGGGCCAGTACAGAAGGCCTTTTTCAAGGCATAGAATGCTGATTGGGCCTTGGAGCTCCACACTCGAGGATCACATCCTTTCTTTGTCATAGCGGTGAGTGGAGCGGCCAGCATGGAGTAATTGGCGATGAAGTTTTGATAGTAATTTGTAAATCCAAGGAATCTTTGTAGGGCTCGGAGACCCACTGATTGAGACCAGTCTCAAATACCCTGGAGTTTTTCGGGATCCATGGTGAACCCACGGCTGGAAATGATGTAGCCCAGGAATGGGAGACTGGGTTGCTAAAAAATGCACTTCTCCAATTTAGCATAGAGATGGTGTTCTCTGAGATGTTGGAGGACTGTTTGAACGTGGGAACGATGAGAGTCCAAATCTTTGGAGAAGATTAATATATCATCCAGATATACTATGACAAATGAGTATAAGAGGTCCCAAAAAATCTCATTCATTAGCCGCTGGAAGACTGCAGGGGCATTGCAAAGCCCGAAGGGCATTACTACATACTCGTAGAGTCCATCTCTTGTGTTGAAGGCGGTTTTCCAGATGTCTTCCAGTTGGATTCATACTAGGTTATATGCCCCATGGAGATCTAGTTTAGTACAGATTTGTGCACCCTGCAGGCAGTCGAACAGTTCACTGATAAGTGGCAGTGGGTACCGGTCCTTACGGGTTACTGCGTTCAAACCTCTGTAGTCTATGCATGGTCTTAGACTGCCATCCTTTTTCTTCACAAAGAAGAACCTGGCGCCTGCGGGGGAAGTAGAGGATCTTATGAACCCTTTGGCCAAAGTTTCCTTGATGTATGCTGACATCGCTTGGATTTCTGGGAGTAAAAGAAGATAGGTTCTGCCCTTGGGAGGCATGGTTCCAGGTAGGAGTTCTATGAGGCAGTTGAACTTCCAGAGTGGAGGCAGGATATCGGCATTTTGTTTGGAGAATTCGTCTTTAAATTCCAAGTATGGAGCAGGTAACCCGGGAAGGGTTGTAGAGCTTAGTACTGTCACGGATGGAGACATTTGACGTAAACAATGAGTTTGACATTGAGGGCCCCACTGGGTGAGTTACAGGGAGTGCCAGTCGAAGTGGGGTGCATGTAATTGGAGTCAAGGAAGTCCAAGGACTACGGGGTGTGTTGATCATTTCAAGATCAGGAGGGAAATCTCCTCGTCATAGAGGGTCCCAACAGTGAGGTGAATAGCCAAAGTACGGTGCGTGATACAATCAGGGAGAGGTTCTCTTTGAATTGAGGCGATACGTAGTGGGACCTCTAATGCTTGGACTGGTATCTGAAGGAGTATGACAATCTTGTCTAAAATGAAATTTCCACCCTCCCCAGTGTCCATGAGGGCGGTGGTGGCAAAGGAATGTGACTACCTAAGGAGGGAGACAGGCAGCAACAGTTGAGGGCCAGAAACTGTAGCGCCTAAGCTCGGGTCCCCCATTGGGCTCAGGCTTTGGAGTTTCCTGGAAGCACAGGACAAGTCTGGAGAAGGTGTCCAGAGCCACCGCAGTACAAGCAGAGACAAGATTTTCTTTGTCGGAGGCATTCCTCTGGAGTTAGACGGCCACGGTTGATCTGCATTGGCTCCTCGAGAGGTTGAGGGGCCTCTGGTAAGGCCTTCAACCGGGGACTCGTTGAACGGGGTGGTTGTAGGGCAGGAGATCGAGGAATTCTTACCTCCTGGTGCCATTGCTGAAGACGATACAGGATTAGGAAAACTAACACACCATGGTGTCGACCCAATAGTGAGGTCCTGAGGGCAGGACCTCGCTATTTATAGTATGACTATGTGATGTCATCACTTTGCGTCCAAGTCAGGTTTCCCGCTGCTTGGCCCTTTAAAGGTCGCGATGTCGGCCGCGCATGCGCCTAGGGGCGGGGCCAAAGCCGCTGAAGCCGCGGCGCCCCGACGGGAGCTCTGCTGCGAGGCCTGCGGCAATGAGGAAGCCAGAGAGGGCCATGGTGAGCGACTGAGACGGCAGGAACTGGCAGCAGCGGTGAGACCAGAGCTAGTTGAGGGCAGCGCGAGGTGAGCAGGTCCGGTCGCGGTATCCACACAGCCGGGACGCGCAACACTGTATTCACTTTTATTGTTTTCAATCTGTTACAATCAGGAAATTAATAATAATTTTGTATTACAAATTGCAGAAAGATGACATGTTTAATTATCTATTATCATGTAGATGTTACGTCAGCTTCTGATTGCTTAGATATTTATTGAAACAATTAATTTGATCGGGGTGCCTAAACATTTGCACACAACTTTATTTACATACGATTGACAGGTACATCTCAATGTATTTTATTGTGGCTAATCCTGGAAACCTGACTCTGAGCCACCATACACTGCAGGTTCCTGAGGACACTGCTCTAAAACAATCGTCCAGGGGACTAGACAAGATGCACTAGAAGGGGCTCTTGGGAGCCCTGAACTAAAAAAACTGTCTTGTTGAGTAGCTTAATACTTAGTATCATCATAGTGGACAGCAGATGAAGACCATTTCTTCCATTCAGTCTGCCCAGCCATTCCTATAGCAGAGCTGGTGAGAGCAGCTTTATCAGAAACCCCTAGCACATCACTGGGCTAGACAATAAGATGCTTTCAGTTTTGAACATGAGGATCCTCCTATAATAAAATCATAGTTACAATATTGATTGCACTGTACATAAAACTGATTTTGTATTGTAATCTAAGTTTAGCGCATGAAATAAGCGGCATTTTAATTCTTATTTTTATAGCTAATCGTTTTTGTTTTTTTTCCTTTCTTGTTGACAGGAGTAGTGCAAAGCAAAGAGATTATCCTTCCGCCCAGTAAAGAGCCAGCCTTTGTTACTGTTCCCGGCAGCAGCTTTGCAGACCCTTTTTCACTTGTCCCAGGAACATGGATTGTGAACATTATGGCAGAAGGAGTCCTCTTGGTAAGAAGATGCATTTACAACCTCTACTGCAAGTAGACTGGGCAGAGTGTAAACCTGCGGAGGAGGAGCTCAGAGCTGACGGTGTTGATTCTTTTATTTGCCCCTTCTTCCTGCTTGGCTACTACTATTTCTGCCACTGCTGCCACTCCATTTTCAGCAGGAATCACTTGCAGATTCCTTTTCTAACACCCTCCTAACCAGTATACATACATATACATATATATATACTGGTTTCCTATGTTTTTCCTAACTAGGAATTTGAATTGTGTCAGAATAAAACTCTGTACCAATTAGGGAACAATCGAGCTAGTTAAATGCCTCAGCATTGCATTTGAAGAAAGTGTTCGGTGGCAGAATTGATATTTAGTGGCAGGCAAGCACAGTGCTTTTTTTTTTTTTTTTTTCTCAGTGCATTATTGGATCAGTCAGCTGGAACAGAAACCAGTGCACAGAGCTCCACTTGCTTTAAACAGGTTTTATTCAGCACTAAAGTCAGTGTGTTTTGATTTTCTGAACGTCCTTCCTTTTCCCCACTGGGTGGCAGTGGAAGGTGGAGGCTGCCATTGAACCCGACCCAGTTCACTTTTTTTTTTTTTTATTATTATTTAGAAAATTATCGGTGACTAAACACATTTTAAGTAGGCCTTGAAGTGAGTCCGTAGCTGTTGACTGTTAGTTTGAGAGCCTTGATAGTTACTATTACTGATAATGTGGAATCATACAGCGCCTTTACGATTGAAGTGCTTTCTAAGCTTGCATAAAGCCACCTGTGAGGTGGTAGCTCTGGCTGCTAGTGCCTGGTGCCCAGTCTGTTTGCAGGCTTCTAAAAAAGAGAAGGGAATAACAAGCAATGTTGTTCTTCTTATTCCCCAATTATAGTTGAGTGGACTGGGATTTGAACTCATAAATCTCAGGAACTCTCCTAGCTCGTCACTTAAGAGGGCTTACCACCAGACCCATAACTTCTCTTAAACTGGTTTGGGAGGCCAAACCTGGTTTAAAAGCTTTTCTGCACTTCACTTCAGATAGGGCCTTCAGCAGAAGTGAATCAGGGCTAAACGCAGGATCCAGTACGGACCTCAGCTTGTATCTTCCTGACACAAGTGGCAGCTTCCAAGGAATCAAGTTTTAACCCTTACAATGAGTCAGGCAGGCGCTGCATGAAACCATTACTGTGCCTGTCTCACCCAATACACTGCTTTACTGCTGGGTCTGGCTGCACTAGGGGAGATGAGAAAACAGTGCTGTCTCGCCAGACCTTTGCCAAGTGACATAATGCCAGCTCTCTGTTGAAGATTATGTGACTTCAAAGATTATGTTTGACATCTTTTTCAAACCTTTTATCTGGCTTTAAATGTGCTCTGTTTAAAAAAAAAGTCTGTTTAATTTCTAATTCTTGCTTACCTTAGTAAATAAAATTATCTTTTATTTTTCATGTATTCATTTACAGCAGTACAAAGGAACAAGTATAATCATCTGAGTAAATCATGCCCTATACATAATAAAAAATGTAAATTACTATGAAACAGATTGCATTGACATTGGAGGGCAATTTTGTCACACCAATTTTCAAAGCAGACTTATGAGCATACTTTCGCTTTGAAAATTATAGCTAAAGTCTGCATGTATCAAATTACTCTCCCAATGCATATGAACCTGTTTTCCTCTGCACCCCCAGCACCACCCCTCCAAAAAGAATAGCCCAGAATGATGATAATTGAAGTATTTCAGGCATGCACACCAAAATAGATTTATATCACAAATAGGTAGCAACTTTGCCCTGGATTTTGCCTGGCTTCCTGAGCTGCTAGTCAGTACATAATATTGCTTTCTAGACAGGCGCTGCTGTTCTGAGACAGTCCCATTGCTCAGTATTGGCGAGGCTTCCCAGCCCTGGAACCAATGACCCTGCAAGGTGCCTAGTCCCTCGCACGGCTCAGCATCTCTTTTTAAGTTTTCTGCCCCTGGCTTTGCTGCCTATCCTTAAGGAAGGTGAGTAAGTGGTGCTGGCTTTAACTGGTTCTTTCTTGTTTTGCTAGGATTACATGGTGCTTCTGCCTAGCGATTACTACGAAGCTCCCATCTTGCAGCTGAGAGTGACGGAGCCTTGCACCTATCCTGGGCATGATGGAGACAAGTTAGTACAGCTCTATTTATTTTCGGCTCTGTGTGTACTCATCCCTGTGCTCCACAACCATTCAACAAAATATTGTCTGATCTCTGGTACCAACGCAATGTGAGTCTGATGCATCCGTGGTAGCTCCCACAGACCAAGAATGGCATAACAGTCCTTGAAAAAAGCAATGATTTTTATTTAAAATACAAAAATCAAAATACCCGCCAAGGGGGTAGGGCATACTCGTGTGCTCATTTCTCTAGAGCTTTGAGGGAGATACCGGACCATACAGCATATTTAGCTATACAAAATAAATGGGTGATACATGCTAATATTTTTTTGTCTAAGAAAGATATTGTTCTGTTGTTGGATAACTATACTAAGGTATCGGAAAATGTAAGCTTGTGAGAGTTAGGGTATAAAATTCTACACTGTCTTTATATATCCCAGGACAGATTATATGCAGCTAAATTGCGCGACTCAGATACCTGTATAAAATGCCACGCAGCTAAGGGTACGTTGTTTCACAGCTTATGGGAATGTACACAAGTGACTCTATTTTGGGGTGAGGCCTTGGATGAACTGGACAAGATCTTGAAGATTCGGATCCCTAGGACCCCACAAGTTTGCCTTCTGCGCTTAGCCACGGAAACTCTGGACCCTATGTCGGATCTGGATCATCTCTTCTTGCAGAAGGCGTTGCTTATTGCAGCCCAAACGATCATGCACCTGTGGATTTCTGAACGCCGGCCCACGGGAGCTCAATGGCAGGCACGTCTGGAAAAGTTATTAATTCATGAGCTGTTAACGGCAGCGACGCACGAGACGGGGACACACAGGACGTGCCACGCAGTGTGGAACTGCTATTGGTGGTCACTTTCTGCGTCAAAAAGGGACCTTATTACCAGGGCTACCACATATACCTACAGAGACTCTAACGGAACACCGAGGAATGCGCATTTATAACTACCGCTCACCTGACAGTGGCAGGTGGCGGTTACTGCTTGAGATGGGGACACGGGGGGGGGGGGGGGTTGCTCCCTGTTTACTGTACACTGTTTACTGTATACTGTTATCATTTGTTAAAAAGTTAATAAAGAAAGGTTTAAAAAAAAAATACAAAAATCAATTTTTTATTTTTATTTTTTTTAAATGTGTCCCCGTCCTTTTCTTTCTCCTTACAGTTGCTTGCTTTATCAGCACTTGCCTATGGACCGATTCTCCTGTGGCCTGGCTGCTGAGGGTGCATACTTTTCACAGAATGGGCGGAGAAAGCAGATACCACTGCGTCAGCTAAGCCCGAAGCTTCCCGTGGTGGCACACGTCAGCGGCAGACAGGTACTGCCGTTCTCATGCTGTTAGCAGAAGCTATTTACACTAGGTTTAAAAAAAAAAAAAGCATCTAAATAATCTGTGCCACATCCCTGAAACAGCAGCAGTGAGTGGAAAGGAAGTCTTAAAAATTGCACAGATTGAGAAACAGTTGGTGATGTTCTAGTGCCAAAGCACTTTAGCTGTATCTTACTTGGAATAAAAAGGAACTGATTTAAAATATAATTTTGGAGCATATTAGTACAGAAAACCCTGGCTATCAGAATTGCTTCTAGTAGGATGAGTAAAGGTAAAAGCACCTCCGTGGTGCTCACCGTGGCAGGAAGGCAATACAAGTCCTTGCCATTCCCCGTGAAAAAATGGAAAACGATCCAACTTGCAGTTCATCTTTTCATAAAAAGAAAGAAAGAAAGGAAAAGGTTTTCTCTTTAGAAGCAAAGTTGCTATACTGGGTCATCTGTGAATTTTCAAGGCTACAGAGGCTAGAGTAGCCCACCTGTTAAAAAATAGGAAAAACCTAATGAGATAGTTTGGAATTCTTGCTCAATCAGGCGAGAAACTGTTGCTATTTATTCATATAGTGCTCTGCAACAAATGATGTGCATATACAAGTCCCTTCCCTAAAGAGCTTACCATCTGAAAGGCGAACTTTAAAAGCTCTACGTGCACCAAAGCCGGGAGATGCACGCAGGAGTCAGGCCGGCACACACCCGCACGGATTTTAAAAAGCACGCGCATTCGTGTGTTATCTCCTGGAACGCGCACAAAACCTTTTTTGCAAAAAAAGGGGCAGGGCGTGGTCTGGGCAAGGCATGGGCATTCCCCGATTTCTCAATGAAATCTGCGTGTAAATATTTATGCGCACGTCAGGGTCCCCTACCCCATAACTTTGCTTCTGCTATGGATAGCGTGTAAGCCCGAAACAAAAAAAAAAAGTAAAGAGATTAGTGGGGTTTTAATGGTTGGGGTTAACAGTGTAAAAGGTAGGCTGGTTAACAAGGGGATTAGGAAGTCCTATCTTTTACCTGGGCGAACTGGGAACGAACTGGGGAAAGTGGTAATTGCGTCGGTGTGCATCTACTAAAATCCCCCCACTTAAGCAGTAGAGGCGGCATTTGCATGCACATGCGTGCATCCATATAGATTTGCGTGCATACGTACATGCGCATAGCCTATTTTATATCATGCATGCGTATACATGTGAATGTTATAAAATGGCTGCGCCCACTGGCACGAGCCAGCATACGCACGTGCATGTGCGCCCACTCAGCTGTGTAAAAGTTACCATCTAACAGGCCGATTCAGTAAAAGTCGTGGGAGAGCGGACGAGCGCCCGCTCTCCCGGTGCGCGCACAGGCCACTCTCCTCTGCGCGCGATTCAGCATGTAAATGAGGGCCCACAGTAAAAAGAGGCGCTAGGGACACTAGCGCTTCCCTAGCGCCTCTTTTTTGACAGGAGCGGCGGCTGTCAGCGAGTTTTGGGTAGGCGCTAATTTCTGAAAGTAAAGTGTGCAGCTTCACTGCACATTTTACTTGGTGAATCACGCGGGAATAACTAATAGGGCCATCGACATGCATTTGCATGTTGCAGGCGCTATTAGTTTCAAGGGGGTTGGATGCACGTTTTCAACGCACTATTACCCCTTACTGAATAAGGGGTAAAGCTAGCGCGTCGAAACGCGTGCCGAAATGCGGGTTTACAGTGCACTCCGCCGGAGCGCAATGTACTGTATCGGCCTGTAAGTGGGGTGCCTAAGGCAGTGAGAGATAATGACTTGTCCAAGGTCAGATGGAGTGTCAGTAGCACAATTTAGACTCTGGGTTCTTGAATCCTAGCCCATTTCCCTAACCACTGTGCCCATGGTACTCAATCTGGTCTTTAGGATCCACCCAGCCAACCTGGTTTTCAGGAAATTCACAGTGAATATGCATGAGAAAGATTTGTATGCACTGTCTCCATTGTATGCAGATATATGGCATGCATATTCCTTGTGGATATCCTGAAAACCAGATTGACCAAGGGAGTCCCAAATGGCACTAGGCCGCTCTAACTCCATGATGCAAAGTGCCTTGCATCTGCAGGGGCCTATTTAGAAATCAGTGATTCTAAAGTGGAAATGTCTTGCCGTGCTTGCTTTTTTTTTTTTTTTTTCTGGGAATGGAGAAAGAATTATCTGTCTGAAAATAAGCAGCTTAATTTTAACATGAAGCAAAGACACAGGTTTGGTGAGACCTATAAGGAGGATAACTTTCAGAGTATGGGTATTTGGTACCTGTATCTGATTTTAAAAGGGAAACTCCCTGTACAGCTTCCCTTTCATAATCCACGGCGGCCAGTACCGACAGGGAGCCTTTAAGCCCCGTGCTTCGCATGTGCTCATTTTGCGGGGTAAAGCCATGGAAAATGGGCACGAGAGATTTCAAAATGAAATCCTCATGCTGGCAGTATTTTAGGCCCATCCCCCAGTCCCTCACCTCCAGTGCTACCTCTGTTTCCTGCAGGTACTCAGCAACATGCATACCTTTCCTCACAGAGGGCTGAGGGTGTTTTTTTAAAAAGGTGTTCTCTGCAGTTACTCACGGATATCCCTTTGAAATTCCACCCCCCCACCCCCCCCCCCAAGATATTTTTGGATCATTGGTTTCTGAATGGCCTCGCTGATTTTGGGAACCATTTGGTCAATGGAAGGGTGATCCTATTCCCCACAGTAGTGCAGAAATAGGCTCCAGCCAGTTAACTAGAAGATGAGAGGAGCAGGGGCCTGGTAGCGCACTGAGCATTATTCCCCAAAGACACTAAGGGGCAGATTTTATAAAACTACGCGCGCGCGTACTTTTGTTCGTACACCAGGCGCAAACAAAAGTACGCCGGATTTCAATAGATACACGCGTAGCCACGCATATCTGTTAAAATCCGGGGTCGGCGCGCGCAAGGCTGCCCAAAATCGGCAGCCTGCGCGCGCCGAGCTGTGCAGCCTGCATCCGTTCTCTCCGAGGCCACTCCGATTTAGGAGCGGCCTCGGAGGGAACTTTCCTTCCACCCCCCCCCCCCGCACCTTCTCCTCCCTTCCCCTACCTAACCCACCCCCCCTGGCCCTATCTAAACCCCCCCTACCTTTAATCCAAAAGTTACGCCTGCCCAAGGCAGGTGTAACTTGCGCGCGCCGGGCCAGCTGCTGGCGCGCCATGTTCCAATCTGGAGTCTGGTCCGGAGGCCACGGCCACGCCCCCGGGCCGGAGCCACGCCTGCGGCCCTGCCCTGGAACGCCCACGATGACGCGCCAGCCGCAACACACCCCCGACACGCCCCCCAGGAAAGCCCCGGGACTTACGCATGTCCCGGGGCTTTGCGCGCGCCGGCAGCCTATGCAAGATACGCACGTAACCCTTTGAAAATCTACCCGTAAGTGGGAGAAATCTCATCTTGCCTGAGGCATAATTCATTTGAAAAGATTCCAAAAGTAACATCCCACGGTAAAAGGTAAAACATTTCTTTAATTTATAAATATTGATACAGTAAACCCATCTTCAGTATATATACTTTTTCACCATTTTAATGGTGCTGGCGGGTAGGACTTTACGAAGAATTTCACTATGGTTGATCAGCTACAGTATCTCCCAAACGTTTTCTGTATCAATATTTACAGTGTATGCAGTGGATCACTTTTCATGCTAAATTATGATGTCCACTGATATTAAGTTTTGAATGAAGAATGCATTGCTTTGAGATCCCAAGTACCGCACAGGCAACTGCAAAGAATATTTATTTCATTAATTGCTTGTATTCCACACTAGTAATTACTGTGGCCCCACGCCCTATATTCCATAGCTTCTTATTTGCAGGGATATGTTCCAGGTAATTACCATTAGGAGTCTTGGATCCGCAGAGTACCATCAAACAAGTTATTACAGAACCCCTCTGCCTTTAGCCTGTTATATTTGAAATGGTGCAAAATGCAGAGCACAGGAGTAAATCTCTGTGGGGATGAGCCAAATGTCCTTGACCTCCCAATATCAATTCTTCAGTGTGCAATAAATAGTCACAGAGCCAGCGTCTCCAGATATTTGACCATTCATGCAGCACAAGAATTTTGCAGAATTGAAGCTATGTGATTAGACTCAGAACACATATCGAACTTTTACTGCTTAGAATTTTTTTAAAGTAAAATTTTAGTTTTATTATTTATATTCTACCTTTTGTGATATTTCAGAGAGGATTATATTCCCGTACTAAAGATATTTCCCTGTCTCCAGAGGGCATACAATACCTGTTTGTACTTGAGGCAATGGAGGGTGTCTTGACTTGCTCAAGGTCATAAAGAATATCTACTGTATTTGAACCCTGGTTTCTTTGGGTTATAGCTTACTGCTCTAACCACTAGGCTATCAGAATATAAACAAACCAAAAGGCCAAACAGAAGCAAGCATTTGGATGTGATCGTTTGAGACGTGGTTGTTGGCTAGAAGTGGCTTTCCTGAAAAGCAGTTGTTGGGGCACCTCCATCACTGGTGCGGCCCCCCGTAGGAAAGCTCCATTTGTGGAGAATACAAAACAGAGACACAGAAGCTCTGTCCTTGTGGCTGCATGTTGGCCACCAACAGTTAAAGCAACAACCCTTTCCTCCCAAGGAATGTGCATTCAGAACAGAATGGGCATAAAACCAAGTTACAACAGAATTGTTTAATTCAGCAGCTGAAATGAGGCAACTCCACCTGCAGTCCACTCTGGCAAAATAAGCAAAACGTTTTGTCTTCTGCCAGCACAGAACTAAGCCCTAAGCACAGACGTGAACGGGTCTTCTTAAACAGCTAGGAACCTGCTTCTGTTTATTTTCATGACTATAACAGGCCTTTGATTGCTAGATCTGAATAAAGACATAGGTGGATTTTATTTCTTTTGGTACTGCCCTATGTGTATCCTTTCTTCTCTTTGGTTCTTTTTACTCACTGAAAATGTTGAAGAAATGCAGAATGTATGTGTTTGGTGGCTGCAGTTTCGTGATCATGAAGAGTACCCAACTTGTCCTTTGACTGTTCCTTAACAGGTTGACTTCCAGCTGAAACTGAACGTGCCACGAGTTGGCCACTATGTAGTAGTTATAGAATATGCCAACGAAGATGAGCGGGCATACATTGTTACTGTAGACATAGACCATAGCTCCGGATCAGTTGCTGAGGCTAAAGCAAGCATCTACAGCTGCAAATATAGGTGAGTATGGAAAGTCAAGCATTTATCTATCTCTGCAGGAATTCAAAATGCTATAGTTCATTATACACTGCAGGAATTTGTAAACCCTTTTTAGTCTGCTGGCCTTCCATGCTTCAATTTTTCTCTTAATGAGCAGAAGTTCAAGCTGCGTGATTTGTTTATTTTTTTATGCTGCTCTTTTCCTCTTTTTTTTCACTGTTGCTGACAGTCCTGTTGAATGTTTGGGTGAAATGAAGAGTGTTGGAGACTTGGCATCTCCTCTGTCCTATCTGATGGTTTAATATGTCCTTTCATTGAGGCGCTTTCTCTCTCTCTCCTTCTCTATTCCACTCCTCCTCCGTCTCCTCTCCCAAGCCCAGAAATGGCCAAAATGCAATTCTAAAAATGTATCGGGATTTGCGTTACGGCCATTTTGGTCATATCACACAGCTTAATGCCAGGAAAAAAGTGTAGTCATTTCCGGCATTACAACCGTGTGATAGCATGCGTTATGCTATTGCACGGTGCAATATTTCCCCTCATTTTCATAAATCCTGCCCAAACTCCTCCCTAATCCTGCCCCTTCCCAAAATGTGCATTTGCGCCATGTGATAGTGCTATCATTGCATGCGTTATGGCATTAATGCATGCATTAATGCATTATCGCATGAGTTAACGCCATAACGCATTTTGATGAATGACCTTATAAGAGTCTTATGCTCTATAAGAAACTGAAACACATGGCATTATAGTAGAAGAAGAATTTATTATCATTTAAAAATTAAGTAATTAGCATTTTATATGTTATTACAGAAAAACCACAAATCTCACCTTCTCAGATTTTTACTTCAGACAAAATTAAGGATCATGAGTATTCAATCTTTTGCTTTTATTGACTACAAAAAATTAATAACTAATCTATCACTTATGTAAGTGTTGATTCAAAGATATATCATTTGTCATTTCAAATATAACCAGTATCTCATAGGCCAAATGAGAAAAATTGATTGTAATAAATTCTAGTATCTGCCTTTTCCAGTAATGTCTACTTAGTGTCGCCACTGGCCAATAGATAACTTTGCTGGTAGGACCAAAATCGTCACAACTTGCAGTTATAAGATATCATCTTCCCCATTTATTAAAATTTCAAAAGGAATTACAACTCTCAAGTAACCATCTTAAATAAGGTTGATTACACTTTTTCAAATGAACATCTGCTAGCTTCAACCCTTAGGCATTTCTTCTGTGACTGACAAACAAAAGGACTGCAAAGAGTTATTTACATGTCATCATTTGTCCTTTTTACTTACAAATTGCTAGCAGAGGGGAAAATATTTAGCTTAATAAATGCTTTTGCAAGCCACTGACATACACTATGACATATTGCAAGCTCAGGCATAAACTAGATGTTCAATTGCTGTTGTGCCCAGAGCAAGAAGCACTTACAAAATTGTGTTGTGAATATATTTTGTTTAAATGAAAAACTAAACGTATTTTGTAGGCAAAGCCAGTGTGGTGGTAGTGCCAAGATGGTATCCAAGCTTTGGGCTGCTACATCGATAAAAACTGAAGATACCTGCTTTTTATACTTTTCCCAGACACTGAAAGGCCAATATTCAGTGTCATTAGCCTAGCTAAGTTTGCACTTAGCCAGCTGTTACGTTCTGTGTGTTAAACTAGGCAGTGGGCCCTTAGGTGGTGGAAGAGATGACTCCACCCATAGTGAGGAGCCCAGTGGGGACTCACCACGACAGGCGGGATCTCAGCAGTGATAGACAACAGAAGCAATAGCTGTATTATGCAGCAAGAATAATCCGAGGAGCGGGTTAATAGACTCAGTCCAAGTAAATAGCCTGCATGCAGGCTTCTCTGGTAGTGGTTCACAGAGCAGGGTAATCCGGGAAATACTTCCTTTAGATGAGACTTGTGCTGATGGTCTCCGGTAGTGATCCACAGTGCGGGATAGGCCGGAGACTGAAGCTGGAAGTTGCACAAGATAGTACAGATCCGGTAGTGGCCCGCAGCACGGGGTAACCTGGGGAATACCTTCTTTTGATTAAGCTTTGTGCAGGCGATCTCCGGTAGTGGCCTGCAGCGCGGGGTAGGCCGGACGCCGGTGGTAATGGTTGCACAAGACAGTATGGATCCGGTAGTGGTCTGCAGAGCGGGATAACCCGAGAATCTACTTGATGAAGGAAGAGTAGGTCCAGTACTCACTCAAAGTCAGAGGAAGCCAGTTGTAGAGTAGGCACCGAGGAGACCCTGAACAGGAGCACTGGAGGGTCGTCCAAGGAACGGTGATTAAGTTCACTGAAAGGTAAATGAGACAGGTAGGGATGGCTCTCTGAGGAGCGGATAGCCCTAGGTGCAACAAGGCCCCCGAGGAGCGGGTACCGAGATCACCTAGACAGGAACAGTGAAGTGAAGTCCCAGAATGGCGGAATTAAGCAGGACAGGAATCCTTGCTAACTGGTAGCTTGGATAGTCAGCTGAGTTTAAATATTGTAAGCGGATGACATCATGCGGTGGGGACGCCCCTAAAGTTCCTGCCATGATGCATACAAGAAGGAGGCAGGTGCGCGCGTGCCCTAGGTTACCCCGGATGCAAGATGGCTGCCGGGAGTGCCCACACCATCCCAGGCGGAGGTCGGCGTGTGGAAGCGGAGGTGGCCATCCTCCCTAGACTCGGTGCTGTAGGAGAAAAGGAGGTAAGCAACAAAGATCGCAGCCGTCTGCGACCGACGGGCGCAACACCAGCTAAATAGCGTGATTTGAAAATCCTGTTGTGCTGACAGCGGCAAATTTAGCTGGATAACATTTTATCTGGCTGAAAGCTTATCCATCTAACTCAGGGATATGCCTGTGGTTTTCTGGGGTGGATTTGGCTAGTTGGCTAATTTTGCCATATAAATGCTGATTTTCAGTGTTTTCCAGTTGATATAGCTGGGTAATTTTAGGACAGTCAAAGAGTTGCACCTGCACCTGAATATTCCTGCAGAGCTAGCCAGATAAGTTTATTCAGCTAACTTTGTTAGCCGAATAGTGACCAATTATAGATCTCGTTGCACCTACAATAATTAGCAGATATCTAGAAAAATACATCAAGCCATTGCTCAGTTTACTGCCTTCCCCAGTGTTGCAGTCTCATTACTACCCAACAACCAGAAAATTCAGAGATCACCTTGTGTTGCTCAGCTAAAATAACTTTATGCATCACTTTGGGCAGATAGACAAAGGCTAAATTCCCAATATTTTTCAAGATTTCATCACTTCCTGAAGGCAGTGAAAGCACTTCCTGAAAGTTGTTCTCAAGTTAAGTACATGCATCAAACAGCAACTTAATGCTGAATGCCATCAGTAACAACATTTTTCTGTTTTCCTGATCAACATGATAAATCCTTGCCCACAATCTTGGCCTTTAGGATGACTGTCACAACAACAGCTGTGGGATTTGCTGCTTAATTCAGTACTGGTGTGAAGCCTTAGAGAGACCCAGTAGCTAACAGCACAGTAAGGGGATGTAGACAGCATGTAAATGGAAACGCATACTGAATATGTACTTCCAATTTCAGCTTTCTCTGCCGCAGCATTGTGGTGGATGCCACCAATCGGATTGCAGTGTACGAATTCCTAGAGGATGTGAAAATACACCTCAAGGCATCATCAATTAATTTTCTTCTGGTAAGTTTACTTACCCTGCACTGTGCTGAATGCTCCTAACAAAATGCCATACCCCACCTGCCACAGATATTGTCTGTCAATGCATAGCAATTTAGAGAGAAGGGGCTGCAAGCAAACTGTCAGTAATGCAATTATTTAAATCAGCCACAAGTTTTAAGCTTTGAAAGCTGATAATAGCAAAGTGTTCAGCTCTAGTTGTTGATGGTTTAATGATGGGTGGCCTATTATTTTATTTATTTATTTCTCCCTCCGCATTCATCCCCAGTTCTTCATTCTCATAATCTGCTCTCTGTCCTCCCACACCCAGGCATAGCAGAAGCAGAATTATCATAGGGAACAATAAAACCATGTAGAAAATGAGCAAGCGCATTGAGTGCCCGTTTTCCTAACACACGCCCAATCCACCTCTCCTGAGTGCCCGATGTGATAAAATAAAATAAAAAATAATAATAATAAATATGTTAAAAGAGGTGCCACGCTAAAAAGGATGCGCTAGGGATAAATTGTGCGTCCCTAGCGCATTCTTGGCATCGGGTGCCCAGGAGATGTGGCTTTGCAGGTTAGGAAAATGAACGCTCCTAATCTGTCTGCTGTCAAGACTTTTTTTTTTTTTCAAGATGCTGCTTTCTGTGGTTCCTCCTACTTAGTATCGTGATGATATTAAGTCAGGGGAACCACAGAAAAGCAGTATTTTTTGGCTGTTTTGTTGAGACTTGGGCGCGTCAAGATTTAACACCAGCTCCGGGGCTGGCATTGATTTTTGCGGGTTAAAATGTGTGTGTGGGGCGCACAGTGATTTATTGCATCGGGGTACTAGCTAATAGCCTCATCTACGTGGCATTTACTTGTGATGAGTGCTATTAGCTAGGCGCTGGTTTGGACCCGGGTTTTGGATGCGCTAATCCTATTATTGCATTGGGAGTTATTCTAGCGCGTCCAAAACGCGCATCAAGCTATGCGCTAGGCTGAGCACACTATATTGCATTGGCCTGTAAGAGAGGGGGGCTGACGGTCCCTGCATTACCCCTTCTTATTCATGTGTGAACATTTTTTAACAAACCAGAAGAATGTGCACACAGTTAGGGGAGGAGGATGGCCTGCGCGGGATGGAGAGGGGGACAGTTAGCACTGCTCTCTCTTACTATCTCTGCACTGCAATCAGTCCGTAGTGCCTCCCAAATCCTTGGTGGCTTGGGGGGATGGACCCCATTGAAACTGTGCTGGCCCTAGGTCACAAAAGGTGAATATTGTGGAGGGAGATTTGACCACCACAGCACAGTGTGCTGTAGCGGTCAAAAAAGCAAACAAAATGTTAGGAATTATTAGGTTCGGGGGCGTGCCGGGAGGCGTATCTTATAAAATCTGGCGTACTTTTGTTCACGCCGGTGGCGCGAACAAAAGTACGCGCATGCGTATGTTTTGAAGATCTACCTCAGCGTATAGTCACACCATGGCTCTATACAAAGCCAATATGATATTTTCTCCATTTTATTCTCCATTTCTTTTCAGATTATCTATTATTCTATTTGCTTTTTTGACTGCCATTGCACAAAGTATTGTCAACAAGGACTCCAAGGTCCTTTTCCTGGGTGGTGATTCCCAATACAGAACCCAGCATTGGGATTATTTTTCGCTATGTGCACCATTTTACACATTTCCATTCTGTTGTCTTGTCTCCTAGTTTCACAAGATCCTTCTGCAGTACCTTGCAATCTGCTGCTGTTTAAAAAACTTTGAATAATTTTGTGTCATCTGCAAATGTGGTCACCTTTCATGCATTCCCTTTTCCAGATCATTTATAAATATGTTAAACATCACAGGTCCCAGTACCAGTCCCTGTGGTAATCCTCTAATGACCTTTCTCCATTTGTAAAATCGACCATTTAGACCTACTCTCTGTTCCTGTCTTTTAACCAGTTACCAATTGACAATAGGACAGTACCTGCTATCCAGTGACTTTTTAATTTCCAGAAGAGTTTCTCCTGGGGAACTTTGTCAAATGCCTTCTGAAAATCCAAATACATTATTTTGACTGGCTCACCTTTATCTGTATGTTTATTTACACTTTAAAAAAAAAAGAAATAGATTGGCACACGAGGCAAGACTTTCCTTTGCTAAAATCATGTTGACACTTCTCTATTAATCCATGTCTATCTATATAGCCAGTGATTTTGTTTTTAAGAATGACTTCTACCATTTTGCCCAGCACCAACATCAGGCTCACTAGTTTATAGTTTCTCAGATCACCCCCTGGAGCCCTTTTTAGAAAATCGGTGTCACATTGACCACCTTCCAGTCTTCAAGTATGGTGGCTATTTTAAATGATAGCTAACAGATTATTAGTAACAAGTTAGCAAAATTTCATGTTTTAGTTCTTTTGGAATTCTGGAATGGATGCCATCCAGTACCAGTGATTTGTTGCTCTTTAGTTTGTTAATCTGATCAATTATATCATCCATTATCACAGATATTTGTTTTAGTTTCTCAGAATCTTCATTATTAAAGAATATTTCAGGTGTGGGTATGTTCCCAACATCCTCCTCAGTAAAGAATGAGGCAAAAAATAAATTCAGTTTTTCTGCTATATGAAGAAATGATGGTCTTTTCCTGTTTTAATGTTTTGAAATTTTCTCACTATTTTTGGTGTTCTTCATCCTTTAAGGTACTTGTCTACCTGTGACTCCAGTATATACAGTAAGGTCCATAATGAGTAAGCTGGTAAGCAGGAAAGTTCTACTGAACATCTTCGAATACAGTTATGCAGATAAAGTAATTTGAATAAATTTAGGAAAAAAGGTGTTTTTCCAATCACCTTTATCCAGCTAATTTTAACCAGGTAGTACTGAACATCAACACTTCCAGCTTTAACCATACCCTGGAGTTCCTCCATCACAGCCTCTTTTTATCTAGTAAAAACATGTGTGGGTAATAATTTAACTGGACAAAATTTAGCCCTACAGCAAGGGGAAACTTGCAAGTCTTGGATTTTCTCTGGATAACTCAAAAGGTTACCTGTCAAAACCTTTAAATATCAGCCTTGGCGATTTAATGTTTTTCCTCTCTATGCTTTTTCCAAGGAGGAATTGTTCTCTCTCCTTTTTTTCTTCTGGCCTTGTGTCCTTGCTGGTAGGGCTCTCTCAGTGATTTTTACTGCACAATATTTCATCTGATTCATTTTCGGGATTTCAATAGATTGTCCATTTTTGCAGGTTATGACCTCATTGATCTTAATCAGTGGACTTTTTACTTTGCATGTCAGATGTAACTTAGGTAGCCTTTCCTTCTCCAGAACTCCAGCATGCATGGCCATCAAGAGATAGGGCAGGATCTGAGCAACCAGCTTCTCCATCTCCTGATCCCTCTCCTGCCCTTCCTCTTTATTCTGCTTCCTAGCCTCTTGTCTTCCTGTGTTGCATCATTAGCATTCTCTGGTATCTCACTTGTTTCCTCCTCTAATTGCTCTGGCTGTGCTGACCTTTTCTTTTCTGGTGCTCCTTTCCGGATTTCCTCTTTCCCCTTCTATTTCTTCTTCTGCGTCAGCCTTCAATTATTTTAAGGTGCATCATTTATGTGCTTCTTTTCTTTGATTTTTCCAATTAGAGATTTTAAATGTATGTGCAACTTTTCCTTTGATAACATTTCTCTTTCTTTCAGTTTTTGACCTCCAGAATTGGGCATACTACTCTATGGTATATAAAATAACTAAATACAATAAAATAAATAAAATAAATGAGAGTCTTGCTAGTGACTTATACAGAGACATTATCACTTCTGTTATTTAACTGACTATGCCTCTTCATCTGCAGCCTAGCAATCCTATGGATCTGGCCTCTGCCTTTGCATTCTGTTAGTTTTCTTTAAGATTGTCATATGTCTTCAGTCCACAATCTCTCTCCTGTGGGTTTCACATCAATATCTCACCCCCACTATTTACTGCACCCTTGGATTTCAGCATCTTAAATATATGATGCTATACTTTTTTTTGCATTGAATCTTAGCTAACAAGCACTAGAGCTCTCTGCAAGCCTTCATAGATCACTCTTCATTTTGTCTGCTCATCAGGATTATCCACATTGTTACAGATCATGGTATTATCTGCAAAAGAATAACTCTTTTCTACTATCCCCTTGCCAAGATCATAGAATTATTGAACAGAACCAACCTCAGTAGTGAGGCTTTCCACTGATTACCTCTCTTTCCTTGGTATTATCTCTTTTTATCACTATCTTCTGTTGACTACTAGCCAACAAGTTTCTAACCAGGTCAGCCACCATGGAGCCTATACCTATGTTACGTAGTTTGTTTATAAGTTTCATGTGTGGGATATCGTCAAAAGCTTTACTCAAATCCAAGTATGCAACATCCAGTGCTTCTACCTGATCTAATTATTTGGTCACCCAATCAAAGAAATTGATCAGATTTGTTTGATATGATCTCCCATGCTGCCCTGGATCCTAAAACCTGTTGGATTCAAGATTATCTGCTATCCTTTCCTTTTGTATTGACTCCATTAATTTCCTTGCCACCAAGGTCAGACTAACCAGCCTGTAGTTACTAGCCTCTTCCCAATCATCACATTATGAAGAGGGATAACATCTGCTGTTTTCCAATCCTCAGGAACCACCCAAAGAGTTATTGAACCAACTTGTCAGTGGAACTGCCAGAACTTCTCTGAGCTCCTTTAATATTCTAGGATGTATCCCATCTGGTCCTATAGCTTTATCTGCTTTCAGTTTTGCTAATTCCATGCAAACCCTCTCTTCTGTAAATGGAGTTGCATTTACCCCATCGCTGTAGGCACTCCTGCCAGCTCTGAGTGGTTCTTTTCCCATTTTTACTTTGATAACACTATTTGTTTAGTATTGTTGCTTGTTCTTTGTCAGCCTTTACATATTTCCTTCTTTTCTCCTGTATCTTACAATGCTACCTTTGCATATTCTCCTTTCACTGAAATATCTGAAGAAATGTGGTCACCTTGCTTTACTACTGTAGCTGTTTTGTTCCCTGTTTTCACCATTGTTCTCTTGTCTACCTTCCCTGCTTCTGTCAGCTTTTCCAGATATCATTTTCACGCTCCTCCTTTTCCTGAGATCCCTGAGATCTTTGGAATGCTAAAGCTTTTCTCCCTTGTTTTTTCATCCAGCTTATTTGAAAACCATGCTGGTCTCTAGTTCCTCTTCCTTTTATTAACTAACATTTGATGCCCTTGACATAGCCCCTTTCAATGTAATCCATTGTTCTCATTCACAAAGATCTTCCCTTGCCTGCACCTCTCTATAGAGATCCCCAAACTTAAAGACTTTGACCTTTGTATCATCCACCCATACCTTCTTGGTCCAGGCATAAAAAAATGCACACCTAGGCCCTTCCAGAGGTGGCCATGCATGTTGTAAAAATTATTTTATTATAAATTGCATTTAATACTTCATTCGATGAAAAGCACCTTGTAAATTGAAACTAGGAATATTATGCGACATTCTTCATAACTACGCTCCGCCTGTTTTACTTTTGCAGCACAAAGTTTGCATTATTCCTGCCGAAGACTTTTCTGTTGAATACGGGGAGCCCAAAGTGTACTGCATAGCCATGCACGGGCGTTCTTCTAACCAGAGGTAATTTAGATACTGAATCATTATTCTCCCATGATTTGTTAAGCTTTTCCTCATCATACTGCAATAATAACCTCAGTGCAGCAAAATTATCCAGATGAATGCTGCCCCAGCAATTTGTTTTCTCATGCTGCAAAAAAAATAAGAAAATTATAATGGGCCAGCTTGCTGGATAATCATCTCTGTCTTCATGGAGATGAACTCCAGTGCAGGATCCTTTTTTTTATGCCTCAGACTTCACATAATGGAGCCCAGTGATAGTAATATTAACGGTTGCTTATGTTTCAACATGGAAGGTTAAACTTCCAAATGTCTAAAATCCTTGGGCCTGATTTAAGAAAGCATTTACATGCGTAAAACTGGGTTTTACTCGAGTAAATGGGCTTTTAGAAATTGCTGCGATAGCATGTTACATTTATATGCATGACTCCTTTGAAATCCACCACTGTCCAGTCTGTTTAGACTGGACAGTGACAGATCAGTGCCCTTTCAGTAGCAGTTTAATATTTTGGTCTTAGAAGGCGGTGATGCCTTTTTAAAGTCCAGCAGGAAAAGAGAAGTGCATGAGTTTTCACATCCACTCTAATACCTCCAGTGTGAAGGTCTGCTAAATGTCTGCAGCTAATGCTGATGCTGTCCTCAAGGGAGGACACCCTTTGATGACCTCTGTTGCAGGATTTCTCCACTGCACAGCAGTTTCCAGATACTGAAGCTTCCTTGCAGTCTCAACTGAATAAGGGACTTCTGTGGACTCAAAACTCTATATACCACATTAAAAAAAAATTCTTGGTGTAGTATTACTATTTAGCTTGGTATCCTGAAAACACTTAATTTAGTGTAATTTGCATTTCAAATTGTTGATATGCGGAGATTATGTCTAAATGCTGAGCTAAAGGGGCAGGTTCTGAAAAGGCCAACATTTGATAGACTAAAAGTGAGCTTAAAATACATTTTTGTACAGACCAAGACAATAATGCAAGGTTCTGCATCTGTCTATCAGTGAATCTATCACATTCTTAGGCCTAGATTTATCAAAATATCGCCATAACGCGAGTTGATAAATGATGCTGTTAGTTATTAGTTTTGGCCGTTTAAAGTCTTTGCAGGTTGTGATACCTTTTGTTGAAGGACCATGAAGTGTATGCAAATATGAAATATAGGAGCTTTCAAGATCACGTATCACCTGTGTGACTTGTGCACATTTGTCTGAGGAATGCACTTAGGTAACCTTCAGGGTTCCTGCACTACAACAATGTGTGTGATCCTTGGGTTGGTATAATTGGGAGGGATCACAGCCTGGGAAGAATCAAATATTACTTACACCTAATTATCTGTTCCTAATAATAGTGTTAAAAAATGGGTATTAGAGGAGGACCAAGACAAGGATGCAGAAAAGTATAACAATATGTTAAAAAGCCTAGTGAATGTGTTCCTTGTTACAGATAATTATTTTTGACATTGCATCATCTTTAGGCATAATTAAATGTAAAGCCTAGTACTTTTACTATTTCTGTTTGTATTTGCCCCTTGCCTTTTTCCAGACTAGGACTTGACGCGGCTTACAACACAGTAAAATTACAATCTGCAAACAAGTATAAAATACAATAAAATGCTCACAATTAACACAGTATAACCCACAAATGATACCCTCCCCTAACATATACCCCTATGATTATATTTGTAAAACTCATGTACTGTGGGCAAAGGCCATGCAACGCCATTTTAGAAAATGACTGCTGCCCAGGCCCAGAGCCTAGGGTGTGTTCTGAGCCTCCACTGGACTACCAGTGATTTTTTTATTTAGGTAAGGGGGAATTCACAGGGATGAGTTAGGGTAGTGGTTGGGGGTCCACTAGACCACCAAGGATCTTTCTATTTGTAAGGAGGGGGTCCGGGGTGAGCAATCAGGGCACTTGTTTTTAATTAGCAGAGGGGTTCTGCAGGATGGGGGTTAGCGTTGTTCTTAAAAAGATTTTTTAAAACTTTGCAATAACAGGCCACCTGCAAAGGGGGAGTGGGGGAGGGGGTCTATGCAGAACCTTGAGGGTTTTCACCACTTTGGGAAGGGCATTATCAGGGCCAAGTGGCCCCTTTAAGACAGTGCCTCAGGAGCCTCGGCACTTGCAGTAACGTCCTAAGGCTCCAGGGGGAAGTTAGTCACAACTCTCGAGTTGTGGCTAACTTCAGTTCGAATAACATCATGGCTTCTGAATTTTTCAGCAAGTCAGATTATTTGATTTGTATAGTTATCCCCACATTAAAAGTATTTACTGTGCAAAAAACAGCATTTTTTGCTTGATAGATGACCTAACATGGCTTAGTGAATGAGCCCTTATATTTGCAGTTATTAAATAAAAGTGTGCATTTTCCTTTTTTTGTTAGGATTTCATGTTAAAGGGACTCTGTCAGGTTTGGTAAAATTGGGATGGCTTAAACTTATTTGCAAGATTGTTGTCAATCATTTACCCTGTGCCTATAAGATTAGTCTCTTTTTATGATTTTTGCAAATGCAGTCAATGTATACAAATTTATTTGTATTTATATTCCACTTTTCGTGACTGGACAACTACTTTAAAGAGAATTATATTCAGGTACTGTAGGATTTCCAAGTCTCCAGAGGGCTTACAAAGTAAGGAGGTCATTTACTAAGCTTCAACATTTTCCCCAGAGAGGGAAAATATGATGGGATTTATCAAAGCTGCAATACTAACACAGCTTTTAGTAACCCCGTGGTATTTTCCCCAGCAGTAAAATACCGTGGGCAAAAATACCACAGGTTAATAGCCTCCAACAAATTCCATGCAATGACATCCCCTTCAGTCCAGGGAAAGTTAGGTACAACTCCAGAGTTGTGGCTAACTTTCCTGAAGATAACACAGCTTGCAACTTTTCAGGCAAGCCGCGTTATTCATCTACATGAAATTATACCTAGTAATGAGCAGGGAAAAATTCCACGGGTTAGCAGGCCCCCAACAAATTATGTCCCAGTCCTTGCAGGGGAAGTTAGCTACAACTCCAATTGTAACTAACTTTCCCTCAGGTCGGCAAATCTAATGCTATTAGAGGCCCCCATCTCCAAAGCTTACCCACCTTGATGAAACCAGAGAACGCGCGCTGTCTTTGCTGCAGGTCCTCTCCTGTGGGACAGCCCTACCAAAGGAAATCCAATGCCTCCGAGAAAGAACATTCTTTTTAAAAAAAAGCCCTAAAATCTTTCCTCTTCGAGAAAGCATTCCCAAACCAAAGCGCTACTGTTTCACCCCGCCACTTAACCCTCCTCGGGGAGTTCTAGTTAGCTCTCTCTAATGACCACTCTTTTTGCTCCGTGTCTCAATGAAGTCAACTCCTTGCTCCTATAGATTGCTCCTCCCTAATGAAGAACGATGTAAGATGCTGTTCTACTTTATCCTCCTGAATTAAGCGTGCTCATACTGTTCAACGATCTGACCCTATCCGCTTGATTTATCTATGTTCATATTGTACCCCACTCTGAAGGTAGGAAGGGTGGGCAATAAATGTTTTTTCAAATAAATAAATAAATATTTTATTTACATGAAATCATCTGCAAAGCAGCTCATTACCAGTCTTGTGTGATTGGGGGCAGGAGGGGAGAAATAAAATGTAGTGTTTAAAAAAAAAACAACAACTGTGCATTATTCCTGCGTTAATGTGTATAACGCACGGTAAACGCCTAAAACGGATAAGTAAATGATCCTCTGAGTTTGAACCTGAGTCAGCGGAGAGCGAAGTGACTTGCCAGAGGTCACAAGGAGTGTCAGTGGGATTTGAACCCTGGCTTCCCTGGGTCTATCTGTATTTCTTTGGCCATTCTTAAGGAGAACTATCAAGAACTCACTGAATTTATTAAAAAAAAAAAAAGCTTTCCTGTTGTAGGAGAGCACCTGCAGTCTTCAGTCAGCGATAATCCTTCCCGTGGCAGAATATCCAGAGTTCTTCAAAGGAGCGGACTGAAAACCTCTCTGCAAAGTCGAACCCCAACTTCAAAACCTGACAGCGGCTGATGTTTCGGCAAAACCTGCATGAGTGGGGGAAAAAGGTTATCAATTCAAGTGCCTTTTATTTCAACGAGCTTAACTCAGCCGTCCCAGTTACCTCAATAGCAAATATCATCATCAGAATGGTGACGAGTTAAGCACGTTGGAATACAAGGCGCTTGACTCCTTTGAAGCAAGCTCAGTTGTGCACAATGGTAAAATATGTACTTGTAAAAAAGTTAGATTGTCGGTCAAAAAACATTCTCCTGAGTTGGCAATCCTGGCAGCTTCAGTGCCACCACCATAACGGCAGCCATCTTGCTTCCAGGCCCTCACTTCACACTTCTCATTCACATCTTTCCTTTAAACCTTTTATTCACAGTTGTTGTTTAATTTTTGTTTTGTTTTTTTAAGTAAGCCTGACACGAAAAACAAACCCAGTGCTAACTGTTTCTTCCAAATCTTTTTATTTTCAGCATATCGTGCATCTCTTCAATGACATATGAAACTCCACCAATGGCACTGCTGCTGGGTACAGGTAAAGATGGGCAGCGCTCAGAAGCCCAGGGAAACATGCAGTATGACTCTTTTAATGGATCACCGTCTCCTGCCACCATCAGCATGGATGGGATGCTGCTCCAAGCTCCACAGGTAGTTTTCTTGGGTTTGCTGCTTGTAATCAGATGTGGTTTCTGAGGAGCAGCCTGCACCATACCGGTAAATGTCATACAGCGTTTTGCACACCCTCTGAGTGGAAAATGCTGGTGATGAACAGGGACAAGGTTGGCTCACAAATGAGCCGAGAAAAGAATTAGCAAAAATGGTCACATGCATTATCAGTTCTCATTCAGCTATTTGAATGATTTAAAGCTGTGCTTAATGCTAATTGCAAAAAACAAACAAACAAAAAAACAGAGGGATCAGTTCACCCAAAGTCCTTTTGGCCTGTGGATGGCAAATATCATAAGGAAATTGAATAGCAACTATAGTAAAAGCAGATACGCAAGAGATATTTTGGCAGAAGAAAAGTATATTATTGTTTAAAAAAAAAAAGTTGTTCAGAGCATGCAGGAAGAGAGGAGTTGTCATCAATGCTTTATCAGTACCTTCTGCACCATCCACACTGCTCAAAATACTCAGTCACCCATAAACATATGATTTGTTTATTCACTTCTGGCTGCTCTCAGATCTAAATATACTATATGTCATCTTCTGCTCTTGGTGGGCATAAATCTGGACTGATGTGCCAGTGCCACTGCAGCATAATTTTGTTATGTTAAAAATTGCTTATGATTATGGAATAATAGGATAGCTATCTTTACCAAGCCTTTTTATTCTAGCTTAGGGGCTTGGTAAAGATAGCCACCCTCTTATTCCCTTATTATTAAAAATAGGGAAGATCACATCTTTCTCTATTTTTATATACTGACTACATTTTCCTATAGAAAGGTCACTTTTTAAGAGCCACTGCTGCACATTATCATGCCCTTGTCTTTTAGAAACCACTTTCATCTATGCAAACACCTAAATTCATCAATAATCTTGTGTATCATCTCTTATTCTATTTTCAGCCTAATTATACTTGCATTCACAGTTCTACTCCATTATCCCTCACACACTCAGTCTGTCGCACTACATACACACACACACACACACACACACACACACACTCCACATACTTTCTACATACATGCAAACTCTTTTATGTATTGTCTGATTCAGTCCCCCTATGATATGCCAGTTCAGGGCAGGAGTTTGCAGTGTAGCTCATTTTCTGTGTCTCTCCACGTTCGCAGCTCAGCTAGTCCTTGGTGCCCTATTTGTTTAAAAAATAGGCACATCTTCCATCTCTCATGCAGCCCGAGGATTTGAATATTTTTATTTGCTGAGATCAATGGGTATCTTTTTTTTTTTTTTTTTTTTTACCAGAAATGAGCTGAGCCCATTAGCCTTTCACTGTCAAATGAGTTGCCGCTGGAGAGAGGATAGAGAAATACTCGTACCAGAGCAGAAAATTGTTATGTATCCATTTTTTTTTTTCATTATTTTGGCTTTATTTGTACTAAATGTTGCAATAACATAAATAGATAATACTGCTGACACCCACTCAAATATTGTTACTGTTTGTGAGATCCTGATGTAACTCGCATTATAATTAAGCTGCCATCTCTTGTTTCTGCAGAACCAAGTTACCCTGAGCAGAAGAATACCACGCTTGGGAAGATATGTATTTGTTGTTCATTTTTATCAACCGGAGCACCCGACGTTTCAGGCATCCGTACTTGTGGATGGAGGACAGGCGTGGTCAGGTAAAGCCGGCATTTTACCCTCTATACAATTCTTATCTCGCTCATCTTGAGAATTTAGTGAAATTAGTTTGAAATTTTTGTTTCAGGTATCTTCAATGCTTCCTTCTGCCCTCATGTGTCCGGCTGTCGGGATCCTGTAGTGGCGGATAACCGTATAGCACTCGACGTGTCTGACCTTCAGATCTCTGTGACCGTGAAAGTGCCTTACGGGAAATCACTGATTTTGGTAAGTATGCTCTAACTGGAACCTGGAAGAATTTGCATTGCTAACTTGAAAATGTAAAAAGCAGACCACTCTTAATACAATATTGTTTGAGTGGAGGCTGTGTTTTTATTGGCCCTCTTCAGATCATGGCCTTGGTGATCAGGCTAGGGGAGTTTCCATAATCTTTCCTTGCGGACATGAAACGCTGCTCCCCACATATGCGCGCGTACACACAGACACACAGACACACACACACACTCACCTGTTTTCAGCAGATTTTAGTTAAAAATGTTAGCGTTGCTTAGAATTCAGAAATGTGCTTTCTGCTTCAGAAGACTCCTCTACCCCTGCAGGCCTGCGACATTCAGACTGCACACTTTTAAAGTAATCTCTTCTCCTGAGAAACTTAGAGATCCATGTTTGAAAGATATATGTGGATAAAACTGGCTTTACTCACATAAATCTGGCTCATTAAAAATATCCACAAACCCTCCCTCCCATCACCACCACACCTCCTTTGTCCATGCAATTTTGTCCACACAAAATTTGTTGTGGTGAGGGAAGATTAATGCATTTAGCTAGAGAGCGCCATATTGAGAGCACTGTCTGGATAGATTTGTGTGGAGAAGTCAGTTCACACAAATAGCTCTCCTAAGGTTATCCAAATAACTTTACCCTGATATTCAGAAGAAAACATAGCCAGGAAAACTCTACTGAATATCCGGATAAAGTTACCTAGAAAACTTTATCCAGGAAACTTCACCACTCGCTGGTTCATTGAATATGGGCTTTCTTAGAGACTCTGTGGAGAATGCTATGAGAAGTTACAGACTCCGTTTTCTATTCTACCAAAATATAGGGACTTTAGTAAGGATAGTACTTTACTTAGGTACTGTTACATTAGTTAAGAAATACCTCTCTGTCAGGAATCTGTTGTCACAGAGTAGTGGAAACCTGGCTTTGAAGTCTCTTGATTGGTGATTAAGGCACTTTTCAGTGGAGCCTTTGGCCAGGGGAACTGAGCATAAAAGATCAGGAGCGAAGCCCTCCTGAGGAAGTCCACATGACAGGCGACACTGCCTGGAGTGGGGCTGGCAGTCCTCAGCGGGCTGCTTTTAGATGAACTCTGGAATACAGTTACTTCTTGGGGTTGGGGGCGAGATTGCTTTTCTATGGTGAGTATGAGTTGGATTTCATAGGATGCTCATTCATAGCAGGAAAAGAATAAGAACAGGAAAAAGGAAGCAAGATTCTTTGCCTAATAAAGGAAAGCCCCACCACTGTTCTTTGCACAGTGACAGAAATCTATTTTAAAATCTGAATCTTAAAGTTCTGTCATATTGGCCACCACTGTTTTCCGAAGCAATTACCTAACATTAAAATATTACACTTCAACTGCCTAACCCTGTCAGAATGGGCATTGCCTCTTTTCAGAAAATCCAAGTGTTAATGGTATGTATCTTAATGTTTTATTAAGAACATAAGAAATTATCATACTGGGTCAGACTGAGAATCTATCAAGCCTGGTATCTTGTTTCCAACAGTGGCCTATCTAGGATCCAAGTACCTGGCAAGTACCCAAACATTAAATAGATCCCATGCTACTATTGCTGGTAAAAAGCAGTAGCTGTTCCCTAAGTCAACTTGACTAATAGCAGTTTATGAACTTCTCCTCCAAGAACTTGTCCAAACCTTTCTAAACCCAGCTTTGCTAATTGCCTTAACCACATCCTCTGCAATGAATTCCAGAGCTTGATTGTGCATTGAGTGAGAGATAATTTTCTTTGATTTGTTTTAAATGTGCTATTTACTAACTTCATGGAGTGCACCTAATCCTTGTATTATCTGAAAGAGTAAATAAGCGATCCACATTTACCTGTTTTAGTCTTCTCAAGATTTTATAGAGCTCTATCTTCCCCTCTGCCAAATCTTCACCAAGCTGATAATATTATGAACGTGATAATAATCCATGTTTTACAGAAAGAAAACACCACTGTTGTTGTTCTTGCAGGGTCATATTTTGATTATTCCAGCTGATAACTACAATTATGAGCTACTTCAGGAAAAACCTTTGGACAAGTCATTTGATTTTATCTCTAGCTGTGGTGGTAACAGCTTTCACATTGAGTAAGCATTTTGTTTTGAATCACTAAACTTACTTTATTATTGAAGACAGCTTGGGACTGTAATGTAAATTAGCTCTCACACAGCCACAGAAATAAGATTTACAGTTAGAATATTTTAAAGCAGTGGTTTCCAAACTTTTTTCTTGGGACCCAGTGGAAGACCAAAAATGTGTTTTGGGAACCAATGGAAAAACCCCACTTCTCTTCATAAAGATGAAAAGCAATACTTGTTAGCTATAACCATTTCATGCCAAGTAACAACTAAAATGAGATGTTGAGTTTACTTGAAAACCATTTTAAATACAATGGGGATGATATTTAAAAATAACAAAGCTCTTAAATTTAGGTCCCTAAATTGGGCATCCATTTTCAGCCAAAATTAAGAGCCTACGGGGCCAATTTTCAAAGAATTGAGGCTCCTGCCTTTCGTGGATAGGCTTCTAAATTGGCCCTTTTGAAAATGTATTAGGGTTGAGTCCTACATTTAAGCTCCTAGTTTCATTAGTCCCCCAAGTTCAGGAACCTAAAAAGTGGGTGGCTACAGGGGCAGAATTAGGGTGGGGAAACAAAGTTAGGAGCTTAGCACTGATTTTTAGAAACAGTCACCTAATTTAGGATCCTAAATCTAGTCAAATTAATAACTTTTGGGATCCTAAATTTGTGTGAATTTTCAGCTGAAAACTTACAGGCTAATTTTAAACCAAGCGCTCATGTGCCCATATATGCCCGGTGCATTCACTACGTGATACGGTGCCTGGTGCATTCGCATGATTTCAAGTACACCTACTACACGTAAGTATGCTCCTGATTTTAAGCGCTTCCTTGAGCAGACATACTTCATGCATCTTCCTTAGGCCTTTGCCGGTATTAATGTGTGTATGTAAGCAGATTTAACATGCTCACGCTAGGTACATTCCAGGTTTTTCCAGTAGTCCGCCAGTTTGTTCCGTCAATGTCGAGGTCATCCAGAACCCTCTGGTTCTTCATCCTGCTCACTCCCTAGTTAACCTGAACCTCTCACCCTGTCCAGTAAGCCCTAAAATGTGATTTCTGCAGACTTGCTCCTCATCAGGAGCAGCAGTAAATATTCGCAGCTAACGAACCAACGCACATTTTAAAATATGGAGTTGCGCCAGTAACTGTTGGCTCTGCTCCAGAACACCCATGCCCCGCACCTTTTCCGCCTCTACGCTCTCAATTAGCAGCTTTTAAAATCCGCGTTGCTCGCACGCTGCCCACATACTCGTTTATGTTGGCATTTTAGCGCAAGCAGCTCTTTTAAAACTTACCCCTTAGGATCCTAAATACGGATGAAAATAGGTGCCTGACTTAGGCACATGGAGGTCTATAGTCAAAACCATTTACACAGATAACTCAAAGGTTATCAGTCTAATGGCAAAATAATCATGTTCAGCTACTTAACCAGCTAAATTATAGCAGGATAAGTAGGTATCAGGCTATAATTTAGTCGGATAAAATAAGGGCATTCCAGGGACGTTCTGGGGAGGAATTGAGTGGGCCAGCGGCCCCATTCAACCTCCCTCCCCAATAAATTCACATTGGCTACATGCAGCTTACACTTCCAGTGATTTATTATCAGATCAGTGCTGGAAGCGCCAGGAGCAAGTAGGATGTTAGGTCACTCCTGGCTGCATTTCTGAGGGTTGGAAGGTATGTGGAAGGGGATAGATAGTATTTTGTTTTCCTTGGTGGGGAGAGGGTGGGAAAGGGGGACTTTATTTAAGCATGCCCAAATGGGAAAAGAGAGGGTGAGGGTGCTCAGCACCTCACTCCATCCCCACAAAAAAACGCACAGTACCTTGATTCCGAGGGGGGTGGGGGGGAAGGATTTGAAGAGATTGCAGTAGTTTAGCCCGATGGAGCCAATGTGAATTTATTGGGGGGGGGGGGGGTTTGAAATTGGGCTGCTGGCCCACAGAGTTTTATTTTGTTTTTCTCATTGATTTACTCGGATATCTTTTAAAGGTATTCAGGTAAGTAGAAAGATAACCAGCCACACAAGGCTGGATAACTTAAAAACCTACCCAGCTATATTCAAACATAGCCGGGCAGGTTTTTAAGTTATCCAGCTACAGGAAGCATATTCAGTGGGACGTTTATCCCCCCTGAATATATGAGACAAGTTATCCTGCTAACTTTCGCAGGACAATTTGTCCACTAAACAGCCTACTGAGTATGAGCCTTGTAATTTCCAATTTACGAGCTCAGCTTCTTTTGAATATCGACTCCTGAGTTTTCAGCTAAAAAAAATCATATATATTTAGGGTCCTAAAACCTAGAAACCTAAATTTAGATCCGCTCTTCATTTTTCTAGATTTAGGATCCTAACAAGGTCATTCTTCAATTTGCGATAGGCCATTATCGGGCACATTTCGGCCTTATCGCACACGATAATTCCATAATGCACGCGATAATCAGCGCATCACAAATTGCATAGGCAAATTTTAAATTTCTTGTGAAGTGGGAGGAGTTAAGGCAGGGTTAAGGTAAATTAGGAGCTGGTAGCGCTGCGAGCAATGAAGTATCGCACGTTAGCGCGGGAAATTTCACCGGAAATAGCTACATCTTTTTTGAGGGTGTTTCGGGGGAAAAGCTTAGTAGTGCGGCCGATATCGCAGCAGTCAATGCCGGAACACTGCGTTCTATATTTTGCAGATGCTTTTGGCAGGCAGCAAATTTGCCTAACCACGCCCCTTTTTCCAACGTGGTTGCTATCTTTGCTATAAATATAGCATTTTGAAGAATCTAGGCCTAAGTTATGTGCCTAGTTCTGATGATCAGTGCAAAGCTCCGAACTTTGTTTCCCTGCCCTAACTCCTTCCCTGTAGTCACCCACTTTTTAGGATCCTAAACTTAAGAGTCTAATAAAACTAAGCCCCGAAATTTAAGGTCTCAGCCCTAATAAATTTTCAAAAGGGCCATTTTAGGAGCCTAATTCAAAAAATTAGGAGCCTAAACCCTTTGAAAATTGGCCCCAGTGGGCCAATTTGCCCATGGTTATTCTCTGGTTTGGGCAGGTGGGAGGGAGGAATGGAAGGGATGTTCACTTTGCAGTATATTATGATTTGAGTAAGTGGGAGAAAACTTAGCTGCTTAGTGCTGGCTGGATATGTTTCAGCACTAGCTGGATAAGTTTAGGGACACATTCAGAGCACCCTTATTTGAGCCGGCTAAATTTTAATTAGCTAGATTTATGGTGATTTTCGGCTGAAAATCATTTTAGCTAATTAAAATTTGGCCAGCGGAGTTAGACTCTCAGGCATTTTTGAAAATGGATCCCTATATGATTATTCATTAAGTAGCTCATGAATAGATGGAACAAGCCTCTCAGTGGAGATGGTGGAGGCAAAAACAGTAACGAACTTCAGAAAATGTGACTTAAGCTCAGAGGATCCTTAATTGTGAAGAATTCACGGGAAAGCCAGATATCAACTGGCTTCTATGGCACAGCAAAAGGAACCAAATCAAATGGACTAGAGAGGCCTTATGGTCTTTATCTGACATATTTCAATGAGCTGCTATGGGAAAAGCCTCTTCAATCTCAAAAGGATTTGAGAAGACCTTCCTAATGATTTATTGAGTAAAACACCTTCCACAAACCAACCCAGGTTTTCCCTGACTGGCAACAATGTACAATTCTGTTTTACATTTCTTCAAATAGATGCCAGACCTTTCAAGGACTGTTATGTTTTATTTATGCACAGTACCACTGGTAAAAAAAACCAAACCCACAAAACAAGAAAAACTGGTACCGGACTTGAGCCTCGGGATGACATGGAACTGGGTTGGTAGCGCTGTATTAAAGCTCTAATGATAACCCTGCATTCAGATTGCTCTAAGTCACTGCCTTTGTAGTTCTGTAAGTCACTCTCCCTGTGGTTTCCCTGAGTGGTCTGCCGAAGGGTCACAATACAGGCTGTGATGTCACAGATGACATCACATACACACATCCTGCGTGAACCAGTCGGAACTTGTGGCACTCCTATGTAACAGGGCCGCTTGCAGGAGAGCTGCTTAGGGACTTTCAAAATAAGCCATGACTTAGCAGTAACATTTGTAAGGGATGCAGGATGAGTATCACTACTTGCTGTATGTACCTTTGAAATATTGCCCTGTTATACAGAGGGTGCCCTTCTCTTTCAAGAATAGCCCTAGTCCTTTTGTTTCTCATGGGTTGGCAGTATGTGAGTTGGTGACACTGTTAAAACAGAAACATGATTTTAAATATCATTCCAGAAGGTTGGTGTTGTACTAATTAAATGTTTTGGCAACAGGCTGTACTGTAATATGATTGTGCAGATATCCCTAATGGAGATGTCTCCTGCCAGTCGAGCTCATGGTATAAAAGTCATGATTTTAAAATAGTTTTGTCATTTTTATTGTTTGGTTTTTTTTAACTGCCAGATTAGCTGTCAGCTCCTCCTTGCTTCTATTGTCAGATAATTTCTGCTAACTGCCTGGCAGAGATAATGTGTTTTCTGATGCAGTATAATTTTCCATCTCTGTTTTCCAAACTGTCTTTATGGGATATATATATATATATATATTTTTTTTTTTTTTTTGTTTGTTTTTATTTTGGTAGTTCTGGGACTGCACCTGAATTCTGCGAGAATGCCGCAAGGTCGTTGGTGGCTTTCTATAATAACGGAGCCCTGCCCTGTAATTGCCATAAGGCTGGCGCCCTTAGCCGTACCTGCAACCCCGACGGGGGTCAATGTCCTTGCAGACCAAATACCATTGGTCGTCGTTGTACCCGATGTGCAACCGGTTACTATGGATTTCCACACTGCCAGCGTAAGTACAACCGGCGTCGATATTCCAGCAAGCTATCAACTTTACAAAGAAAAATATTACTTTTTGATATTTATATGTAATCATGTTTTTGCTAACCAATTTTGTGCAAGAGGGGGGCGATTCTCATTGCCCACATTGTTGAAAAGTCTCTGGATACGTTGCCACCCCCCCCCCTTTCCCCCACTCCATGGGCTTTTTACTCCACTGCTCAACGGGAAAGTAAAAAAGCTAGTGCTTTACCTTCAAAAATTACTGAGGGCTTGGTGGGGGGCGGTGAGGGAAAGCAGCTGTAGACTTTTGCATCTACTTTTTCTGCGGATACTTCTTCCCCTGTAAACAAAACAATGCACAGAGTTTTGAAAATGCATGGTGGTGTTGCCTAAGCCCGCCCTAAGAACGCCGCCATGAAAAAGCAGGCATCGGTCCATGTGTTGTGGAACAGTGGGGATGCTTTTACCCACGTACAGGATTGGGCAGTTTGCAGACTGCCCACATACTGGGGTAGATAGCCGTATACCGGAGTGCCCTTCCTATGTCAGTGCTTTTAACTATGTCTGATACTCGTGTGTACTAGCTACATTGAAAATCGGCAAGCGTTTGATATTTCCACACAGAATTTTTTTTTTTTCCCCCTAACCCTAGCATGCAATTGTGGCCAACGTCTCTGCGACGAAGTGACTGGTAAATGCATCTGCCCCCCGCAAACGGTGAAGCCCAGTTGTGAAGTGTGTGAGAAGCAGTCTTTCAGCTACCACCCGCTGGTTGGATGTGAAGGTTGCAACTGTTCAAGAGATGGAGTATATTTTCCCAGTGCAGAATGTGATAAAGACAGTGGCCAGTGCGAGTAAGTTGTATTTTGAAGTTACAGAAAAAACACACATGCTCCATGGTGGGGGGTGGGGGGAGGAGTCATCAGAAAAATTTGGGTGGCCTCTTCCCTCTCCCAAACTCTCCAAAAATGTGTTGATATTGAAATACAGAAAATCTATCGGCTGTCTTATGAAAGTTGTTTGATAGAGACCACTGCTCAGAGCAGCTGGAGGAAGGAGGATTTTGGGGGATTTTAGCACATCATCATCCTCGCTTGGTTTTTTTTTTTTTCATGCTTTTTCAACCAGAGATTTGGTACAGCTGATTAAGGTTTACGTTCATAGTCTTACAAATGTGAATAAAAGGCCATAATCCCATCAATAGTATATAGTGACACAGGCACATAGTTATACAGGACAGTAAATATCAATTCCAATGGTATAGTTAGGGTAAGATAAAGGGAGCATTCAGGTTCCTAGGCAGGATAAATGGCACAGGACCATGGTACCAGGTCCAGTAGTTCAGTGGCTCAGAGCATCAGTTATTTATAGTCTCAGACACAGACATGGTAGGAACACAGTGTTATAGCTGGCCATTTTTCAAATTTTCCAACAACCAAAGAGGTATAGGGGGGAATGGTAACAGTCAATCAGGTGTCATCAGGGGGTAAGAAGCATTATAGTTCAGGTTGTGTCTATGGGTCAAAAGCTGCTTGAATGAACCACGTTTTTAATAGGAACCTGAAAATTAGCAGGTCTGGAGCTTGTCTGCTATTAGGCAGTAAGGAATTCCATAGGATAGGGACTGAACCTCAGAAGGTCCTCTTTCTGGTATGGTGGCATAGTTCCTTGAGAGCTGTCACAGTTAGCTGAGCTTGTGGCAGTGCATGCAGAGAGTGGCCAAGTGTGGGATAAGGTAGTTAAGAACATAAGAACATAAGAAATTGCCATGCTGGGTCAGACCAAGGGTCCATCAAGCCCAGCATCCTGTTTCCAACAGAGGCCAAAAACCAGGCCACAAGTACCTGGCAATTACCCAAACACTAAGAAGCACCCATGCTACTGATGCAATTAATAGCAGTGGCTATTCCCTAAGTAAACTTGATTAATAGCCATTAATGGATTTCTCCTCCAAGAACTTATCCAAACCTTTTTTGAACCCAGCTACACTAACTGCACTAACCACATCCCCTGGCAACAAATTCCAGAGCTTTATTGTGCGCTGAGTGAAAAAGAATTTTCTCCGATTAGTCTTAAATGTGTTACTTGCTAACTTCATGGAATGCCCCCTAGTCCTTCTATTATTCGAAAGTGTAAATAACCGAGTCACATCTACTCGTTCAAGACCTCTCATGATCTTAAAGACCTCTATCGTATTCCCCCTCAGCCGTCTCTTCTCCAAGCTGAACAGCCCTAACCTCTTCAGCCTTTCCTCATAGGGGAGCTGTTCCATCCCCTTTATCATTTTGGTTGCCCTTCTCTGTACCTTCTCCATCGCAACTATATCTTTTTTGAGATGCGGCGACCAGAATTGTACACAGTATTCAAGGTGCAGCCTCTCCATGGAGCGATACAGAGGCATTATGACATTTTCCGTTCTATTAACCATTCCCTTCCTAATAATTCCTAACATTCTATTTGCTTTTTTGACTGCTGCAGCACACTGAGCCGACGATTTTAAAGTATTATCCACTATGATGCCTAGATCTTTTTCCTGGGTGGTAGCTCCTAACATGGAACCTAACATCGTGTAACTTCCATGTAGGCCAGAGTCAGGATTTTAAATTTAGCATGATAGAGAATTGGAAGCCAGTGAAGGGTCTTTAAGACTGATATAATTTTGTCAAATTTGCTCATATATAGGAGAACATGATAGGTCCAGGGACTGGTATGGAGTTATAGAGCCATTCACCTCTGGGTTACCTGCAGAACCATTCATATGGTGGGTGGGGGGGCCCAGGGCACCAAGTCAGGGGAGGGGCACTGGAGAGAAGATGGATGAGCTGCACATTGCCTGGCTCCCTTCTGTGATCTCCCCCCGCTCTGGGATGTGCTTGTATGCACATGTGGGCGGTCCATGGGATCTCACAGCCAGTCAGAGAGGGTAAGTGTCTGGGGTGAGGTGGAGTAGGGAGGAAGGAGGAAGGAGGAAGGGAGAGGAATGAAACAGCAACTCTTGTCCGAGCTTGGTGTACTCTGGTGATGATTCTGGTTCCCAGTTCAAATCTACCTCAGATTGGTAGTGACAAAGACATTTCCTTCCTAGTTGTAAAGAAGTGAATGAATAAACAGAGATCAACTGTGGCCTATGGCAGCATTTCTTAACCCTGTCCTGGAGGCACAATGTAGCATTTTGTTTTTTGGGATATTCATCATGAATGTGCAGGGGATATGCATTATGGGGCGGATTTTAAAAGCCCTGCTCGCGTAAATCCGCCCGGATTTACGCGAGCAGGGCCTTGCGCGCTGGTAGGCCTATGTTCCATAGGCCTACCAGCGCGCGCAGAGCCCCGGGACTCGCGTAAGTCCCGGGGTTTTTCGAGGGGGGCGTGTCGGATCGGCGCAGCGTTTTGGGGGCGGGACGCGGCGTTTCAGGGGCGGGACCGGGGGGCGTGGTTTCGGCCCGGGGCAGTCCGGGGGTGTGGCCGCGCCCTCCGGAACCGCCCCCAGGTCGCGTCTCGGCGCGCTAGCGGCCCGCTGGCGCGCGGGGATTTACTTCTCCCTCTGGGAGGCGTAAATCCCCCGACAAAGGTAGGGGGGGTCTAGATAGGGCCGGGGGGGTGGGTTAGGTAGAGGAAGGGAGGGGAAGGTGAGGGGAGGGCGAAAGCAAGTTCCCTCCAAGGGAAGGGAAGGGCGGCAGGCTGTGCGGCTCGGCGCACGCCGGCTACACGAAATCAGCAGCCTTGCGCGTGCCGATCCAGGATTTTAGCGGATACGCGTGGCTACGCGTGTATCTACTAAAATCCAGCGTACTTTTGTTGGCGCCTGATGCGCCAACAAAAGTACGCGAAGGCGCGCTTTTTTAAAATGTACCCCATGTCTATTCTTTGGCAACCTAGTATATGTAAATATATCTCATGTATAATTATTGTGGATATCCTAAAACCAGACCAATTAGATATATCTCCAGGACTGGTTGAGAAACACTGCCATAAATCAGAGTAGATCTCTGGCTTATTTATTTAATATTTTTCTATTCTGCTCTTGTCTAACATTCCAGATGGATCACAATAAAATATACATAATAAATACATAAAAACAAGTAAAATTAAACATACAATAAACTAAAAATGACAACAAAACATATATAAAACAAATTAAATGACACATAAAATCAACAAAAGAGACATCTCTGGCTTCTTTACTACATATTTAGGTTCTTATGCTCCCTCTGATAGGGCTTTTGGTGCGGACCCTGCACCAGTTTGGTAATCCTGCTCTGGACTGCATCTAATTTGTCTCTATTCTTTTGGAGGTTTGGCCTCCACAATTGGCCGTAATACTCCAGATGAGGTCTCGCCAACCACCTATAAAGTCTGTAGTTAGACAATCATGTAGGGAAAGAAGAAATACTTTGCAAAAGAGCAGCAGGGGGATATGTATATTTCCAAATGTGCAATATATGGCAATTCATTATTTTATTTATGTAATCACATTTTTTTGATCACCTTTTCCAAAAGGCACAAGGCGATATACAAATAAATATAACAACTGCAACCATAAATGAATTAAATAAAAAGGTAAAATACATTAGAACAGACAAATCTAAACATATAAATTCAGTGATTAAACAGTAAAATCAGTGTAAAGTAATGAAAGCAAATTGTTACTATCATTCTCCAACCTTCCCCCACTTCACCCACCCTCCAAACCCTTGACCTGACTTCCGCTAAAGAAGTGGAATCTATTCTCAGAAAACTCAAACCAGCTTCCCACCCTTCAGACACCATTCCCACAAAATCCCTCCTCTCCATCCCGAACACTATATCCAAACCCATCGCAGACATCATAAACTCCTCCCTCTCTTCAGGCTCTGTCCCAGATGCTCTTAAACAAGCTATTGTCAAGCCCCTCCTAAAAAAACCAACACTAGACCCTAAAGACCCCGCTAACTTCCGCCCTATCTCTAACCTGCCCTTCCTATCCAAAATTATGGAAAAGATTGTAAACATCCAACTTACAGAATATCTAGAAAGCAACAACATTCTGCATCCAGCCCAATACAGCTTCCGTAAATACCTCAATACAGAAACCCTCCTGCTCTCCCTCACGGACCACTTACTCATAGGCATGGACCGAGGCAACTGTTACCTCCTCGCCCTACTCGACATCTCAGCTGCCTTTGATACCATCAACCATAACCTCCTCATCAACCGGCTATCCGAAATAGGCATCTCAGGCCTAGCTCTACTATGGTTTAAATCCTACTTATCTAACAGAAAGTTCTCCGTCAAGATAGGAAACGCCAACTCCACACTCTATCCCTTGTCTCAAGGTGTCCCACAAGGCTCCTCCCTCTCCTCCACCCTTTTCAACATTTATCTCACACCTCTATGTCAGCTCCTCACAGACCTCGGCCTCAAATTCTACCTCTATGCAGATGACGTTCAAATCGTCATTCCCATTCACAACTCTCTCTCAGATGCCCTTGCCTTCTGGAACACATGTCTTGCCAACATCAATGACTTCCTCACCAACATCCACCTCGCTCTAAACTCCTCCAAAACAGAGCTGCTCCTTATCTCTCCTCACCTCCCTCCCAAACCACCGATCTCCAACGATCCAGCTTTCAACGTCATAACACCCCAACCCACAGTAAGAGACCTTGGGGTTATCATAGATCAACAACTCAATCTCAAAAAACAGATCAACTCCATCCTCAAAGAAGGTTTCTTCAAGCTTCACATCCTGAAGAAACTCAGACCCCTCCTCCACTATCATGACTTCCGCACCGTCGTCCAAGCCACCCTTTCCTCAAAGCTGGACTACTGTAATGCCCTCTTCCTTGGCCTACCCTCCTCCACCACCAAGCCCTTACAAATGCTCCAGAATGCCATCGCCAGGGTCATCACCAACTCAAGGAAAGCTGATCACATTACCCCAATACTCAAAGAACTCCACTGGCTCCCCATCGCATCCCGAATTCTCTTCAAAATTCTAACCATAGTGCACAAGTCCATCCACTCGCACAATTCCAATTGGTTGGATGAACCCTTTCGTCCTATACGCACTGAACGACCCACTCGCACTGTCAACAAAGGCACCCTCTCCATTCCCCCTTTGAAAAAAGCCCACCTCTCCTCTACTAGGGACCGTGCACTATCCATTGCAGGCCCTAAACAATGGAACGCCCTCCCTACCACTCTCAGGCTAGAGCCATGTTACGCCAAGTTCAGAAAAAAACTTAAAACATGGCTCTTCCGACAAGCCTACCCTGATTAAGTACACCGACTTCTGCAAGTATCTTGCCTACGCCTTGTATATTCCTGTAAATAGTCCGTTGCAGTTTTTATTTATTGCTTTAATTCCTCCACCTCCTGCTCTTTGTATACTCCTCCTTGTTCGCCCTCCCTGTTCATTGTAATTTCTACCTTTAAAGTTACATTGTAAACCGGTATGATGTATGCATACTAATACCGGTATATAAAAGTTTTTAAATAAATAAAATAAAAAATAAATCTCAAATGCCATTTTTATAAATGTCTTTATTATCAGTCAAGTTAAAAAAAAAAGAAAAGATATTAGCACTTTGGGATGTACGACTCCAAGAGGAAATGCAAACAATGGATATTACATAGTCTTTCAAATGTTAGGGTATATCTCGAACCCAGGTCTTGCTCTTAGCAGAGCAGAGAGGCAGCTCATTAACCACTTGGCTGACCTTTGGTGGTATTTTTTTTTTTATATAAGGCTTCCCTATTTTTTAATCATGGGATATTAAAAAATAAAGTTCTGAAAGTTTCTGAGTTATCTTAAAATGTCATGGATATATCTATCTGCATTAATTCCTCTTCTTTCTTTTTTTTTATGATAAAGATGTAAGCCAAGAATAGAAGGCCGACAGTGCAATCACTGCGCTCCTGGCTACTATCATTTTCCAGACTGTATTCCTTGTATGTGTAATAGAGCTGGAACTGCGCCAGATGTCTGTGATCCTCACACAGGACACTGCCTTTGCAAGGTCAGGTATACTTGAAAACATGCATGTTCAGTGAGAAAGACTAATTCATTATACTCCTGACAGACCAGTCCATGCAAGTGGGAAATTCCCCACCCATTACCTGATGGAGATGGAAGAGACACCTTTTTTCCCATGACATCAACCCTGGCTATATGGGAGATGCGACTAGGCACTTGCCAGTAGCCTCTATCTCCAGCAAATGGTGGACACGTGAGGATTGGTGCATCTGGATTCTGTCTATTAGTGTCTAGGTTAGGTCTCGGACAACTTGGACAATAGTCCATTTAGGGCTGATTTCCCTAGTTGAGCCATTTTCCCAAACAGTTCCCAGGCTTTTGCCTGGTTGAGCCCTGAGGGGAAGTCCCTGCAGAGGCTAAAGAAGGAATCTAAAAGCATAGCCTCTGTTCTCCCTCTCTTTTTCTTCTCTCTGCTTTTCCTGTGCATCGTATACTTCTCAAGTATCTGAAGGTGATGAATCCCTTTCAAAAAACGGACAAGCTGTTCATGTTATATGGCGGCCCTTGGAAGGTTGAGGCCACTTCTCAGGCTACTCTGGCCAGATGGATTAAGGAAACGATCATGTTGGCATACATACTGAAAGGTTGACACGCACCTGCGATGCTCCTGGTTCATTCCACAAGGGCCCAGGTGTCTTTCTTGGCAGACGCCTTTTCAATAATCCCAGAGGTTATCCATAAGGCAACTTTGTTACATCTATAGGTTGGATGTGCATACTAAGGCATTTGGTTCTGGAGTTCTTAGAGCAGCCCTGTTTTCTTCCCACCAGGAGTAATCTCAGCTTGGATATCTCCCACTTGTATGGACTGGTCTAGCAGGATGATAAAGAAAGAGACATTTATCCTTACCTCTTAATTTCCTTTCTTTGAGTCCTGCTAGACCAGTCAAGGACCCTCCTGAGAACACAGAGGCTCCCTGCATATAATTTTATCTCCTTTCCCTTTTTGGGCTGGGCACTCTCAGAGGGCCGTATGAGGTATGGTCTTCTATCATAGTATTTCCCAACCAGTGTGCCTTCAGATCTGATCAAGTGTGTCACGGAAAAGTCACCACTGCCGGATGCTCAGATCCAGACCAGCACCTGGCATTGCTCTCAGCACCTCATAGCAACAAGAGAGACCAGCAGTGGCCTTTACATGTATAGGAGCTCCTTTCGGAGGAAACATGTAATCATGCATGCTGATTCTTCCTAGCTAAAGCATGAGTTCCAGAATGTAGTAGTTAATGTGCAGCATGCATGGCATGCCTAGCTGGGCCCTGCATTGTGCAGCACACACATTGTACATAGCTCCTCCTCATATTCCCTTTCCAGCACATCCTCCTTTGAGTTCTTCCAGTCTCTATCTTATCCTCACGCTGAGTGAGATAGGGAGAGCATGAACTGAGCCCTGGCTGTAACTCACTCTTCTGCTGATGTAATAAAACCCACGCTAAAATTGGAGTTACATTTTAGTACAAGTTTTACTTAATGCACGTTTTAAAATAGTGGTCCCTGTGGGAGGCAATAAGCTAATGGACGCAAATCAAGCATGAGTAAAAAAGCACACTAAATGAAAAAAACATGCTAAAATGTGAGTTAACCTGAAAAGCTCCACACTCATGCAGAAAAGTGCTTTAAAAAGTGTTTTAAAATAGGAGTAAAGAGCTAAGTGCTTGAAGTTGGAAGAAGTGTGTCCAAAGTGACCTTGCATGTAAGACTGGTACTGGGCATCCCAACTTGGGCACAATCTCGCATGCAAGGCCATTTGGGTAAGGCATGCTAAATGAAATCAAAGGATAAGCCCGCTAGGGAGGGCATCTATATTTGAACAGTACACTTTTGGTACTGTGCATTAGGGATGAGCATTCAGGATAAACAAAATAGGAAATGAGACAAAATTTCCTATTTCGTTTTAGGTCGTTTTCAAAACAAAACAATTTAAATTCCGACGGAATTCTGAAGACTGAGTCCCGACACCTAGATCTCAGCCCAAGCCCACACTAAGGCCTGGCCCTCAGACCAGATCCCAGCACCTGGGCTCAGGATCCGGTCCCAGACCAAATGCTGGAGCCCAGCTCAGAGGTCAGGTCATAATGCTTGGGCCTCACCCCAAACTCAGGTCCAATGCAGGGGCTTGGCCCAGAGGACGGATCTCAACACAGGTGCCTTGGCCCAGGCACAATCCTGACACAAAGGCCTTGGTTCAGGGTCAGACCTAGTCCTGGAGCCCAGGCCTTGTAGGTCTTCTTTTGACGTCTTCTTTCTTCTTCCTTTGTTCTTCAAATGACACCGTCTGCTTGGGATGTGCGGGTGTTATTTAACTCCAGCATCATTCCCAATAGAGAGTGCCATTTTAATTTACAGCAGTTAATTGAACAAAATACGCCCTTCACTGAGAAGGATTCGCTGGAGTTAATTAAATGTGGTGTGTCCCAAGTGGACGCTTCATTTGAAGAAAGAAGAAAGAAGATGTTGAAAGAAGTCTTCCAAGGCCTGGGCTCAGGGCCTGGACCTGACCCTAGATTGAGGCCCTGGCGTCAGTACCCAGCCTTCAGGTGAGGCCTGGGCTTTAGAACTGGACATCTGGGCTGGGCCCTAGCATCAGACCTGGGCCATGGCGTCAAGACCCAGCCTCTGGGCCAGGACCCGTGGCTGGGCCTGGGCTTTGGCCGAGGCCTAGGTGTCAGGCCTGGGCCTGGCATCCGGTCTGGGCTTGGGCCTTTGTCTAGGCTGAGGCCCAGGCTTCAGGACCAGGCCTCCAAGCTTGGGCCTTGCATAGGGCTAGGCCGAGGTTGCGGCGATCTACCATGGCCTAGGCCTCATCTGTGGATACCCCCAAACTGGGAAAGTTGAGGCTGGGAAGAATCCTGGCCCCAGCATTTTTGCAGGTGAGAGTGATGGGTGGTGGGCACAGGAGGCCTTTGGGGGGGGGGGGGGTGTGTCCCGTTTCTTTTTTTTTTCTCTTTTTGTGCGATTTTTTAATGTTTATTTTATTTTTTTTAAACTTAGTAAACAAAATAAACATTAAACGAAACTAAATTCATGAGGATAAAAGAACCCAAAAATGAAATGAAAAACAAAACAACATTTTTACTTTTGCCCACCCCATCTGTAATGGCTGTAGGTACCCATTCCAGAGAATGGGTAACTATAGCCATTTCCTTTTGATTTCACTTGGCATGCCTTGCTCAAATGACCTTGCACAGGAGATTGGCATCCCAACTTGTGCACAGTCTTGCATGGAAGGCCATTTTGGTCACACTCCTTCCAACTTCAAGCGCTTACCTCCTTACTCCTGTTTTAAAGAGCTTTCACATAAGTGTGAATTTTCAGATTAACTCCTTGGCCTGAGGAGGAGTAACGGTTAACTCACATTTCTGGTGGCCATGATGTTTTCTTGCTGTGCCCATGTGGTAGTGTCTAGCTGGACACTGCAATAGAATGGACACCAGAAATCTGAGCTTATTCCACCTCAGACCAAAAAAGGAGATACATTTCTGTCCAAGCTCTCTTGGGCTTGCCCCTACAGCTGAAGAGTGTGCACGTTAGTGTTGTGCATCCCGACTTAGGCATACTGTTGTTAAGCTGTAGGAGCCTGCCCCAGAGAAGCTACGTTGGCAATTTTAAGTCCTTTCTGGGTCTCAGGTGCAGTATCACTCTGGGCACAACAAGAGACAAAATCAGCCACGAGAAATGTGAGGTTGAGCCAGCTGAGACCCAGGAATTAAATTTCCAATGTAAGCTCTCGCAGACAGGCATCACTCGCAGGTGAAGAGCTGGACAGTATGCGCACAGTGCTAAAGTGTGTACTGTTCAGCTATTGGTGCCCATCCAGACAAACTATGCTTTGTTCGTCTAGCTGTAGCTGTGGGTGTACTGTTCAGCTGTAGGTGCCTTCCCCAGAGAGCTTATTCTTTTAGATTACTTGCCATTCCTCGTGAAAATGGCCTTGAATTAGAGAATGTGCCAACAAGTTGGGATGCACAGCACCAGTCTCACATGCATTGCCATTTTGGCAGGGTATGGCAAGAAAAATCAAAGCATAAGCTGTCTGCAGCGGGCACCTTCAGCTGAATAGTTTGCACTTTGGCGCTATGCATCTAACTTTGGTGTCCTGTTCAGCTGTAGGTATCCCCACCCCCTCCCAAAAGAGTTTATGCATTATTAAACTAGCTGTAGATGCCCATCCCAGAGAGCTTATGCTTAGATTTTACTTGCTATTCCTTGCCAGATTGGCCTTGGATGCAAGAATTTTCTTTCTTGGGTGGACACTTATAGCTAGTTGAACAACATGTAAGCTCCCTGAGGTGGGACTCTACAGTTAAAACAGAAAGCCAAAGTCAGGATGCCCAGTTCTGATGTATTGTTGAGCTTGCACTGGAAATTAAACTCCTGGATCTGAATTGGAGTGAGCTCACATTTCTGGTGGACAAAATGATTCTATTGCTGTGCCCAGTCTGAAAGAACCAGCTAGATACTACCATACTGGGCACTGCAATAGTAGAACATGGCCACCAAAAATGTGAGTTAAGTTTTACTCCTGCTCAGACCCATGAGTTCAATTTCCAGCATTAAGAAAATGTGCTTTAAGCTGTCTGCCCTGTACTGCCCCTCCCTGCATTGCTGGGGAATAGTGAATGCCTTCTTTCACATGGGATTTGCATGCAGCCATGTTAACTCCAACGCTGGTTTTTATTCCTGCTTTAGCGGGCATTTTTTAGGAGTTAAAACCCCTGTTAAATACCAGAGTTAACTTACCACAGAAGAACGCGTGCCAAAACCGGAGTAAAATCCTAAGCTAACGTTGGCATGCCTTATCACATCAGCCCCTCTGATCGTGGGAAGCAGCACAGTGAAGGAGGGCTGAAGGATACATGAAGCAGTCAAGGTAACTATCCGAGCCGGATGCCTGCATCACACCAACTTCTCTCTTCTCTTGCACATGTATACAAAGGAAGATGGGCCATTGTGCTGGGCTCATGTGTGTCTCTGCCCTCTTTTTACCTTTTACCTCTTTTAAAATTTTGATAACAGACTGGTGGGGTTTTCAGTGCTTTTCCTTCTGGCCATATGAGGCCTCTCCATGTCCCTGCTGCCTGCTCCGTGGAGGCTGGTTTGCCACAACATTTTTGTGCTTGAACAGGTTGGGAAACATTGCTCTAGGGCATATGGATTGCTTGGTTTTTTTTTAAGTTCCATTGCTCTGAGAGAAGCTTACTGGTAAATGCCAAGTCTGCATTTCCCTTATAGCTGGGGGTGATGTCATGGAAAAAAAGAGTGAATCCTCTGTCTCCATCAGCTGATAAATGGGGAATTTCTCACGTGTATGGACTGGTCAAGCAGGATTCCAGGAAAAGAAATTAACAGGCAAGGGAGAAATGTCTCCCTTCATCCCGATGTGCCCTCTGATCTTCAACTGCTTGAATATAGGTGTGGACTGTTCTTTTTCTGATCAGAAGAGATGAAGCCAAAATGTAAGAGCTGAAATTTGCATTGTCTATTTAATTATGGATTACGAATGCCAGGACTTATAATTGAATATAGAGTGTGCTTAAGAAATTGTATAAACTTGTATAGCCCCTGCCCTGATTTCTACCTGGACACAGGGGCTCACTGGGAGCAAGTCCCATGTTGCCCGGGTTGTTCCCACACCGGGGTAAGGGAGGAATAAGTCTGCTTTGAAAATTAGGGCTGTATTCGGAAGTCCTGCCAGATTCGGAAGTCCTGCCAGATTTACACGCACACACACACACACACACACACAGTTACTCTGCCTCCACTCGTACTTTAAAAAAAAAATGATTTCCCCTCTCCAGCTCCATCCCCACCCCCCGGAACTCTTCTTTCTTGTGTACATAAAAGGACACGTGCAACTCGCCTACATTCACAACCTCCTCCCCCTGGGCAATTTTCAAAAGGCCAGTTACGTGCATAAAACTGAATTTCATGCAGTGAAATGTTTTTGGAAATCAGGCTCCTATGCATGCAAAATAAGGGGCGGATTTTAAGAGCCCTGCTCACCTAAATCCGCCCAAATCCGGGCGGATTTAGGCGAGCAGGGCCCTGCGCGCCGGTGAGCCTATTTTACATAGGCCTACCGGCGCGCGCAGAGCCCCGGGACTCGCGTAAGTCCCGGGGTTTTCTGAGGGGGGCGGGCCCGAACTGCGCGGCGTTTTTGGGGCGTGTCGGGAGCGTTCCGGGGGCGGGTCCGGGGGCGTGGCTGCGCCCTCCGGACCTGCCCCCAGGTTGCGTCCTGGCACGCTAGCGGCCCGCTGGCGCGCGGGGATTTACGTCTCCCTCCGGGAGGCGTAAATCCCCCGACAAAGGTAAGGGGGGGGTTTAGACAGGGCCGGGCGGTGGGTTAGGTAGGGGAAGGGAGGGGAAGGTGAGGGGAGGGCAAAAGAAAGTTCCCTCCGAGGCTGCTCCGATTTCGGAGCGGCCTCGGAGGGAACGGGGGTAGGCTGCGCGGCTCGGCACGCGCCGGCTATACAGAATTGATAGCCTTGCGCGCGCCGATCCAGGATTTTAGCGGATATGCATGGCTACGCGCGTATCTACTAAAATCCCGCGTACTTTTGCTGGCGCCTGATGCGCCAGCAAAAGTACGCCAAATCGCGCGGTTTGAAAATCTACCCCTAAGGTTTTTAGGTTAAAAAAGTATAACTCTAAAAGTTTACATGAACCTGAATTATCTTTGTTTAAATTGCATTTGGCATGCAGAGGAAGAAAAGTTAGTGGTCTTTACAAACCATTGTTGCTATTGTTTTTTTTGGGTTGGTTTTTTTTTCAGTGGCTGAGTTTCCTCCTCCTTCTTTGGGCTTCCAGAACAGGCCTCTTTTAGACTGTGGTAGCATTAGCTGTCACTTGTAGTTACCCATTGGCTTTTCCTCATCTTAAACCCTGTCCTCCTTTCCCCCATTATGTAGCCCAGCCATTGTAGCAACAGTCCTGGGCCAAGAGCCCCCAGCCCACAGCTCCTTCCAGGACCCTGTATAAGTGCACCTGGAGTCTGGCCACTAGGAGTCGCCATTGTGCTATGGCTGAGATTCTCTACATTCCCCCCTCTTTGGAGGATGGCAACGCATGATGTTATTTTTAATAGCTGTTTATATGTTTTTTAGGGTTTTTGCTAAAATGCCCCTGGAGGGCTTCTTCCTGGAATTAGCATCTTTCAGGTGATTGCTAAGACAGTTTGAAAGCATAAAAGAGCTGACAATATATAATCTCCCCCAACAGGAAAACGTAGAAGGCTTAAAATGTGCTGTTTGTCGTCAGGGCTCATTTCATCTGGACCAGGCTAATCCCAAAGGTTGTACGACCTGCTTTTGTTTTGGAGCAACTGATTGCTGCCAGAGTACAGAAAAGCGCAAGATAAAGGTATACTTATTGCTAAAATAGATAGTATGCCCTTTTCCCCCGCAATATTACTCTTGGTCTTGCAGGTATTTGCATAAATATTGCATTCAGTATTTTAAAATACTGCATTTTGGGAATATACCTTGTACTGAAATAAATGCATTGGAACACCAGTACATGGTAAGATTACATTGCCCACAACGATAGATGAGAGCGCCATGCTTCTGAGGAGCCGAGGAGAGTAATCAGATAGCGCTGGTTTACTCAGGACTTCTCACCTCCACAGGCGCTTTGAGCAGGGCAAGTTCTACCTGCCTATCGGGCCGATACAGTAAACCATGCGGGAGAGCCATCGAGCGCCCGCTCTCCCGACACGCGCCCAGGCCACTCTCCTGGGCGCGCGATTCACTAAGGAAAGGTATGCAAATTAGGGTCCACGGTAAAAAAAGAGGCGCTAGAACACTAGCGCGTCCCTAGTGCCTCCTTTTTGACAGAAGCGGCGGCTGTCAGCGGGTTTGACAGCCGACACTTAATTTTACCGGCGTCGGTTGTCGAACCTGCTGACAGCCACGGGTTCGGAAAACGGACGCCGGCAAAACTAAGCATCCGTTTTCCAACCCGCGGGCCTCAGGCAGATTTTTTTTTTTTTTAGATTTTTGTTTTATTTTTTTATTTTTGGGGCCTTCGACTTAATATCGCTATGCTATTAAGTCGGAGGGTGTACAGAAAAGCAGTTTTTTCTGCTTTTCTGTACACTTTCCCGGTGCCAGCCGAAATTAACTCCTGCCTTTGGCAGGAGTTAATTTCTGAGAGTAAAATGTGCAGCTTGGCTGCACATTTTACTTTCTGGATCGCGCGGGACTAACTAATAGGCTCATCAAGTGTATAAGGGGAAGAAATAGCACGTGGAAAATGCGCATCCAAACAGGGGCTAACGGTGCGCTCGGCCTGAGCGCACTTTACTGTATCGGCCCGTAAGGGAGACTGATGGTGGCGGCACACGCTGAACTGCAGAGAGCTCTCATGCAGGTTTCATGGAGACCAAGGTCCTGCCTGAAACGATTAAGTTGTTGGAAAAGAAAAGAGACTGCAGCCCGGTGTAAAATGCTGCAAAGGCAGCAGAAGTGAAATAGCTGAGTTGGAGATTAACTTTGCACTGATGTAATGTCTTAAACCACCGCCTTCCTAGAAACAGCCTGTCTTACAGCAGGACGATGACATAACATTGATTCCTAACATTTTCCATTGGAGAGCCCATTTTTGAGTATGAAAAAAAGAAATAATCGCCAGGTCCTGTTGAAAATTCAGTGGCTTTGAAGTCTAGATCATTTATGGTATTTTCCATAGCTTACATGCAGGAAGTGTGCTCCTCATGCGCAAAATGTAGTCCCTGAATTTCCTGCTAGAGTTAGGCCCAGGGAGTTCATCCCAAAACCTGCCTGCAAGCCTTCCAGGGCCACAGTTTGAGGAGCCCCTGGGTTACACTGCCATTCCCTCTGGGTCTGCAGACCTAACTGAAAACTAAAACAAAAGGCAGCTGGTTAAATGAAGCCAGTTTGAAACTGAAAATAATAATGACTAAATCGGCATTACACCATTAGCTAATGAAACGCTTTAGCATTCTTTCATGAGTGAGAGGTTTGAAGGGAAACTTAACTTTCCAAATTGTGAAACAAGTTTTTATTCTGATTTTTCAGTTTGTGGATATGAGGAACTGGCTTCTGCTGGCCATGGAGAGGGCTAACATCCCCGTGACCTTCAATCCCAGCAGTAATACTGTAGTGGCAGATGTCCAAGAGCTGCCTACGTTTCTGCATAATGTGTACTGGATAGCACCACCATCCTACTTGGGAGATAAGGTAAGAACCACACAAATAATTTTTAATTTGTTTTTTAATTGTTGAAGGCATTGACACAAAATACCACACCATTTTGTCAGTGTTCGTCTGCTAGTCTTTTTCCTCAGCCTTTCCCAGCTACCACATATTATTCAGGGATGAAATGCACGAAACATTTTTTAAGAGTGTGACTGCTCTTATCGTTATCCCTCCCCTTACTTCTTCCCCAAACAACTCACCACGTTCAATGACGAGAACTCGTTATTGCTGGAAAATTAAGGCCACAGTTTTATTTGTATGCAAAAGGAAATAACACTTTGGAGCAGAGCCAAGTGCTTCTGGATTTGATGGACTGTCTGTCTATTCACCATCAGTCCGTCTATTCACCATCAGACCGTCTATTCACCATCAGTCCGTCTATTCACCATCAGACTCCTCTTGACCTGCTACACCCTCTTAAATTGCACTCGACGGCCAGACCTTTAAGGGATGCATACAAGGGATCATTAGATGTTCTTCCTATCAAAAGTGTACACCATTCATACATCAGAGACAGGACTTTTTCTATCTCAGGTCCCTCCATCTGGAACTCCATGCCGCCTGACCTCAGGCAGGAAACTTGCCTACTAACTTTTAAAAAGAATCTTAAGACATGGCTGTTTTGCCGAGCCTTCCCTGCCACTAGCCCAACGGCCTAAGAATTGTTCCACCACCTATGTAAATAAACAAATGCTAAAAAGTGTTTATAAGTTACTATGAGGTTGGCTCCTTGCCTCCCTCCCAGACTCTGTTGTAATTAGTACTATGTCTTCGTTCTCCCACTCTTTTTTTCCTACTCCCAGTTAAGGCTTCCTTGTTATAATGTAACTTTATGCTCCTTTTAAAATGTCTCGTTGATTGGTTATTGTTCCTGATTAGTTCGATGTAAACCGAGTTGATTTGATTTGTATCAAGAAAGTCGGTATATAAAAGCCTTTAATAAATAAAATTGACTTCGCTAGTCAGTCACAGGTTTCCTTCCCCAACTATGCTGCCAAGCAAGGTGAGCAGGACCTTCATGGGTTTCCAAGCTAGAAAGCCCTCTACCCATGTGGCTGTTCCCAGCCCCTACCACACTGCTTGCTGGGGTTCTCCTTGTGCCACACAGCCCCCTGAAGAGGGCGGGTACATTCCCTCTGCCTGTTGAAATCTTTCCCCAGTCCCCCATCCACCAAAGGATAGAAGAGGAGCTTAAGCTTCATCCTTGCCTGTAACTGGAGCTTAATTTGTAGTCAAAAAAGAAGTGGAACTGTGGAGGGGGATGAGGAGGGCCAGTTGTTACCTGTGCAAAGGGGCAAGATGAGGGCTGGGCGTGAACTCTCTCTCTCTCTCTCACATACACCTGAACATGCTCTTTACACTCTCAACATGCTTGATGAGCACTGATATGGGGCTGGGGATACAGAATCAATGGGGTAAGGAGGAGAAGGTGAGTAGAGAGAATGAGGCTCGCTCTCTCTCTCTAACCCCCTCCTCCGCTGCTCTGGTGATCCAGATTATTCATCCCCAGCCCTCCCTCCCCCCTCTCCCAGTGGCCCTTGTCTCAACTACTGGTCCTAAAGCCCCTAAGCCTAACCCCTATCCCTGGTGATCCTCGAGTCCCTTCCTCTCCCTAGAAAATCACCCTCTCCAGCAACTCTCCTCCTCTGCCTCCTCAGCCAGTAACGTGCAGGCCTCTTCTTTAAGCCAGAATCAGCTGACTCACCTCTGTTTTGGAGAACGGGAGCATACTGGTGTGCACTGTCCACTGTCCGCCATCTTCTTGGATGGAGGTGTGGGGCCTATAATTCAGAAGCATGACCTGCTCTTTTTTGCCTCTTTGGGAGTGGAAAGAAGGAAACAATCACGCATATTCTTCTCCCTGACTTTCTTCTCTCTTCCTCGCCCCTCCGCACCCAATCCTACCTCCTTCCATCCTTCACTTTTCTCCACCCCCTCTGAACACTTCATTCATAGACTGGTCCTGACCCTAATCATCTCACTCACATCTCATTGTCCTACTCCAATGCCCTCACACCCTGAGACACCTTTGATCCCCTGACTCATTCTTTCCCCTTCTCCCCCACACACAACCCACAGCCTCTCCCACTCATTCTTTTGCCCTCCCACAGCCCATCACTCTCCATCCCCGCCCTTCGATCCCTTCACCCACTCCCCAGCCCCCTCATTCACTGTCTTGGTCCTTTTGACCTCATCAGTGTGGTCACCGGCAGCAGAGGCAGCAGAGCCTAGGATGATGACGTGATAAGCAGGAAGCCAATACACCCAGGAGTAGCAGAAGCAGTGAGGCTATTCACGCCATTTCTTTTATGCACCTTGGCTGTTCTCCCTCACAACCTCCTAAATTGTTTTCTGGATGCCCACAAAACGTAGAGCCATATAGCTGCCCTTGCCTCAGGGGAAGCAGCTCCAATATTCTCTATTCTTCTCTGCTTCCTCCTTCTGGAGCGCAGATAATCTGATGGGAAAGGCTCTGTCACGCTTCCCCCAATCCTCTACCTTAAACGAAGGCTTATCCCACCCTGTTAAGGCATCTTCTGGAACAGGGGAAAGGGGCTAGGATAGAAAAGAAAAGGTTAAAATGATTTTGATGCCTGTTTAATAAATGACCTAAGGAATATTTGAAAAGGATTTTTTTCCCTCTTTCCAGCAGGTTGGGAGGATGGTATTTAGGTGCAAGTCACATTCAGGATAATCAGTATTTTAACAGTTTTTTAAACATGCAATACTCAACCAGTAAAGTACTTCTGGTTTTTTTTACAATATAACATTGTATAACTATAACTCATTCACTAGAGTTTCAGCTTTGAGGCTTCTCAAAATGACTCAAGAATTCTTTAAGGGTCAGTGTCTAATAATGTTGAATAATCAGTTGAATTTTAAAGTAACACTGCTGCTCCCTCAACAGTCCCTCATTAGTCAATGTTGGAAATGTAGTATGTGTTATGTTTTTATTTATATTGTTATTTTAATTATGTATGTTAATTGTGAACTGTCTAGACGGTCAGAATTCTGACCAATTCACGGTATACAAAACATTTTAAATAAATAAATAAATGTGTGAGGTAAGTGGGTGACCTCGTGCTTTCCTCTGGTGGTAGAAAGTACTTCTAGGCTGTTGCTAGTGTTGTGCCGGCCCTGTGATGTTGCTCCCACATTCAGGCCGATACAGAACGGTGCGCTCGGCCGAGTGCACCGTTTAGCCCCCGATTGGCTGCGCGTTTTTGATGCGCTATTATTACCCCATATACTGTAAAGGATATATGAGAGTGTGGTGGTAGTGGGGGGGTATCACCCCCACACACCCTCTGATACAGATACTCCCACCCTCCCTCTCATACAGACACACACCCACCCTTTCATATACACACACACATACACACCCCCACCCTCTCATGCATATACACACCCTCTCATACACACTCACAAAGTCACTCACAGGGCAAGCACAGCAAGGCCTCTTCTGCCGCTGGCAGCAGGGAAAATTCTGACAGCACCTCAGACCCGTTCCTGCCGTTGGCTGTGGGAAAAACGCTGGCCAGTCTCCTTTCACTTTGCCTTCTCAGGCCCCCAAACTCCTTCACCCTCCACTGTCTCTCCTCTTCCCCACTACGCTCAACCCCTTCCACTCTATCTCCACTTCCAGAGTTTGACCCCTCTCTCAGTATTGCCCCTCACACAGGCTCCCTCTGTCCCTCTCTCTAGCACTCACAGGCTTCCTCTCACTCGCACTCACAGGCTCCCTCTCTCTCGTGCACATATGCACCCCCTCATACAGGCTTCTTCTCTCTCTCTTGCACACACAACCCCACACATAGGCTCCCTTTTTCTTTCTTGCATACACCCTCACCCAGGCTACCTATCTCTGTCTTTCATACACACACCCCTGCACATTGACTCCCTCTCTCCCACATTCCCCTCCACACAGGCCCCCTCTCTTTCTTCACACACACACACACACACACACACACAGGCGCTCTCTCTCTCTCATGCACATATGTACCCCCTCATACAGGCTCCCTCTCTCTCTCACACACACACACACCCTCATCCAAGCACCCTCTCTCTCATGCACATATGTACCCCCTCATACAGGCTCCCTCTCTCTCTCTCACACACACACACACACACACACACACACACTCACCCAGGCACACTTTCTCTCTCATGCATACAACCTCACACAGGCTACCTATCTCTCTCTCACACACACACATATCCTTTCACATAGGCTCCTTCTCTCACAAACAAACACCCTCACTCCCTCACATACACACACTCCCTTTTTCAAGCTCCCTATCTCTCAAACACATACACATTCCTTCATAATCTCCTCACAAAGATTCCCTCTCTTGGGCACATACACACACACCCTCATTCATGCTCTCCCATACACACACACAAACACTGGCTTGCAGTCTTAAACACATACCTCTACACACAGCCTCTCAGTCTCTCATACAACCACTACACACAGTATCACTGGAGCCTGCTCTGCTCGTGGCATGCGGGGACTTACAACTCCATCTTCACCACAAAGTGGCACACTGGGCCTCCTTCCTCTTCACCACCATGCAGGAAGCCAGGGCCTCCTTGCTCTTCGCTGGCACGTGGCACACCAGGACCTCCTTGCTCTTCACCACCACGCAGCATGCCGGGACCTCCTTGCACTTCGCCATGATGTGGCATGCCGAGGCCTCGTTTCTCTTCACTGCGATGTGGCACGCTGAAGCCTCCTTTTTCTTCGCCGCAACATGGCAAGCCAGGACCTCCTTCCTCTTCGTCACGAACAGGATGGGGTCCACTCCCATCACGGTGGTGTCTGCTCCTAATTCTGCACAGAAACTGGAATTTCTGCAACGGGGGGGGGGGGGGGGGGGGAATTCCGTGCTCCACAGTAGCGCAGAATTCCCCCAGGTCTAAGAGTTTGCCTGAATGAAGGGTGAGGCAGCTGTGGCAGGAAGGTTTCAGGGGGGCAATTTTGCTGCCTCAAAATCTTGCTGCCTGAAGCAGCCACCTTACCCTGCCTCATTATAGAACCGCCCCTGGATTTAGCTATCAAAAGAAAAAACATAAGAACATGCCATACTGGGCAGACCAAAGGTCCATCAAGTCCAGCATCCTGTTTCCAATAGTGGCCAATCCAGGCAATAAACCTGGCAAGTACCCAAAAACTAAGTCTATTCCATGCCTTTTCCGTGTCTATGTCTAAGTCTATTGCTAGTACTAGCAGTGGCTATTTTCTAAGTCAACTTAATTAATAGCAGGTAATGGACTTGTCCTCCAAGAACTTATCCAAACCTTTTTTTTTTTTTTTTATAATTCTTTATTTATTAATTTCCATTACATATTCAAGAAGTATTTACATACTTGAATGAGAAAACATAAATGGCTTTGGCAACATATCTTATAACAATAAGTTTAGGTAACAAACAATCATTTACCAGTTATGTATTAGCCCTCTATGGGGATCCATTACCACAGCACAAGGGAAAAAAAACATTTTTAAACGTATGGAAAATAGGCTGGTAACTAACGAGGTTCTCTCAATATGAACGGTATCTTAAAGGACCAACATTTAGATAATAGGAGAAGAGCTAGCCACTGGCGAATAATTTTCACTAACAAAAGAGGAAAGCTGTGAGGGGATATAGAAAATGTATGAGGCACTTTGATATTTTATAATGCGTTTACACAGGAACTTAAGGAAAAAAGCTGCCCCCATTTCTATAATCCTAGGTTTTTGCGTTTCTCTGGCAAGGTCAGGAAAAGCTTGCACATTCAATCCAAGGAAATTTTCAGTATGATTCCGAAAAAATTTTTTAAGTATCCGTTCTTTGTCAGATTCTAGAAGAAAGGAAACATTGAGTGTGGCTGGAGAAACCGTTTCCTTCTGCAATGTTTCGTTGATATTTGTAACATCCAAATGTGAATCTAGTATTGTGAAAACCTGACCTCCACGTTGTTCCTCAGTTCCCTTCTTGAAGGGCAGAAGATAAATTCTTGAATAAGGTGGAAAAGTCTGTTCTGGGATTTTAAGATTTTCTAACAAATATCTCCTCCACATTTCTTTCGGTGAGATTAAAGGGACCTTAGGAAAGTTAATAAATTGAATATTTTTCGGCCGGGCACGGTTTTCAATTGCCTCTAATTTATATTTTACATTTTCTTTCACAATAAAGCAATGCATATCCTTTAAAGCAGAAACTACTTTTTTCAAATTTCCACTTTCTTCCAAAATCTTCTTAATCTGCAGCTCTGTATTAATCACTCAGCTCTCCAAACCGCTTAGGGATTTAACGACAGGTTTCAATTGTATAGCAATATTAATATTTAAAGAGGATATTGCAACCCAAATGGCATGTAGATTAATCTGTGCGGGCTTCACAAGATCTAATAAATGAAATTCAGCCCCGTTGGTTACCTCTTCTTCCTGTTGCCAAACTTCATGTAAAGAAACCTGTTCAGCTGGTCCCACGATGGTGAGGGGCTCTCCAGGGGGTTTTGCCCCCGTTCCCCGGGTTCCTACAGCGTTGCTTCTTTCCAGCGACGCTGACTCCTAAGGCAGGCCCAAGGATCTAGCCTCAGCTGGATTGGCTGGGGCACTCCGTCCTTCCGGGGAGAGAGATGTTTGCAGCTCAGGGGGAACTCCGGGTTCAGCTTCCTCCCTTGAGCTCCCCAGAAAGCCAACTCCCAGAATCTCAGATCCTCGCCGCAGATGAAAGTCCATCGGACCCGTAATTGGGGTAATTTACCGTTCTTCTCTCTCTTTGGCTCTCCGCTTCCTACCAGTATGCGGCATGCCTTTTTCGCAGGAGCCCGAGGAGCACTCATGTGCGACTCACCAGCACGGCCATCTTAGATCCATCCAATCCTTTTTTAAACCCAGCTACACTAACTGAACTAACCACATCCTCTAGCAACAAATTCCAGAGTTCAGGATCCCTATCTAAACACGAGGTAAAGGGTAACTTGCACATTTGTCACATTCTCACATGCACAGGGCATTTCCTTGTGCAGGAACTGCTGCAGTGCTGGCAGGCTCAAGGTCTCTGAATCTGTGCACTCTCTCTGGCTGGGATGGCTTCTCACTGTCTCAGCTTTTCAGGCTGCGCTCCTATCTCTGTGTTCAGCTTAAGCAGCAGTCTCTGTCTTCCCAGCTCCTCGTTCCAGCCTTCAGCCCCCTACAGCAGACATTCAGTAGTGATACTCCCACGGTTTCATCAAGTCCTCACTCTGGTCTCTTTAAGAGCTGCTCTTCCAACACCTTCCGACAGAAGCTCTCGCAACCAGCTGCTCTGCTCTGGGCACATTCTCCGCGGGCACTCACTCTTGGCTATGTCTCTGCTTCCCTGCAGCTCTCCAAGAAGTTTGCCTCTCTACAGCTCTGATAGATAGATAGATAGATAGATAGATAGATAGATAGATAGATAGATAGATAGATACAAAAGACCAGGTAATATGTAATCATATAAGGTGCTCAATAAACAAGCAGAAAAACATTCCAAAGGAATGGACAAAAGAGTACTAGTATTGTTGATATGGTATTAATTAAAACAAAAATCTTTATTAATCATTCACAGAAAAATAAAATTAAAATAAATGAACACATAAATGTTAACTAATGTGGCACAAACAAACAATCATGTGACCCTTATACAAATTAGTATTGATAAGTTAAACATGGATCAATTGTAGACTGCATACTCCTATGGTGTGAGTGCTAATACATTTGTTGTCAACGCTTGGTCATCATGGCACCATTACTTTCAAGCAGACCTAAGTATGTTACAACAATAATGAACACGAAAACCATTTAAGCATGAGATGTGCTTTGCCTTGACAAATACAATGACAATGTTGGAAGGTACAAAAAATGAGTAGCCAGTGTATTATCCAAAAAGTGCTGCAATAAATCAGAAAACAAATAGGCAAGGTTTTCCTCCTGGGTATGGTGTCAATTGGATAAATATACTGGCTACTCATTTTTTGTACCTTCCAACATTGTCATAGTATTTGTCAAGGTAAAGCATATCTCGTGCAGTATAGCCAAATTACTACTAACATTTATTACTGTGAATTTAAAAAGGTTTAAGAAAATCAAGAAAAGAGGAAGCGAGGATGCACGCTACAGAGCTTGGATTGGTTCTGGTTTATAAGAGGTTAAGGATGTTATGTTTTTTTACTTTTTTCTCTTCTAAACCATGTAAATCCATGTAGATAAGAGTGTACACAAGACTGAGTTTGCAATGTAAAAAGAATACAATTTTAACACCAACAAAGGAGATTTAAAAGCAAGAAGGGAAACTTTTAAGAAATTTATAATGTCGCCTTAACCCATTTTTCTTATAGGTTTCATCATATGGAGGTTACCTAACTTATAAAGTGAAGTCCTTTGGCTTGCTAAGTGAAGGCATGACTCTTCTGGAGAAGAGGCCTGATGTGCAACTAACAGTAAGCATCTCACTTTTTATTCACACGGCAAGAAAATGCCTACATCAGGGTAATGTAGCCTTTTTATTGAAACTTATCAATGAAATATTAGCATGCATCAGTTGCAGTCTATTCTGTTATTCTTTGACTAGTCACCCTTGGAAAGATGAATGCTGCCTGTGTTAGGTGCAGAGCCATAAAGCAAATGTTGCTTACCTGATGTAACAGGTGTTCTCACAGGACAGCAGGATGTTAGTCCTCACAAATGGGTGACATCGAGGATGGAGCCCACCACGGAAAACTTCTGTCAAAGTTTAAACAGAACTTTGACTGGCCCCTACTGGGCATGCCCAGCAAGGCACTGACCCTGCAGCCAGCAGGGGTCTCCCTTCAGTCTGATTTTCAAAGCTACAGGCAGTGCCTAGAAAGTAAGAATAAAACGAACCCAACACCGCGGGGAGGCGGGCGGGTTTCGTGAGGACTAACATCCTGCTGTCCTGTGAGAACACCTGTTACATCAGGTAAGCAACATTTGCTTTCTCACAGGACAAGCAGGATGGTTGTCCTCACAAATGGGTGAGTACCGAGCTGAGGATGTCCCAACTTGCACCAAATGTACCCAACGGTGTGCAGCAGGCACAATAAGTGAGGAGAAATTTGGGAAAGGGCATCCGCACCCAACCGGGTAGGTGGAAGGGTGTTGGTACATCAGGTTGGAAAAAGGTTACGCAAGACAGACTGGCCAAAGATGGAGTCCTGTCTTCCAGCCTTGTCCAAACAATAATGGGCTGCAAAGGTATGGAGAGAACTCCAGGTTGCAGCTTTGCAGATGTCAGGAAGCGGCACCGATCGAAGGTGTGCCACTGACGTCGCCATGGCCCTCACAGAGTGTGCTTTAACACGGTCTTGAAAAGGAATGCCAGCTTGCTCATAGCAAAAAGAAATGCAGTCCGCCAACCAGGAAGAAAGAGCCTGCTTACCCACAGGTTGTCCCAACTTATTAGGATGGAAAGAGACGAATAATTGAGTGCTCTTCCTATGGGAAACTGTACGGTCTAGGTAAAAAGCTAGAGCTCGTTTACAGTCTAGGGTATGCAGGGTCTGCTCTCCAGAGTTGGAGTGGGGCCTGGGAAAAAAGATAGGTAGTATGATGGATTGATTGATATGAAACTCAGAAACTACCTTAGGTAAAAATTTAGGGTGAGTGCGGAGTACCGCGCGGTCCTGCAGGAGCTTAGTGTAAGGCGGATAGGTAACTAGGGCCTGTAATTCACTAACCCTGCGAGCTGAAGTAATAGCCAAAAGGAATAACACTTTCCAAGTGAGATATTTAAAGTCACAGGAGTGCAGAGGTTCGAAAGGAGGTTTCATAAGACGACCAAGAACCAGGTTAAGGTCCCAGGATGGGGCCGGAGGACGCAAGGGCGGCTTTAGATGGAGCAAGCCCTTAAGAAAGCGTGTTACTAGGGGTTGTACTGAAATAGGATTACCCCCAATACCCTTATGGAAGGCGGCTACCGCACTGACATGCATTCTGATAGAAGAGGTTTTAAGACCTGATTCAGAGAGATGCCATAAATAGTCCAAGAATTTGGAGATTGGACAGGAAAGGGGATCAAGGGACTGAGAAGTGCACCATGATGTGTACCTTTTCCATTTGTATGAGTAAGACTTTCTTGTGGAAGGCTTTCGTGAAGCTATCAGGACCCGAGAAACGGAATCTGAAAGGTTGAAAGGCTGAAGGACTAACCTTTCAACATCCATGCCGTCAGGGACAAGACTTGGAGGTTGGGATGGAGGAGGCATCCGTCGTTTTGAGTGAGCAGATGCGGGTCCTTTCCCAGAGGAATGTGCCTGCGGATGGAGAGATCCTGGAGTATTGGAAACCATACTTGGCGTGGCCAGTAAGGTGCTATCAGGATCATGGTTCCTCCGTCCTGGCGTAGCTTCACGAGAGTCTTTGACACAAGAGGGAGTGGAGGGAATGCATAGAGCAGACCGGTTGTCCACTTGAGGGAGAATGCATCCCTCGGCCGAGAGTGCTGGCTCCGAATGAGAGAGCAGAAATCGTCCACTTTGTGGTTCTGAGGGGACGCAAAGAGGTCTATGCGGGGAGAACCCCACTTGTGAAACAGAGAGGTCGCTACCAGAGGATCGAGTGACCACTCGTGTGGTTGGAAGACACGGCTCAGCTGGTCTGCCAATACATTGTCTACTCCCGGCAGGTAAGTGGCCCTGAGGTACATGGAGTGGGAGAGGGCTTCCGCCCAGATCTGCGCAGCTTCCTGACACAGAAGGAAGGAGCCTGTGCCTCCCTGCTTGTTTATGTACCACATGGCCACTTGGTTGTCCGTCTGGATTAAGATTATCTGATGAAAGAGATGATCTTTGAAAGTGCGGAGCGCATAGCGGATTGCTCGAAGTTCCAGGAAATTGATCTGGTGTTCGGCTTCCTCTTTGGACCATAACCCTTGGGTTTGAAAGTCGTCCACATGGGCTCCCCAACCGATGTGAGAAGCGTCGGTGGTTAGGATTGCTTGCGGATCCGGTGGAAGAAAGGGTAAGCCCTGAAGGAGGTTGACCTGAGTCGTCCACCAGGTTAAGGATAGGCGCAGCGCTTGTGTGACTGTGACTATGGAGGACAGAGGCTGAAAAGCTTGAATCCATTGGTGTCGTAGAGTCCATTGTGTTACTCTCATGGCTAGTCGGGTCATGGGAGTGACTTGAACCGAGGATGCCATGTGCCCTAGGAGAATGAGGAACTGGCGAGCCGTGGCAGTGTTCTGAGACTGGAGCTGGCGAGCCAGGGACATTAGGGTGTGGACCCTCTGAAGAGGAAGGTAAGCCTTTGCCTGTAAGGTGTCCAAGTCTGCCCCAATGAAGGATAAGGTTTGAGACGGGACTAAGCAAGATTTCTCGTAATTGACGAGAAACCCTAAGGAAAGGAGTGTTTGAATTGTCAATTTTAGGGAGGATTGAGCTATCTGTTGGGTGGAGGCCCTGATTAGCCAATCGTCCAGGTATGGGTAGACGTGGACACCTTCCTTCCTTAGGAATGCTGCTACCACTACGAGACATTTGGTAAAGACTCGTGGGGCAGAAGCTAGACCGAAAGGGAGGACACGGTATTGATAATGGTCGTGGCCTACTAGAAACCGCAGATATTTGCGATGGGATTGTGTGATCGCAATGTGGGTATAAGCGTCCTTGAGGTCGAGAGAGCACAGCCAATCCCCTCTTTGTAGCAGAGGGAGCAGCGCGCCTAGGGTTACCATTTTGAACTTCTCTTTTTGAAGGTATTTGTTGAGGGCTCGAAGGTCCAAAATGGGACGTAGTCCCCCTGATTTCTTTGGTATTAGGAAGTATCTGGAATAGAATCCCTTGCCTCGTTGAGAGGGAGGAACGGGTTCTATAGCATTTGATTGCAGAAGAAGGGATACTTCCTGTTGTAATTGAGCCAAATGGGTGGATAGACTTCACGCTTGAAGAGGCGGGGAGTCTGCCGGAAGAGTTATGAAGTTGAGGTGGTAACCCTGTGCGATAATTGTTAGCACCCACTGATCTGAGGTGATCTGCAACCAAGGTTGTAGAAAATGGTACAGTCGACCTCCTACAGGGATGTCCGGAAGAGGGGTTTGGCATGTGTTCCCTACAGGGGAGTCAAAGGCCAGCCGCAGGCCCAGGAGGAGGGGCTACAGTAGGTCTTTGTTTCCTAGGCTGACGCAGCTGAGGCCTAGTAGAGGATTGAGCTGGACGAGGCCTGGCCGATGGAGGGTAATAACGGCGTGGTCGAAAGAATGACTTCTTAGAGTCTTTCTTTTGCGGTTGCTTGGAGGTCAGCTCAGGTGGGACAGATGAGAGTTGTTTCAACGTCTCATGGTGGTCTTTTAACTCCGCCACAATCTGCTGAATTTGCTCTCCAAACAAATTATCGCCTAAGCAGGGTAAATCAGCAAGACGATCCTGAACCTCTGGCGAAGGTTGGATGATTTTAACCAAGCCCAACGTCTGGCTGAGATGGCTGTGGCTGAAACTTTTGTGGAAGCATCGAATATGTCGTAGGCAGTCCTAATCTCGTGCTTCCCTGCCTCAAATCCCTTGTGAAGAAGGGCTTGAAGCTGCGGTTGGTATTGGTCTGGCAACGTGTCAGCATAGTCTTGCATCTGCTTAAGGATGGCTCTGTTGTACTGAGTCATGTAAAGTTGATATGAAGCTATGCGTGAAATCAACATAGCTCCATGATAGACTTTCCGTCCAACACTATCTAGGAACTTGTTGTCCCTGGTAGGTGGGGTAGAAGAGTGTGGCTTAAGACGCTTGGCCTTCTTCTGCGCGGACTCAACCACAACAGAGCGATGATCCAGTTGAGGTTTTTGGAAACCTGGTGCTGACTGGACAAGGTAGGTGGAGTCAGCTTTTTTGTTAACTGGGGACACTGATGAAGGAGATTCCCAGTTTTTCTTGAGCAGATCCAAAAACACCTGGTGTATAGGGATGGAAGCGATGATTTTTGGAGCATCCAGAAATTGAAGGAGTTCCATCATCTGGTGTCTGTCATCAGCTTCAGATTGTAGTTGAAAAGGTACAACTTCTGACATCTCTTTCACAAAATTAATGAAAGATAGATCCTCAGGAGGAGATCTTTTTCTACTCTCTGTAGGAGATGGTGGCGAAGGCAAATCTGTGTCAGAAGATGTATCATCATCATCACCCCAGGTATCGTAGGGATCAAGTGGGGCTTGTAGCCCTGATGGACCTGGCTGAGGCTCTGAAGGCATCGATGGAAACCGAGGTGGAATCGGTGCCGTAGGTGGAACCAGAAATGGCATCGATGGCTTCGGTGCTGCCGATGGAATCGGTGCCTGGCGTGGAATGGATGGAACCGAAGGATATATCGGTGGAGATATACCAGAAGGCACCGATGGAACCACCCCGGAAGGGGGAATCCGGAACGGTGTTTCTCCTGCCGATGAAAATCCAGTCGGAGACGGCGGTGTTGTCGATGGTACTGGAATCACCGATGGAAGGGCCGTCATGAGCGCCTCCATGCGGCTCAGTAGCGGTGCTAGCGCTTGTATCAACGGCTCGGTGGTCGGTTCCCTCCTCGGTGGCGAAGCCGGTGCCGGTGTCGGGGGCGGCACTGGAACCGGTGCCGGAGACGGCGCCGATGGAGGTTGCAATTTCTTCATCGCTTTCTCGATGGCCTCCTGGACCAGGCGGTCCAGTTCTGCCCGGAGACCAGGGGTAACCATACCCGGCTCGACGGGAGAGGGAGGCTGAGGCAGGGCCGGAGGGACCACCGTAACCGGTGGGATCACGGCCCCCGCACCCCGGGAGGGTGAGGGTTTCCTCGATGCCGGCGAACGAGACGTGGAGGGTGTCCGGTCTGTTCGCGGCTTCTTTGTCGGTGGCTCGGCTTGAGCAGAGGTCGATGGCTGTGGATCCTCGACAGGCCGAGACTTGTGCCGTCGATGGCGGTGCCTTTCCTTCCGATCCCCTCGCCCATCCGGGGAAGGGACGGGAGTCGACGGCCGAGAAGCGATCGATGGCGGACGGTCACCGGAGGGTTGACGATGATGGTACAACTTCGACGGTGCCGGTTCCGATGACGTCGATGCTATCGATGGCGTTGGGGTGGGTGCATGGAAGAGGAGCCCCATCTTCTCCATCCTGGCTTTGCGACCCTTGGGTGTCATTAAGGCACATTTGGTGCAAGTCAGGACATCATGCTCACTACCCAAACACATTACACAAACCCTGTGGGGGTCTGTGATGGACATAGTCCGGGTACAATCCGGACAACGGCGGAACCCCGTTGCCATGGCCTGAAGCCAAAATTTAGGCTGGGGATCGGTAAGTGCCAACAGGCCTCAAGGGCCAAAATCGACGGTAGTCGATGGAAAAAGGCAAAAAACTTACCGGGTTCCGTAAGATGACTAAAAATTTGTCGAAGGGAGACCCCTGAGGGGCAAATTTTCTTAGGAAATTAACTTCCAAATTCCTGTCAGGAACGTGGTTAGAGAGCTCCTTTCACCGCGTGGCAACTGCTGCGCGGAAAAAAGAAGACTGAAGGGAGACCCCTGCTGGCTGCAGGGTCAGTGCCTTGCTGGGCATGCCCAGTAGGGGCCAGTCAAAGTTCTGTTTAAACTTTGACAGAAGTTTTCCGTGGTGGGCTCCATCCTCGATGTCACCCATTTGTGAGGACAACCATCCTGCTTGTCCTGTGAGAAAAGATATTACATTTGGTTTAAGAGCGATGAGCACTGGTGGCACCCCGTGCTATGACCTTCACCGCGGTCCCAGCTCACACCTCTTACTTCTGATTTGATGGCGCTCCCATCATCTTTTAATTTCACGAAGGTTTTCTAGCCATGCATGCAGAAAAACCCATAGGGTGGGTTTGTCAAAGTTATGCCCAGTGCAAAACAATTCTTCATGGAAAGTACAGGCATGTTTTCATTGATTAATCTGGAGCAAGCTTTCTAAAGCTGCCTCATAGTGTCACAAAGCATGGAACTAATATAATTTTACATATGATTGATTTTGGCTGAAACATCAGCCTTTTCCTCATTATGTTACATATGAACCAAGATTGCTCTAGTACCTTACTCTCAAGTTTGGGCGAAATTAAAGCATTTCAAAGTGTCTTAACGAGAAACTGGTACTTCTGTTATATGATCAACTAATCACAAGTAAAATTCAGGGTCAGAAATCAAAATAGATTTTTAATGAGCCGTGGTCTGAAAATAGAAACATTTCAGATGCTCTCAGAGACAATTCAACTTTACCAACTTTGAAGATGAAATGCTCCCTGTTGTAGGTTCCTTTGCAGTTCAATGGAGAAAGTAACTTTTACATGAAAAGTCATTTTCTATTAGATTTTGGGGCTTGTAAAAGAGAGATGTACTCCGCTGCCCTCTGGCCTCCTCTTGAGGTCATTCAGCACAGGAAAGTAACCAGGGCTCTTTGGGCATGGGCTGAGCCTTAAATCTCACATTCAATGCTTTGTAAGTTCTGTATGCCATTGGGAAAGAATTTGGCTTGGCTGAATTCTTTCCCTTTGAATGACATGGATAAGACTGCACAAAACCATTTAAAGTACGGCTAAAGGCTTATTTGTTTAGTTTGGCTTATGCACTGTGAAAGAGAAGGTGCTTACGGGATGAAACATTTTTTTCTTTCAGTAGAGTTTTTTTTTATCATTCCATTTGTTTATGTTTATTGTATCTTTGATTGCTTTGGTGTTGTTTTTATTGTGAATGTTGAACTGCGCACTGCCAAGGGCTTTGGTATTGGCAGTAGGTAAATAAAAGTTGGCAAAGTTGATTAAAGGCAATTGATGTTGATTTGTTTGCTGTTAGCCGATGTATATAGGCAAACTGTAACTGTCTTTTGGAAAATAAATTGCTGGGTTATTGTTAAACAGGGTCAGCAAATGAGAATCTCATATGTGGATAAAAACAATCCCGTCCCAGACAGAACTTATAATGGACGTGTCAAATTGGTTGAGGTAAGAAGAACTAAGATGATCTTAGTTCCCTGATATTAATAATCTGTTTGCAATCTTTTATTGTTGTTTTAGTGTAAATACACTGTACGACAAAGAATATGAAAAAAGTACAAACATGATTATGGAGCGATTTCCAATTAAAACTTCTGTAAACTTAAACTATGGTTGATAAGAACACATTTCCTTTCCTGACATCCATATAAAATACCTTTAGATCAGGGATTCCCAAAGCCAACTGAATTTTCAGGCTCTCCACAATGAATATGCATGAGCTAAATTTACATATTGCATATACTAGGTCTTCCATGTTATAAAATGTAAATAAATAAATACAGTGAAACACAAAATGGTTTTACTCAACAAAAATATGTTCCCTGCCTATGGGAAGACTTGTTGTTATCCTTTTCCCCTTTTTTGTTGCAGACAACCCTTAGTTAGGAAATCCAACTTGTGTAACTCAGTGAACTTGTTTGTCTTCAGAAAAAGTGAAGTTGTTTACCTGAAACAGGTGTTTTTTGAAGACAACAACTCACCAGTGAAACCAGCTCACCCACTTCCCCCTCTGGAGCTCTTCTCCTCCAGCCAACGCTGTATTATTAGAACTGAGAGGAATCATGGGGTCTCAGCATGGGTACTCCCGTGAATGTGCAGAAAAAGGCTTTTAGATCTTTCTGGAACACCCTGGAATGGTTGTCTGTTTGGCGTGGAATGCATTTGCAGCACCCTTTTGTGCAACTGGTGAACCGCTGTCTTCAGAGTACACCTGTTGTTACTAGTAAGCAACTTTGCTTTATTTCCTGTGTTGCACCCATGCCAATCATTGCTATTTGTTTTGCTTATCAAGCTTTCCGTTTTCTGCAGAAGCACTGATACTCTCTGTTCTGCATACTATTGCCTTACAGTATTTCCCCCTTCTCTTGCTCTCAGATCACTTTTTGATGTGGGTGGTGCATTCCAGGTAGTTGACATGTTTCTGGGCAGGGACACTGAGCAGCTCTCAATATCCGATTTGAAAAGAGGGAAAGTAGAACATGCATCACCTTTTTTTCACCCTCAAAGCAGTGTTTTCTGGAAACAGCGAGAGTAAACCTTCCTTTGTGCCAGGGAGCTCAGAGAAAAAAGCATAAAGGCAAAGGGAATAAAGGGTTTCAAAGCTTCTTATCATGCTGTCAGGAGACAAAATATGAGAGAAGGAAGGAATTGTCGATACTTGTGATCTCTAAATGGGAGACAGAAATGGAGCTCTGTTTAACCTCAAGGAGAACAGGCTGCTATAGTCAAGACAAGTGTAATCTGCATTCGGGTGAATAAGTGCCAAAGGATTCGGCCACAGACATAATTCGGCCAAATTACATTGTGTGATGCCAGCAGCTGGCAAGTGAAGGCCCACACTTCACCCGTAGCACTTTCCCATTACCAGGGGTGAGCTGGAAAATGGATAAGCCACGTAAGCATGCCAGAATGTCCATGTCTGTCACTGGCATTGAGTGGAGTGCAGATAGAGATGTACACAGTCGGTAATGTTTAAACCCCGTGGGCCTGCAAGCACATGTTCACAGGGAAAATCCCTGCTAGGTTTCCCTTCAAAAATGTAGGGCTGGCCAGTGCTGCAGGTACACGAATACCTGAGGGGGGGGGGGGGTTTGCATCCACTTTGCAGCAAGTACTAAAGATGCACCGTGAATGACACTTGAGCTCTGCTTCGCTCTCCTCCCCGCTCCAGCTGTGCCCATTTTACCCAGAGGGGAAGGATAGTATTCAGCTTCGGATTTTACCCGGGTAACTGTTTAGTTGCCAGGTTAAAATCTTGTGAAAAACAGTCCTCCCCAAGCACTGTATAAAGGGGAAACTATTTGCATTTTTCAGAATGGGTACAGTGATGTCAGTTTTCCAGTCAAATAAACCATTAGATATTTAACACCAGAATTTCATGACTATGCACACGAGGAGAAATGAGCAACAGGCATAGGTCAGACCACAGTATTATCGAAATCCATCCCTCCCATCCAAAGTAAGAGGAGAATGAATTCAGGAAAAGAGAAAAGAAATAATGGGACTCTGCATTGTTGGTGGCTGCTCCTGTATGCAGCTTCGCAATACAGGAAGCTGTTTCATAAATAACATGGACCCAGTGAAAAGCTGAGCACGAATCCTTTGCGCAGAGGTCTCTAAACTATAGGCCATTCCAGCTGCCTGAAAATGTTTTATCTTGTCCTTTTCCTATGCAGGGGAACTTCAGACATGCAAGCAGCAATAACTTGGTGTCTAGGGAGGAAATGATGATGGTCCTGTCCAACCTGGAAGGCCTACACATCCGAGCCCTGTACTTCACTGAGACTCAGCGGCTCTCCTTAGGCGAGGTGGGACTGGAGGAAGCCACCAGTTCAGGCAGCGGAAGTCTTGCCCATAATGTAGAGAAATGCTCCTGCCCTCTGGGCTATCTTGGTGACTCATGTCAGGTATGAGCAATTTTTATTTTTTTTTTGTTTCCAGTCTGCTGTTTCATTCTGTTGCCATGCAGAATCAAATGTTAGCAACAGACCTGCGATTACTGGTGCCAAATGACTATGGTTATGCAATCTGCTAGTAAGCAATATTTTCTGGGCTTGATTCACCCAAATTTGGGACAGAATTTCCAGAAGGAAGTTTGCTCACCTGGGTGAATGAGAGTTCTTGCATCCTGTGTGAAAAGAAGCTGAGACCCTGCATATCTCAGGAAAAATGAGAAAGCTTTTATGCAGGCCTCTGCTGATATACCTGAGCTTTATTACCCTTTTCTGATATGCATTACTAAGGTCAGTATATGTGAAAGTATCATGCCAAGTTATCCAGTCTGCATTGGTTACCCGTTATCTGTAGAATCATATTTAAGGTTATGTTTGGTTTTTAAGTCCCTACAAGGGCCCTAGTTATTTGAAGGAACGGCTTAATTGATGTTGGCTTGGTCGGCATCTGAGGTCTTCTCAGGGTGCTCCATTTGCTTTACTAACTTTGAAGAAGTTGACACATACTAGATTACGTAATCAAAATTCTGTTGTATAGCTCTGCTTTTGTGATTAATCTACTAGATGCCTGCAGGAGACTGATTTTTCAAAATTTAGGAAACTGGTTAAAACAGTTTCACTTTCCTAGGGCTTTCAGTAGAGTTCTTTTGTTCTATATTATAGGAATTACCTGATGATGATGCTGTACATGCTTTTTCATGTATTTTGTTTGTATTATAAGTGTTTTGTTTTTGAGTTATTTTAGCATTTTATTTTTTAACTCACCTGGAGCACTTGTTGTATAGACAAATAAGAAATGCAATGAGGGCCGGATTTTTAAAGGGTTACGTGCATAAGTTATGCTCGTAACCCTCTTAAAAGGCCACTGCGCACGCTGAGCCTATTTTGCATAGGCTCGGCGGCGCGCACAAGCCCGGGGACGCGCGTAAGTCCCGGGGCTTGCAAAAAAGGGTGGTCTGGGGCATGACCAGGGGGCGTGGTGTCGCATTCGGGGCGTGTTCGGGGGCGGTCCGGGGGCGTGGCCGAGTGCCCCGACACAGTGGCCTATGTCGGGGCCTGCTGCGCCAGAAGACAGCCGGCGCGTGCAAAGTTACGCCTGCCTCGAGCAGACGTAACTTTGCCGACAAAGGTAGGGGGGGTTTTAGATAGAGCCGGGGGGGTGGGTTAGGTAGGGGAAGGGAGGGGAAGGTGCGGGTGGAAGGAAAGTTCCCTCCGAGGCCACTCTGAATTCGGAGCGGCCTCGGAGGGAACAGGCAGCGCGCGCAGGGCTCGGCGCGCACAAGTTGCACAAATGTGCACCCCCTTGCGCGCGCTGACCCCGGATTTTATAAATATAGCGTACGTTTGTTCGCGCATCAGGCGCGAACAAAAGTACGCGCGCACGCTGTCCTTTAAAATGCACCCCTAAAGGAATTGGCATGCATGATCTCTCTCTTGAGTTCACCAGCGATAATGATATCACCAGCTGAATGAGCATGCTCTGAATTTATTGACAAAAGCGCCTGCTCTTACTTCGTTTGCTAGAGTATTTGTTTGCATGTGCTCAAATGGCTTACATGGCCCAACTCTTTAGCAATCAGTCAGGAACAAGGAAAAATAAAATTAATATATAAGGGCCTAATAGCAGCACTTAGCAGAATAAGTTTGGACTTATTCTGCTACATGGTGGCATTTGAATATTTGGCTGCGTTGAGTGGCTGCCCCTAAGCCATATAATTATTTAGCTGGCTGAATAGTTATCTATCTACATAATAGGTGGGACAGGGCATTCCAGGGCATAGCCACAGATCCCGCTAACTTAGAGGGTCATTTTTTCAAAGTGATCGCTGGATAGCTGGATTAGTTAAACTTACTACTTTGTTCAGCCAGATAGCGGCTGAATATTGACCTCATAAATTTTTATTTGATGGGAAATATACTTTAAGGGGTGAATTTTCAAAATGTTGTGATAATTTTCAAAAGAGTTACACATGTATATGTAACAAACTATCATAGCAATTTTCAAAAGCCATTTACCTATGTTAAGTGCACTTAATGCGGATAAAGCCTATTGACAATTCAATGGTGTATATTGTAACAATTTTCAAAAGCCCACTTACCGTATTTTTCGCTCCATAAGACGCACTTTTTTCCCCCAAAAGTGGGGGGAAAATGTATGTGCGTCTTATGGAGCGAATATAAAAAAAAACAAACAAAAATCTAACAACCCCCCCCCCCTGACTCCCCCAAGACCTGCCGACTTAGTTTACCGCAACCCCCCACCCTCCTGACCCCCCCCAAGACCTGCCGACTTAGTTTACCACAACCCCCCACCCTCCTGACCCCCCCAAGACCTGCCGACTTAATTTACCGCAACCCCCCACCCTCCTGACCCCCCCAAGACCTGCCGACTTAGTTTACCGCAACCCCCACCCTCCTGACCCCCCCAAGACCTGCCGACTTAATTTACCGCAACCCCCCACCCTCCTGACCCCCCCCCAAGACCTGCCGACTTAATTTACCGCAACCCCCCACCCTCCTGACCCCCCCAAGACCTGCCAAACGTCCCTGGTGGTCCAGTGGGGGTCCAGGAGCGGTCCGGGAACGATCTCCAGGGCGTGGGCCGTCGGCTGCCAGTAATCAAAATGGCGCCGACGGCCCTTTGCCCTCCCTATGTCACTGGGACCGACCAGGTCTTGGGGGGGTCAGGAGGGTGGGGGGTTGCGGTAAATTAAGTCGGCAGGTCTTGGGGGGGGGTCAGGAGGGTGGGGGGTTGCGGTAAATTAAGTCGGCAGGTCTTGGGGGGGTCAGGAGGGTGGGGGTTGCCGTAAATTAAGTCGGCAGGTCTTGGGGGAGTCAGGAGGGTGGGGGTTGTTAATTTAAAGGGTTGGGATGGGGTTTTTTTGGGGGGGGGAGGGGTTCCCAGAGAAAAAAGTTTTCTGATCTGCGGAGTGGACCGAAATGGCCCTCCCCAGACCCGAAAACAAAATGGGGAGGAAAAAAAAAGCTATGCACTCCCCTAATTTGCTCCATAAGACGCCCAGACGCAGAGCCGGTTTAGCACAATTTTTTTTTTTTTTTAATTTCCCCCCTCTGAATCCTAGGTGCGTCTTATGGTCAGGTGCGTCTTATGGAGCGAAAAATACGGTAAATGGGTAAAGTGCATTTATACATGTAAAATGTTTTTTGAAAATCAAGCCTCATGCTCGTAAAAATCAGCATGTACATGCTGTACATGCTTTTTATGTATTTTGTTTGTATTATAAGTGTTTTGTTTTTGTGTTATTTTAGCATTTTATTTTGTAACTCACCTGGAGCACTTGTTGTATAGACAAATAAGAAATGCAATAAAGGAAATGGCATGCAGGATCTCTCTCTTGACAGAGAGTACACTAGCATGTACTAGTGTAATCCGTATTTTATAAATATCAAAATTACGCATGTATGTTACATTTTGTGTGCACATATACACGTGCACATATACAAGCATAAAAAAGGGGGCTGTCTAGGGGCATTCCAATGCAGGGCCAAGTTATTCACCTACATTTGGCAATTTAGTCAGGTAATTGCATACCTACTAATTATCTTATCTAACTGATAATAAATGTGTTTATGGTGTATTATTACCTGGATGGGTAAAATGAGGGGGCGTTGAGGCTGAAGAACCAGGAGGGTCTTAATAACCTGGAGAAGGACTGGGTGAATTCGTGGAGTAATTGGTAAACTGATAATTTTATTTAGGCTCCCATGTTTTAAAATATGCCGACTTGCTTGCGTAAATTCGGTTTTATGCGAATAAGTCCTACTTTATTTTCGCAAGGAAAATATCCACATGCATATTTTTAAAATAGGAAAAGTACACACATGCAGTGCATTGAAATATTTGCTGTCAGTGCATTGCATGTATTTGTGCCTAAGCATACAAACACGTGGTTGTTCCTGGGAAGAAATATGCATATATTATAATCCGTGTGGGTTATAAAATGCTATCGTAGATATATGTGTGGCCGTATACATGCTTAAATGCCACCGTGCACAGTTCTTTGAAAGTTACCCCAACATCTTTAATATTTACGCTGAACTTACAGAGAATGTTGAAAATTAGGGTGTAAAAGCCCACATATACAAAAACTATGCAATAAAAAGTCTAATTTCTGTTGCATACTCTGCCATGCTTTCATGCCTTATAACCTTCTCCTCTCAACAAGGAAGATTATTTCAAACAACACTTCACATCTGTGCACTTTGCTCATGGAACTGGTTCCAGAGGACTAGAGGGGGGGAGGGGCATATTTCCCTCTTCATAAAAGTGGAATTTGGCATTACCTCCATAGTGGGTAAATCAATGGAAAGGAACATAAGAAGTTGCCAATCTGGGGCAGACCAAGGTTCCATCAAGCCCAGAATCCTGTTTCCTACAGTGGTCAATCCAGGATACAAGTACCTGGCAAATACTCATACTGTAAATAAATCCCATGCTACCAATGCCAGTAATGAGTGGCTATTCCCCAAGTCATTTTGATTAATAGCAGTTTATGGACTTCTCCTCCAGGAGCTTATTCAAATATTTTTTAAACCTAGCTATGCTAAGTGCCTTAACCACATCCTCTGGCAATGAATTTTAGAGCATAATTGTGTGTTGAGTGAAAAATAATTTTCTCTGATTTGTTTTAAATGTGCTACTTGCTAACTTCATGGAGTGCCTCCTAGTCCTTTTATCATCTGAAAGAGTAACTAACCGATTCACATTTACCCAATCTAGTCCATTCATGATTTTATAGACCTCTATCATATCCCTCTTCAGCTTTATTTTCTGCAAGCTGAACAGCCCTAACCTCTTTAGACTTTCCTTTCATCCCCTTTATCATTTTGGTTGCTCTTCTTCAAACCTTTTCCAGTGCAACTATATCTTTTCTGAGATATGCAACCAGAATGGTACACAGTACTCAAAGTGTGGTCTCACCATGGAGAGCTACAGAGGTACTATGACATTCTCCATTTTAGTCACCATTCCTTTCCTAATAATTCCTAACATTCTATTACATTTTTTGACCATTGCAGCACACTGAGCCAATGATTTCAATGCATTGTCCATGATGATGCCCCGATCTTTTCTCTGGGAGGTAATTTCTAATATGGAACCTAACATTCTGTAACTACGTTGTGGGTTACTTTTCCCTATGTGCGTCACTTTGCACTTGTCCACATTAAATTTCAGCTGCTATTTGGATGCCCAGTCCTCCAGTCTCGCAAAATCCTCCTGCAGTTTATCACAATCCGCTTCTGATTTAACAACTCTAAATAATTTTGTGTCATCTGCAAATCTGAGCACCACACTCATTTCCCTTTCCAGATCATTTATAAATATATTTAAACTCAGCAGTCCAAGTACAGATCCCTGAGGAGCTCCACTGTTTACCTTTCTCTACTGAGAATATTGTCCATTTAATCCTACTCTCTGTTTCCGATTTTTTTAGCCAATTTGCAATCCACAAAAGGAAATTACCTTCTATCCCAGGACATTTTAATTTTGCTAGGAATCTCTCATGAGGAATTTTGTCAAACACCTTCTGAAAATCCAAATACACTAAATCTACTGGCTCATCTTTATCTATATGTTTATTTACACCTTTAAAGAAATGTAGCAGATTTGTGAGGCAAGACTTCCCTTGGGTAAATCCATACTGGCTGTGTCCAATTAAACCATGTCTTTCTATATGTTCTGTGAATTTGTTCTGTAGAATAGTTTCCATAATTTTTCCTGGCACTGAAGTCAGGCTCACCGGTCTGTAGTTTCCCCAGATCAGTCCTAGAGCCCTTTTTAAATATTGGGTTACGTTGGCCACTCTCCAGACTTCAGACATAATGTGCAATTTTAATGTAGGTTTCCAATTTACTAGTAACAGATCTGAAATTTCATTTTTTTTAGTTCATTCAGAACCCTGAAGTATATACCATCTGGTCCAGGTGATTTGCTTCTCTTCAGTTTGTCAATCTGGAATACTACATCTTCCAGATTCATAGTGATTTGGTTCAATTCATCTGAATCATCATCCTTGAAAACAATTTCCAGAAGGGATATCTCCCCAACATCCTCATTAGTAAACATTGAAGCAAAGAATTTGTTTAGTCTTTCCATGATGGCCTTATCTTCCCCAAGTGCCACTTAACTCCTTGATCATCTAATGGTGCAATCAACTCCCTCACAGGCTTTCTGCTTCTGATATATTTTCAAAAATTTTTATTATGAGTTTTTGCCTCTGCAGCCAGCTTCTTTAAAAAATTTCTCTTAGCCTGTCTTATCAATGTTTTACATTTAGCTTGCCAATGCTTATGCTTTTTCCTATTTTCTTCAGGTGGATTCTACTTCCAATTTTTGAAGGAAGTTCTTTTGTCTAAAATAGCCTCTTTTAGTTGTTTGGCCATCTTTCCAACTTTTTAAATGTGATGAATACATCTGGACTGCATGTCTAGAATGGTATTTTTAAACATTTTCCATGCCTGTTGTACACTCTTAACCTTTGTAGCTGTACCTTTCAGTTTTTTCTATTTTCCTCATTTTATCAAAATCTTCCTTTTGAAAGTTTAGTGCTAGAGCTGTAGATCTACTTATTGTTCCCCTTCCAATCTTTTAGTCAAATTTGATCATGTTATGATCACTACTGCCAAGTGGTCCCACCACTATTACCTCTCATACCAATCCTTTGTTCCACTAATAATTAAATCTAAAATGGCTCCCTCTCTTGTTGGTTCCTGAACCAATTGTTCCATGAAGCAGTCATTTATTCCATCTAGAAGTTTAACCTCTCTAGCATGCCCTGATGTTACATTTACCCAGTCAATACTGGGGTAATTGAAATCTCCCATCATTATGTTATGCTCAGGCTTGTGGACCCTTGGGCCGACGGGAGGATGGAATACCTTGGGGGAAGACCCGAAGGTTCTCCTGTCGGGTGGCGAGGCAGGAACCGAAGTTGTGACCGGTGGACCCTCGACACTGTAGACAGGCGTGACTGTGGAAGCGGACGAAGAGTTGTGACGTCGAGGAACGGAGGTGTGTCTTCACCGCTGGAGGTCCGGGGACCTCTGGGACTTAGGTGGACCTTTGAGAGGTCAAGCAGCTAACGTACGGTGCAAGGGCTGACTGGAGCTTCACCCCTGGAAGCCCGCGGTCCCCCCGGGAGGAGCCCATAGGGACCCGGACCGCTGGGACTTAGGTGGGCCCTTGGAGGCGATGGTCAGAAGGAAGTCCGAGGTCGAGAGCCAGAGGGTCGTCGCTCACCAGTCCGATGTCACGCACCGAAGGATCACCACTTGCCAGTCCGAAGTCAATACCAGGAATCACCGTTAGCCAGTCCGAGGTCAATACCAGGAATCAATACTAGCCGAGGTCAATACCAGGAATCAATACTAGCCAATCCGAAGTCGATACCAGGAATCACCGCTAGCCAATCCAAAGTCAGGAACCAGGATACCAAGACGAACTGGAACAAGGAATCAAGACGCTGGAACTCACCGAAGCAAGCAGACTCAGACAATGCTCACAGGAGACGTTGCCAAGTCAAGGAATGGTCAGAGGAAGTCTCCTTTTATACTTCCTCTGATCCTGTGGATAGAAATCAGCTGTATCCAATTAAAGGGACAAGGTCCCTTTAAGTCTAGTGAAGAGGCGCGGCCTCGCGCCTAAAGATGGTGGCGGCCATCTTGGATCTGGGCCGCGGAGGAGAGCAGTGGCGGCCGCGAGGGAGGAGCAGGGACGGCTCTGGTCCCGGCAGCCAGCCTGGAGACTCGCGTCGCTGCGTGGAGGTGCCGGGCCTGGTGCGGGGCAGTCGGCCCCGCCGCGGTCGGTGAACGAGGTAGGGGACCGCGCCCGTGGGCGGCCGCGGGTGCGGAACACAACACATTACTGTTCTGCCAAATTTGTTAGTTTCCTTAATTTCTCTTATCATTTCATTGTCTGTCTTATCATTTTGGCCAGGTAGATAGTGTATACCCTCATCGCTATACTCTTTGCCAACACACATGGGATCTCTGCCCACAAAGATTCTACTGTACCTTTAGTCTCCTGCAAGATTTTTATCCTGTTGGACTCTATGGCATCCCGAGTATAAAGTGCCACCCACCCACCACCAACAACAACTTGACCCACCCTATCATTGCGATATAATTTGTACCCTGGTATAGCAATGTCCCATTGGTTATCCTCCTTTCACCATGTCTCTGAGATGCCAATTAAGTCTATGTCATCATTCACTGCTATACACTCTTAGACTTCTGGCATTGGCATGCAGATATTTCAAAGTATGTTTTTTGTTTCTATTAACAACTTATTTATCAGTTGACAGGAATAATTTGAAATCTTTTAACTCAGATGTTTCTTTACTTATAGGCACAAGGACTACTTTTGCTTTTATTAGAATCTATCTGTTGGGATTCCCTATCTCTCCTGCTTTATTAGTATCTTTCGAAGATACCTCCCTCCAAACCATGTGCTGTTGATCGACTGTCAGCGTTCCCCCTTGTTTTAGTTTAAAAGCTGATCTATCTCATTTTTAAAGGTTAGCGCCAGCAGACTGGCTTCACACTGGTTAAGGTGGAGCCTGTCCTTTTGGAAAAGACTCCTTCATCCCCAAAAGGTTGTCCATTTCCTTACAAAACTGAATCTCACTTCCCTGCACCATCATCTCATCCAGTCTTTGAGACTCTGGAGCTCTGCCTGCCTCTGGGGACCTGAGCGTGGAACAGGGAGCATTTCAGAGAATGCTACCCTGGAGAATCTGGATTTCAACTCTCTATCTAAAAGCCTAAATTTGGCTTCCAGAACCTTGCTCCCAATTTGTCCTATGTCTTTGGTGCTCACGTATACCACGACAGCTCCCCAACTCTGTCTAAAATCCTATCTAGGTCTGCCACCTTCGTATCAAGCAGCAAGTTACATAGCAATTCTCACACCCATCAGCCACCCAGCTATCTACATTCCTAATAACAGAGGGGTAGATTTTATAAATGTACGCGCGGGCGTACTTTTGTTCGTGCACCAGGCGCGAACAAAAGTACGCTGGATTTTATAAGATATGCGCGTAGCCGCGCATATCTTATAAAATCCGGGGTCGGCGCGCGCAAGGGGGTGCACATTTGTGCAACCTGCACGCGCCGAGCCCGGCGCGCGCTGCCTATTCCCTCCGAGGCTGCTCTGAAATCGGAGCGGCCTCGGAGGGAACTTTCCTTCCACCTCCCCTCACCTTCCCCTCCCTTCCCCTACTTAACCCACCCCCCAGGCCCTATCTAAACCCCCCCCCCACCTTTGTTGGCAGATTTACGCCTGCGGAAAGCAGGCGTAAATCTGTGCGCGCCAGCGGGCTGCTGGCGTGCCATCACCCGACCCGGGGCTGGTCCGGAGGCCTTGAGCACGCCCCCGGGCCGGCGCCACGCCCCCGGGCCCGCCCCTGAAACGCCGCGTCACTCGCGTCACGCCCCCCTACACGCCACCGACACGCCCCTCCACGCAAGCCCCGGGGCTTGTGCGCGCCACCGAGCATATGCAAAATAGGCTCGGCGCGCACAGGGGGGGGTTTTGGGGTAGGTTTTCGGGGGGTACGCGCGTATCGTACGCGGGTACCCCTTTGAAAATCTACCCCAGAATCACCAAGCATGATGACCGTCCTAACCATTCCCTCTTCAACAGTAGCCCTGGGAGACTCATCCTTGGTGGGAGGATAATGCATCAGTTGGAGAAAAGGTCCTTGCTACAGGATCACTTCCTGCTACACTAGGGAGATGATCCCTGACCAGGTGACCTTAATAGAGTATTTTGATTCCAATGGGTTATAGAATCTGAGGCAGTACAGGAAAAGATAGGATACTAGAGTATTTCGAATCCAATTGGTTACAGCATTTGAGGCAGTATGGTTTTACCAGAGAAAGATCATGTTCAGCAAATCTGATAAATTGGATGTGGCCTACTTGGATGTCAATAAAATTTTTGTTAATGTTCCCCATAGGAGGCTCATAAATAAATTGAGAAGTTTAAGGGTGGTTAGCAGGATTAGAAATAAGTTAAGTGATAGAAAGTAGACATTAGTGGTAAATGGAGTTCATTCAAAGGAGAGAGGGGTTAACCATGGAGTGCCTGAGGGATCAGACCTGGAACCAGTTTTGGTCAACATTTTCATAAGTCATATTGCAGAAAAGGTTTGTCTTTTTGCAGATAATACTAATATCTGTATCAGAATAGGTACAGAATAGATCTGAATAGATCTGTATCAGAATGGAGTAGACAATATGGGTGATCATATCTGATGATCTCAAAATTACAAAACAGCATAACAAGACAGTGGATCCAATGGAAAGCTAGTGAGGGAATAGGGAGAAGTATAATCAGTAGAAAAACAGAAGTGATAACACCTCTGTACAGGTTGTCGATAAGATCTCATCTGAAATATTGTCTCCATTTCCGAGGCCGTACCTCCAAAAGGATAGACAGAATAGAGATAGTCCAGAAATATCCTACCACAATAGAGAAATTTCTACTCCAAATGCCCCGTGAAATCAGACCTAAGGACCTAAATATGTATACCCTAGAGACATGAAAAGAAAGGGGACATGAGAGAGACATTCAGATACCTCAAAGATATAAATAATGCAAAAGAAGCAAACGGCTTTGCTGAGGAAAGGAAGATCTAGAACAGGGGTCCCCAAGCTATGCCCCGAGGGCTGGATGTGGCCCCTGGCAGCAACAGCAGGAAGAGCTCGATCTGGCCTGCAGCAGTGATGGCAGAAGGTGTTTTGATCTGGGCTGCAGGGCTGGTGACAGAAGCGCATTCCGCCACTACTACTGGCTCAGGTACACGAAGTTGGAAGGGGTGAGTAGCAGCACATCAGAAGGGGCATGGGTGTAGCCTGGTGGTGTAAGACCCCCCACTGATTGGCTGCACTATGCACTGCCGACCTTAGTGCAGGTGGAGCACCTGGGCCAAAGGCAAGGAGAGCCATAAGGAGTTTTTTTTTGGTCACCGTGGAGAGTGGGGCAGCCCACAGAGAGGAAGGATGTGGCAGTACTGCGGGGCTGCCAGGAAAAAAGCAGGTAAGGATTGGAGGTTCCTGGAACTCACAACTGCACCGCCATCTCTTCAGCATTGTGAGGAAGAGAGCGAGGTCATGGTCGTCGTCTCCTAAGAATGCAGGCTTCGGAAGCACAGAAATCCTCATTCTTTTAATCTAGATACCAAGTCCGAGTCTTTCTCCCTGGATTACGGTGTCCAGAGGGGATTGTTTTGTTCATGCCTCAAATCTGGCATTTTGCAATAGAGGAGAGTGAGAGCAGGTGAAAAGGGAAAAGGAATGGGGGAAGGGAAAGAGAAAGAGAAAAGGAAAAGAAGCAGAGAGGAAGGAAATGTGCATGGTGGAGTATGAGTGAGTGTGCCCAACACACACAAACCCCCATCGCTACCCATTTACCCTCCACTCTCCCTGCTCCATTCTTCCCTAGCGGGCAGATATTGGAGAAAGGGGGAGGCAGGGGCACAGTGGAGGTGGGGCAAGGTTGCCAACTTTGGAAAAAAATCTAGAAATATTATTACTGTCACTCTCTCTGCCAAACCTCTGGGAAGCCTATCCCCTGCCTCCCCCTTCCTCAGCATTTTAAATCACCGAAAGGGCCAGACATGATCCCCCTCTCAGCCCTTCTGAGTAAACAACTTCAAGGCGCTCTCTCCTTCTCTCTTCCCTCCTCACCCTCGCTGAGTGATTCGAAATATCCTATGTGGCCCTTCCCTTAAAAAGTTTGGTGACCTCTGTTCTAGAAGAATGAGTTATGGTATTAGGTTCAGAGGAGGCAGGCTCAGGATAACATTAGAAAATATTGCTGCACAGGAAGGCTGATGGATGCATGGAGCAACAACCTAGTGGAGATAGTGGAAGCAAAAACAGTAACATAATTCATGAAAGCATGGAATAATCACATCATCATGTTGTAACAGGAAATAAATTGTTCTTGTCTGTCATCATATTCTATGCAGCACTACAAAGCTTCATCCTCAACTATACCATTTGTAGGATACCATGCACCAGCACCTGTAAACTGAATAGTAAAGAACAAGTGGAGGAGTAGCTGAGTAGTTGGAGCAGCGGGTTATATGCCAGGGAAGCTAGGATTCAAATCCCACTGCTGCCTCTTGTGACTTTAGGCAAGTTACTTCACCCTCCTTTGCCTCATTATACAAACTCAGATTGTGAGCCCTCAGGGGATAGGGACGTATCTATAGCACCTGAATGTAATCCACTTTGAAGTGTCTGAAATAAAATAAATACATAAATAAATAAACTAATGGCAGGAGAAGATAGTGACGCTTTCCTCACTTCCTATCTAGCTACAACACTACAGCCAACCTCTAGCTCACTTTCTGTAGAGGAAGTGAAGTAACTTATAGGACTCTGTTGATACTACTCGCCCCTCATGTACAGTACTAACATAACAGATATACTGAGGAAATGTAAGCAACTTTATCATTCAATAAGAAACTGACACATCAAGACGCAGAGGGCTGACTGATTGCCACCCAGAGAAACTATAGATTGGGATGACATCTCCTACAATGGTGATAAAACAGGAGGATCATTCACACAGCCAGACTTATCATACAAACATCAAACACAAATTCATTTTTCAAACAACCAGTCAAATTGTGTTTCTTGGGCATTTCATATCCCCCACATCTATTTAAGTTGGTTGGATTGGTTATGGACCCTTTAAATTCCTCTGCAGCACTGCCTTTATCGTCGCGTACAGAGCTTTTTTTGCCACTTTTTTTTTTACATGGTTTTCTTCATTGCCTGGTTCTTTGTGAAGATAGCTTCAATATGGCCCACAAACCGATCATCTTGGGCCAACCAGCTGATTCCCCGGGAGCAGCATTGTGACCCAGAGGAGGTACCCTGGAGAATCCTTTTGCCTGTCCCAGATAAGTATTTATCAGTTTTTATACCTGATCTTAGATTGTAAGATATTTTCATAGGGACACATTTCAGAAACTGCTGAGCATCTGGGAACTAGATTCTTCTTTTGGGGGATAGGCTTAACCTGTAAGACCCAGGGGATCATGCTCAGTCACTTCAGATGACAGTCCATGCATAGTTAAACAAACAATTTTACTGAAGGTTATAAATTAGCAATCCAGCAGCACAGAACGCAGAAAAACAGTTTAGAAATACAAAATTCAGCTTCTTAAACAAGCTGAGTAGAAGAGATAAAGGCTTGTGCCCTCCTCCCCAAGCCTCTAACTCCTCTAGAAGCCCCAGCGGGGAAAAAAAAAGAAAGTCCTTTTCTTCCACTCAAAAACGATTCTCAGGCATTCTCAGTATTGGATGCAGTCAGGATAGTTCTCACCCCCTGAGACCTGGGGTCAGAAGCTTCCTGGATCGGACTCCTCAGAAGAATAGGAGAGAGCATCCTTCTCCTGACAGACAAGAAAGTTAGCTCTCCTCTGCTTCCTTGGAGCCCTTAAGAGCATGGCCACTTTGCTGCCTCTCCTGTTCTCCCTGGAAGTCTTTCCTTCTGTCGCCTTTTATAACCTTGGACCACTGACCCGCCCTTAAGGGGATGGACCCTCCTATCAGCCACCAAAGCCAGTGCCACCCCCTGAACCTCTCATCGCTGAAGCATTCCTCCCTTTACTGTCGTCTGGTGAAGCCTGTCATGGGGTTTACACTAGTGTATATTGGGCTGGTGGGATAGTTGTGTATCGTTGGTTTGCCCCCTTTCTGTGCTGGCTTGATTTAATAACCTGCCCCTATAAATAAAAGTGCTGTAACTTAGATCTGTTTCTTCTTGTTGAGCTTTTCCTTGCTTTTCTTTCAGGCTGATCCTGGAGAGGCCAGATTCCTCTCCCTGGTCCTGGGAAGTAGCCACAAGAGCTCTGCCTCCAGATAACAGGCATGGGATTAGCAGGATGGCAGGGTGCCCTGGTGGCTGCAGCTGCTTGCTGTTCAGCAGAGGGCAATACTGCACATCATCTGTAGCAGGGCAGTGAGTTCATTTTTGTCAGACAAGCCAAGCTGGCACACAAAAACAAACGTTGTTAGTGTTTGAACTTGTTATAATTACTGGCAATGTTATTGTATGTGTTTTTTCTTATGTTATGTTTATCTTATGTTAAATTGTAGCTCACTTTGACCATTTGCTTGGAAAGGCAGGCTATAGAACCATATAATTAATAAATAAATTATCATGCATGTAGTGATAGCTTTCAGTTATTCACTATGGATTTGCTTATGTTACTATGGTAGGTACTATAGATGTCTTTTCTGCCATTTGCTGATGTTTATCTGTTAATTTGCAATGTTATACATTTGATTTTATTATTATTATTATGAGTGTTTGAATTGTTACCCGCCGTGAACTTCTGGATACGTGCGGAATATAAATTTCTAGATAAATAAATAAGTAAATATAGGAACATGGTGTTTTGAAGTGCTCTAGCTTTCGTATTCCTATTTGCTACATGCTCAGATTTTTTCTTTTATTACAATGTTGCAACAGATATTATGATTATTACTATCTTTTTGGACGTCTTTCTTTTCTGCTGTTGTTTTCTCCCTCCAACATTTGTCAATTTTCTTCTCTTTAGATGTGGTATTAAAGATGTCCTTTGAAGTTTATTACTTAGGAAGGGTTTAAGTTTATTTCTCCTCTTTTACAGAGACACAATAACAGGGCAGGGGCAGGGGCAACAAGCTGAAGAGCTGTAAAACTTACTATGCCCCCTCACGTTGCAACAGCAGCAGTGGGGACAGCAGGGAAGGGCTCAGTCACACCCTGTGCCTTTCACCATCCCCTCAGCCTTTCAGAAGGCAGTTGAAGATGCATGGTGTTTCCCCCATTTTCTCTCTCAGTGATCCCTCTGCTGCTACCACCTCCCCAGAAAGCTTTCTACAGAGGCATAAGGAACCTTTGCTGGCCCAAGAGCTGAAGTTCCATCTTATCTAAAGTACATCCTTCATGCTAATCATTGGTCAACAGGGGAAGCCACAATAGCGGGAGCCGTTTTCACTCAATCTTTGGGCCTGAGGACACTGCCTCCATGATGTACCAAGGTTCAACTGGCCCCCTGTAGTCGAGGGTCTGAGCCTGTATCTTCTGCCCGGAAGAGGGTATACTTAACATTTTTAATTTTGTTTCTCTTATGTAAATAAATTGTATTGTCCTAGTGCTTCTAATATGTGTTTTTTTTTCCATGTTTTGTGTTGTGATATGTGTGTACCGGAATATCAGAGTGTTGATATGTAAGTGGAAATGTTGTGTATGTGTATGAAGAAGGGGATGTGAGTGGAATTGTACCATAGATTATGTGATAGAAATATGACTATATGTAGTCGTGCTGCTTAGTGTTAGTAGTCAGTATGGGTGAATGATGCTATATGTAGCTCAGTAATACTGAGTTTGTCTTCTGATATTCTAATATTCCTGCAGTCCTGAGAAAACATGGTTACATGAATGTGAGTTGTGGGTTTGAGAAAATGAGAGGCGGATATGTATAAAAAGCCTTTCGTCCATGTAGAAAGTGTGTGCAACGCATTTGTGACAGTAGAGATATGATTGGAGGTCTGGTGGAAAGAAAAATAATAATGGAATTCAGAGCACAGTAGGATAAACAGAGAGATATGTCAATATTTAAAAGATTTATCTGGGTAAAACTGGCTTTTACTCACATAAATCTTCTCCTTTAAATCCCTCCTTTGTCTAGGTAATTTTGTACAGATTTTTTTGTGCAAAGTTACCCAGACAAAAACAGGGTGGAGCTGATTCAGCTGAGGCAAGGCAATTGAGCATTCCCCACCTAAATTTATGCAGATAAGTTCGTCCGCACAAGTAGATGTCCTAGAGTTATCCAAATAACTTTGTCTAGATAACTTATCCACTCGCCTGCTTATTGAATATGGACTTCAGAGGATACCTGAAGATAAGAGAATAGAAATGAAGCAGCAGTTCAACTCATAACAGCAGTTCTATAGGCCTCTAAAAATGCATTAGGTAACCTGCATGGAGCGGCATTTATAATCGTTAACAGCATGTAATCGGGTAACTTGCATGGCGTGGCAGTTACAATCTTAAGCAGCAGTAGTACGGTTACAACGGACCTCCAAGAAAGCACTGGAGTGAATCTGCAAGGAGTGGTGGTTGCAATCATGAGGAATAGTGGTATAACAGAACTGGGCATCCAAGAAGGCTAGACTAATCTTTATAAAGATGATTAAAACCCAAAATTCAGTGATCTTGGGGAGGATGGATTTTTTTTCTACAGCATAAGTAACTTTGGTGGCTGGGAAGAGGGTTATTGCAAAGCTTGTTAATAAACAGAGAAGGTAGCCTGGGTGATGGCTCAAGTATTGGCTGTTTAAGAAGCAGAGCTGATGATGGCAAAGTATGAAATGGCCTACTAGCAGACATGCTTGTAGGATAGGGGTGGGAAAAGGTTTGAGAGGGCAGGAAACAGACATGGAGGAGAGTGGAGTGGTGTTGAGTTACATAAGGGATTTTTATATGTGTATTTACCCAAATTGAAGGAATTTCACTTGAAAAGACTAGTTGGACTACCTTGGCCTTTTTCTGCCATCATTTTCTATATAACTTTGTTATTGAGTAAGTGTGTGAGAGAGAGAGGGAATAAAGATGTGAATATATACCGAATATTAGATGTAGAGTAGAATAAAATAAATTACGTTCATGCTGTTGATGAGATTTCAACCATTAGAGTATGCCAAGTGATTTATAAAAAAAACCCAATCTTTGCCATCCTGATGACAAAAGCCACCTTTAAAAAGTGGCTTTTGAATGAGAAATTTTAGACAAGTGTTTAAAAACATTGGAAAGTTGTTAAAGGTTTTCTAAGGATTTTTCAGAAAGAATAAATAAAAATATATTATAGTCAGTATTCCTGTAATTCCACAAGCATAAACATTTTTTAAGTACGTTAAAATCAGGGCTGACACTTCCATTAGGTGAACTAAGCAATCTCCTAGAGCACCACAGCTTGGGAGGGTGGCAAAATTACAGGAGGAGCCCCGGGACTGTGGGAGGAGCCCATCCTACCAGAGCTGAAGAGCACTGGAGGAGGCCCGGGGCCATTGGCAGAGCCCGTCCCATTAGCAGCCGAGGAGGGTGGGAGGAGGCCTGGGACATCAGCAGAGCCCATCCCACTGACGGTCGAAGAGTGCAGGAGCTGCCGCCAGTAGGTAAGTCTTGGGGAGGGAAAGGTGAAAGACTGATGGTTGCCTAATGCCCTTGCGCAAATCATTTCTATACAAAATAATGTGGGCTGCCTGGATGCTGTAGCACTCTAGACTAAACTTACATTAGTCTGGCATGCATGTATTTGAGTGATTAGGTGTTTGTATGCATATTTGTGGACTGAATGATGGGTGTTTAGTGGACCATCTTTGGTAACTCTTCCTGCTGCTTGACCTAAATATCTTTTGTAGGTCATCATGAATATTTTCATATTTGCAAATATCCCATTAATATCTCCTTTTCTGTTTGGTAGGTGGGTAAATGTTATATTAAGTCAAAGACCAGATATTTAACAGTGTTATCTAGTAATGGGAGATAAGGATTTTAGAGGTTGATGGTCTATGAAATAGATATATTGCCCATTAATTGAAAATAAACCTTCTTTGGAAGAATATTCAGAGTAGAGATCAGTTTTATTATGAATTCCTATAGGGAATATAGAACCACAGCCCCACATAGTGGATGGGGTAAGCCACAGGAAGCACGGACTGCATTGTGTTGGGTCATGAAGTCTCACCATAAAGTTAAATCACAGGGAGAGCTGAATGCAGTGTGTGGGGTTAAGAAGTTTGATATTCAAATGATTTATGTGAGTAAAATTGGCTTTTATCCACATAAATCTTCCCATTTAAAAATATATCACCTTTGTCCAGGTAACTTTACACAAATGTATTAAATTACTCACAGGCCGATACAGTAGCCTGCACTTGGACGCGCGTTTTCCCTTACCCCTTATTCAGTAAGGGGAGGAAAATGCGCGTCCAACCCGCAGCACCTAATAGCGCCCTCAACATGCAAATACATGTTGATGGCCCTATTAGATATGCGCGCGGGATACAGAAAGTAAAATGTGCAGCCAAGCCGCACATTTTACTTTCAGAAATTAGTGCACAGAAAAGCAGTAAAAACTGCTTTTCTGTGCACCCTCCGACTTAATATTATAGCGATATTAAGTCGGAGGTCCCATAAAGTAAAAAAAATAAATAAAATTTGAATTCGGCCCGCAGCTGTCGGGCCGAAAACCGGACGCTCAATTTTGCCGGCGTCCGGTTTCCGAGCCCGTGGCTGTCAGCGGGCTCAAGAACCGATGCCGGCAAAATTGAGCGTCGGCTGTCAAACCCGCTGACAACCGCCGCTCCTGTCAAAAAGGAGGCGCTAGGGACGCGCTAGTGTCCCTAGCGCCTCCTTTTACCCGGATCTACCGCGTCACCTAATTTAAATAGAGAATTGCACGCACCGGCGAAGGGCCGGTGCGTGCGCCGGGAGAGCGGGCGTTCGTCCGCTCTCTCGCGGACTTTATTGTATCGGCCCGTCAGTTGGGAGGATCCTCACTGTACCCTCACTTCCAACTGTAGTCGTGGAAAGATCTTTTAGAAAAGAGATTTGACAAATACTATGGTCTCATAATCCTCCCTAGGAGCTTCAGGCAGCCATGTTAGGGAATTTGTTAGCTTCTACCTGGTCCATGGTACTGGCAGCAAATTCTTCAATCAAAAGGACACAATAACCTGCATCTACTCAAAGACTCCACTCCCGTAACTAGACTTACATCTCTGACACATTACCATTCTCTTCTTAACAACTCAAAAACATTAAGATGTCCAGCAGCAAGACGGGGGTTATCAAATCTAAGACACAAAGTGCCCATGTATGATTATCTACCTTTTGCAGGTTATCTAACTTGAGAGATCATATGCATGCAGCCAGCGTAAAGAATCTTGGCTTTTGGAGAATGAGTCTGATCTCTGGAAGCCAGAGTGGCAAATCTGGAAGAGCTGAGATAGACAGAGGAGACCTTCAGAGTCATAGCAGAGTGGTCCCATCTCCAGTCTGGCAAACCCTGTGCTGCTCTGGAACAGCAAGATCGCCTGGAAAGAGACCATCACCTTGGTGTGGCAGGAAGTGATCCTGTAGTTAGGACCTGCCCTCTAGGTGATGCCTTATCCCCTCACACCAAGACTTGTGCCCAGGAAGGAAAAGTTAGGTCTGCCATTGTAGCTGGCGATTCAATCATTAGGAATGCGGATAGTTAGTGGGTGTGAGGATTGCTTGGTAACTTGCCTGCCTGGTACAAAGATAGCATATCTTGTGCATCACTTACATAGGAGTGTAGAGAGCGCTGGGGAGAAACCAGCTATCATGGAACAGGCAGGGCCAGATTTTGCAGTGGGCTTGCTTGGGCAATTGCCTGGGGTGCCATGAGCTGGGGGATGCCCTGGGCACCACTAGCATCACCCATCCCAAAGTGGTGGGGCCACAGGGGATCCTATTCCGTCACAGCCAAAAAGAGGCCTGCATGACCACAGTGGACCTCCTCCCACAGTGGCCAAAAAGAAGCTCGGCATGGCCACAGTGGATCCCATCCTGCCACGGCTAAAAGACCTGGAGGCCACGGAGGATCCCATTCCACTGTGGCCGAACAGGCCTGGCGTGACCGTGATGGGTACCATCCTGCTTCGGCTGAAGAGAGGCCCATGGGGGGCACCATCAACTGGGGAGTGCCATCAGATGTGGGGCACTTTTCACCAAGGGTATAATTTGCCTTAGAGCCGGCTCAGGATACATTTGGGTACTAACAACATAAGAAAGTGCAGGAGGAAGGTTCTAGAAGACAAATGTAAGTGTTCAGGTAGGAAATCGAAATCCAGAATTTTGGGGGTTACATTCTCAGAAATGCTCCTCATTCCATGCTCAGAACCCCAAAGGCAGGATGAGCTCCAGAGCTTAAATGCATGGATGAGATAATGATGCAAGGAAGAGGGCTTTAGATATGTTAAGATCTGGGGAACATTTTGGGGACGGGGAAACCTATTCCAATAGGATGTTGTTCTACCTTAACCAGGGTGGAACCCAGCTGCTGACACTAATGTTTAAAAAGAAGATAGAGCAGCTTTTAAACTAAATCATGGAAGAAAGCCAGTTGTCACTCAGGAGCACATGGCATATCTTCTAAGAATACTGGCATAACAGGGATGTTAAAATATCCGGATAGGTTGTCTTAAAGGCTGCAATAACCCAGGTGGAATTACATAAAAAACAGACAAATATGAAAGATTCCAAATTACCTATATCAACTGCTATTGAACAGGTTGTGAATAAAAATAAAAAGCATATTTTAAATTGTATACAAATTATAGAAGTCAAACAAATAAGCTTGGGGAGGGTTAGAATATGTGATGCCTAATGAAAATACAGACATAGGGCCAGATTTTAAAAGCCTTACACACATAAATCCAGAGGATTTACGTGCTTAAAGCCCCGGGATGCGTGTAAGTCCCGGGTCTTTACTAAAGGGGCTGTCCGGGGGCGGGGCGGGGGCGAGGCCTCCAACACAGCGGCCATTGCTGCTGTGTCGGAGGATTGCGTGCTGGCAGGCTGCTGGCGCACGCAACTTGCTCCTGTCCGGAGGTAGGCGTAAAAGATAAGACAAAGGTCGGGGGGGGGGGTTAGAGTAGGGCTATGGGGGGGAAAGGTTAGGGGAAGGAGTGGGAAGGTCAGGCTAGGGGGAAGGCAGCGTGGCTCGGTGCGCGCAAGGTGCATAATTGTGCACCCCCTTGCATGCGCCAACCCCTGATTTTATAACATGCACATGCCTGCGCACGCATGTTATAAAATTGGGCGTACATGTGTGCGCGCCGGGTAGCGCATGCACCTTTTAAAATCTACCCCATAATGCGCATCTCCGAGACCTGGTGAAAGGAATATAATTAATGGGACACTGTGATATCAAAGTACAAATTATATTTGCAATGATGGGGTAGATCAAATTAGTAGAGGGGTGGCACTATATGTTAAGGACGGCATAGAGTCAAGCAGGTGAAATAATCCTGCAGGAAACAAAATGCACTGTGGATAGAAATGCCATATGTGATAGCAGTGGATGCATAGTACCATCTGCCTTGCCAGGATGAAGAATCCGAAAGTGAAATGCTAACAGAAATTAAAAAAGCAAATGAAACTGGCAAACACAGGAATAATGGGAGATTTCAATGACCCCAGTATTGATGGGGTAAAAGTCGCATCAGGCAATAGGGAGATGAAGTTTCTAGATGCAATGAATGACTGCTTCCTGAAACAGGTGGTCCAGGACCCAAAGAGAGGGGGAATTATTTTAGATCTAGTCCTCAGTGGCATGAAGGATATGGTGCAAGGGGTAATGATGGTGGGGTCACTTAGCGATAGTGATCAATTCAGAAAAAAACTTGAGACCTGGCTATGTCAACAAGCATTCCCTTAACCCAGACATTCACCAACTATTACATCAACCATGCCTCAGATCATGTACTTAGGCCTTCTATTTAATGCAAGCCAGCTCAGACATTGTACTTGATTAATGCACGCTATTTTAAACATTGTAAATGACTTACTAGAATCACCGAGTTTCCTATCTACTACAGCTTCTTCATCTTCCTACTTCTTCTTCTTCCTAGTTCCATCACCCTTGTTTTATTGTAACTATTTGCCTCTTCATTATGATTAATGTTATGGTTAATGTTAAATCCCTCTGTTCCTTGTAAACCGATATGATATGATTTGTATCATGATTGTCGGTATAAAAAAGTACAAAATAAATAAAATAAATAATGCAGTGAAATTTGATATAATCACTAGAGAGAGGATATTAAGTAGAACAACTTAATAACAACTCCTCCAGCTTTTCTCGGAAGACTTGCTCTATGACAGACATCAAAGACTCCTCCTTCTCCAGCTGAATGATGAGTATTCAAGTCTCTGATGTCTAGAACTACTTGCTCCGTCGGCGCCGCCCTGACCGGGACCTAAGCCCTGCCGACCACCTGAGTCCACGATTGCAACTCTCAATCACCCGGGACCCCCCCACGAACCACGTGGGACCCGCAGCCGACCATCAATCAAGCAGCACCCACCAAATCATAAGCCAGAAGACAGAAGTCATGCCTCACTCCCAACGGAACTGTCATATCCTATAGACAAGGTAAAAGCCCTTTAATCAGGGGCTCTCCCTTCCGGCGTCGCGCGCCGGGCATCAGCAGCCAGAACTTAAATTGTCTTATTGCGCCTCATATACGCCCCTTTTTTTTCATTCCTGGTCCCATAGAACACACGAGTCCCCGCGCCTCACAGTGCCCCGCCTCCACTCACAACGCCGTTAGCATTTCCCCCTTCATCTTCTCCACCTGTACACTCCAAGTATGTACACATTCACCATCCCGATCATCCATACTAGTAGGAGGAACCCTTTTAACAAGCCTACCTCACCCCCAAGCCATCAAAAAAGACTCATTCCAATCATGATCTCACCCCTGAACCAACTGCTGGGCCTCACTTTATTCTCCTTATCTCTGCTTAATGCTCAATCCCTTTCGAAAAAAACTCACCTTCTCTTTGACTTCCTTACGGACTCACAACCGGATTTATGTGCCATCACCGAAACATGGTTAAAGCCAGAAGACACAGTACTAATCAACCAACTCCCTCTACATGCTTATGATATCTTCTCTATCCCCAGACAGAAAAAGAGAGGAGGTGGTCTATTGCTAGCCGCCAAAAAAAAAAACTAGGGTTGTCGCTTCAGTTCACATATGCATCTCCCTCCTTAGAATTTGCGGTCTTTAAATCCAATCAACTTCAAATTGGCCTCACTTACGCCCCACCAGGGCGCCTAGAATCTGACTCATCCCCGTTAATAGAACGTATAGCCAAACACATCAACACAGACTCTCCTGCCATACTTTTGGGGGATTTCAACCTTCATGTGGATGTGACGCCCCGCTCTCCCAGCTGTCACGCGTTTCTCAACACTCTCAACTGCATGGGGTTCAAACAAATCATCAATTAACCTACTCACAAAGCAGGTCACACTTTGGACCTAATTTTCATAAACGAGAGCCTCTCCCCTTACTCACATACAACCTGCTTCTCAATCCCTTGGTCGGACCATAAGTTGATCTCCACCACGCTGAAAAACCACCGACCCATCCACACATCGACACAAGAATCCACGATCCAATTCAGAAAACTATGCAACCCAGACATCATCAGCACACGACTGGAGTCAGAGTTAGAACACCTAGACCTGTCGGACGCAGACTCGGCTACATCCTCCTGGGCCAAAATCACTAATAAAATAGCTGATCTAACCTGCCCTCTTACCTCTAAAATCCTACAAGCAAACAAAGACAACAGGAAACCCTGGTATACCCCACAACTAAAAAACTTCAAGCATGAACTAAGACGTAAAGAACACATATGGAGAACAAACCCCTCAGCAAGTAACCCGACAGCCTTCAAAGAGCTTATGCACCAATACAGGATCTCCATCCTTCGCACAAAGAAAGAATTCTTCTCCCAGAAAATACACCACTTCATTTTTGACCTGAGAGCCCTTTTCTCACTTGTCTCATCCCTCACCAAGCCATCTCCCACTACCATTCTGGATGATCAAGCAGCAAGCAAAGCTACCGAACTAGCTACATTCTTCAAAGAAAAGATCACCAACCTCATCGCGCCACTAAAGGATAAGAGAGCCCATACTCAGCTACTCATCACCACAGGGGCTAACCTAACTTCAATCATGGAATCCTTCGAGCCTACCTCAGCCATAGAGATCGAAAGCATACTAAAGAAGCTCAAACCAGCATCACATCCCTGGGACGCGATCCCCGCCAACCTTCTCATTTCCATCCCAAATGCCATCTCAAAACCTATTGCAGAGATCATCAACTGCTCCCTATCACAAGGTCAAGTCCCCGACCCCTTGAAGCTTGCTATTCTAAAACCCTTGCTAAAAAAAAATGAATCTTTCCCCAGACAACCCAGCAAATTTCCGCCCGATAGCAAACCTCCCATTCATCTCCAAAATCTTAGAAAGAATAGTAAATAAACAACTCTCGGAATTCCTGGAACAAAACAAAATCCTATCTCCTTCACAGTTTGGATTCCAGAAATCCCGTAACACAGAATCCCTCTTAATCTCATTAACAGACTCCATTCTCCTGAACTACGACAAAAAACTGCCTTGTCTTCTAATTCTCCTAGACCTATCAGCGGCTTTTGATACTGTGAATCACACCATTCTCATAGATCGACTATCGGAGATCGGCATCAAAGGCACCGACCTCAGCTGGTTCAAATCGTTCCTTCAAAACCGTTTCTATAAGGTCAAAATCAACAACAAAGAGTCACACCCTGTCAGCTCTACATTGGGAGTCCCACAAGGATCCTCACTATCTCCAACTCTCTATAACATCTACCTGCTCCCCTTTGCCAGGTGCTCTCCAAACTAAACCTAATTCATTACTTATACACAGATGACGTCCAAATTCTTATACCAATTACAGAATCTTTTGATAAAACCTTGGAATTCTGGAACACCTGCCTTCAAGCCATAAAGAACCTTCTGTCGAACCTCAACCTGATCCTGAAACAGACAAGACAGAGCTACTCCTACTCACCCAAGATGGCAACTATTCACAGACCAACTCGCACCCCGCTTCTCAACCAGTTTTCTCCCCTCAAGTAAAAAACCTAGGAGTCATATTGGATAATCAACTGAACCTCAAAGGTTTCATCAACAACACCACAAAGGATTGCTTCTTCAAGCTCCAAGTCTTAAAAAAGCTGAGACCCCTCCTCCATCATCAAGACTACCGGACAGTTCTCCAGGCAATCATTTTTTCAAAAATCGATTACTGCAACTCTCTCCTCCTTGGCCTTCCTTCCAACGCCATTAAACCACTACAGATGTTACAAAACGCAACTGCCAGAATTCTGACCAAGACGAACAGACGAGAACACATCACTCCAATCCTGCAGAAACTACACTGGCTACCAATCAAATTCAGAATCTTATACAAAACCCTAACGATCATTCACAAAGCCATTCACAACATCTCCCCACTGGACCTAAAGTTCCTTCTACAGCCACGAATACCCTCCAGACCGGTGAGATCAGCAAAGTACCCTCAATCAAAACAGCAGTAAGAAAGAGAGCGCTTTCCACCACTGGCCCATCTCTTTGGAACTCGCTCCCACCAGAACTTCGGCTCGAAAGATGCACAATCTCATTCGAAAGAGACTCAAAACCTGGTTGTTCACCCAAGCATTCCCTGACTCAGTAGAACAGTAGAGCATCCTTCACTTTTGAATCCGGGAGACTGCTCACCAGAAAAATCAACTCTTTAATTCAGTCTTTCTAACAAATGTCATAGTATTTCCGAGGCCCGGTGTCCCCTCCTCAGACATCGAGCCAGTTACCTATAGTTAAGAGCTGGCTAGCCAGCTAAAGTTGTTCTCCTTGTATTCACCATGTTAACATTGTTACTGAACCCAAGTTTTGACTTCCTTGTTTAATGTAATGCCTTTGTTTGCGCAGGTTTCATGGTTTAATGTAAACCGAATTGATTTGTAACTTGTTACAAGAATATCGGTATATAAGAGCCCCTAAATAAATAAATAAATAAATAAATGCAGAAGCATTTAATTTTAAAAAGTGAGACTGCAATAAAGTGAGGAAATTAGTTGAAAAATGTTAAATGGACTGGTTAGAAAGGTTAAAAGTTTGAATGAGGCATGGACATTGTTTTAAAATAGCACAATGGTAAACATAGAAACATAGAAATGACGGCAGAAGAAGACCAAACGGCCCATCCAGTCTGCCCAGCAAGCTTCACACTTCTTTTTTCTCATACTTATCTCTTTCTCTTGGCTCTTAGTTACCTTTGGTTCTATTTCCCTTTCACCCCCACCATTAATGTAGAGAGCAGTGATGGAGCTGCATCCAAGTGAAATATCAAGCTTGATTAGTTAGGGGTAGTAACCGCCGCAATAAGCAAGCTACACTCACGCTTATTTGTTTACCCAGACTATGTTATTCAGCCCTTATTGGTTGTTTTTCTTCTCCCCTGCTGTTGAAGCAGAGAGCTATGCTGGATATGCGTGAAGTATCAGTTTTTCTTCTCCCCTGCCGTTGAAGCAGAGAGCTATGCTGGATATGTGTGAAGTATCAGTTTTCCTTCTCCCCTGCCGTTGAAGCAGAGGGCTATGCTGGATATGCGTGAATTATCAGTTTTTCTTCATTGATTGAGGTGAAGAGATTTTATAGGTTTCTTTCAGAAGCGGATCGGGATATTTGGGATGTAATTCTGTCTTTGTTTGGATTGTTTGTAGCTAGGGTCCATTCTAGGCTGGGGGGAGGAACCCTTTTTGTGGTAAATGTATTGGTATGCAAGAATTGTTTCTCACTGAAGAATGACTAAAAAGGGAGTTTGAGTGGTATCCTGGAATGTAGCGGGAGTGGGTTCCCCGATTAAGAGTCATAAGATATTGAAAGCTCTACTGAAATATAAAGCAGATATTGCCATGCTGCAAGAATCACATTTAAATGACCAGGAACATAGAAAATTGGCTAGATAGTGAGTAGGGGACGCTTATTGGGCTTCCTACAAAACCTTGGCATTTCAAGTCCAGGAACAAATCAAGGATCTGAGAGGCAGATATTTAATTCTTCAGGGTTTTTTGAATGGGGAGTCTAAAGTGCTATGTAATGTGTATGCCCCAAATGTTTATGATAAAATCTTCTTCACTGAGATTTTCCAAAAATTACAGGCTCTGGGTGGGGATCCTATACTGTTGGAGGGTGATTTGAATATGGTTTGCGATCCTAATCTTGACAAGTCTCATTGCTGTATTAGAGAACGTTTGGTAAAACATAAAGGGATCCCGTGGCTGTGTGAATGTTTAGACCTATTAGATGCATGGAGGATTTTACAACCTACCGAATGAGATTACACACACATTTCTCGTGCGCATGCTACACAATCTCAGATTGACTATCTACTGACCTCAGCGTCAATGTTTTCTTGGGTCCCGCAGGTGGTCATTGGGCCTCTCGAAATTTCTGACCATGCCATTATTTGGATGGACTTACATTGGGGGAAACAGTCGAGGGGAACAGGGAGATGGCGGTTTCCCATCCAGCTATATGGGGATCAGGTTTTTCAGGTGTTCTTGTGATAGAAATGGAAAGAGTTTCATGAACATAACAAGGGACAAGTTAATGACCCTGTTCTCTATTGAGAAACAGCGAAGGCTGTGCTGCCGAAGGATGGGGGAGCGATATCATTGCTTATCTAAGCTGGTGATTTAAAATGATAGATAAAAGAATTCTTACATTGGAAAAGTTGGCGAAGGAAGATAAATTGTTGTTTGCTGCTTCTCCCACCCCCAAAAACAGATTAGTTTATGTGTTTTCTCAAACAGCTCTAAATTCTCTACTATAACAAAGGCCTCAAAAATCGATGTTTTATTATAAGTATCAATTGTTCAAGTTTGGCAATAAGTATGGTAAAATGTTAGTAGCATCTTTAGTCAAACATTGGGAGGGGATTCGACATATTGCAGCAATTAAGGATAAATGAGGTAAAGTGGTAAATTCTACTGAGGGACTTTGCAAAATTTTTTGGGAGTTCTTTTGCTCTTTGTATGTTAAAGATAAAGTAGAGGTAGGGAAGAAAGCAGACTTTTTTGCTAACATTTCTTTACCCCAGTTAACTACCTCTCAACTGGAGGCCTTAAATGCGCTGTTATCTATTATGGAAATACAAGTGCAAATAGACCAAAGCTGCTCTTTATAAAGCTCTGGGGCCAGACGGGTATGGGGAGAATACTATAAGATCTTGAAAGATATGATCACATGACCCCTACAAGCCATGTTTCTTGGTTGTTTGTGGCAAAACAGTTTCCTTTTCACTTAAATATGGCATTGATTACCATTCTTCCTAAAAAGGGAAAGGATACAATGCTCCCAGAATCCTATTGCCTGATTTCATTACTTAATTACGATCTTAAATTATTGGCTAAGGTCTTTGCAGATCACTTAGCTATACATTTGCCTGCTCTTTTAGCAGAACATCAGGTGGGCTTTGAATTCAGCCCACAATGTTCAGAAAGTGCTGGTCTCCATATCTCAGGGAATACAGTTGAATGTCCCTTCTTTCTTTGTCAGCTTTGATGCTGAAAAAGCATTTGATAGAGTGGATTGGGAATATTTATTTTTTTGTGTTGAAGAAATTTGGGTTCTCAGGATTTTTCTGTGATGTGGTGAAGCTATTATATTCTACTCCAAGAGCACAAATTTTGGTTAATGGACATCTGACAGAGAAATTTGAGGTACAACATGGAACACATCAGGTTTGCCCTTTGTCCCCAAATTTTTCTCTTGACTCTGGAACCTCTTTTGAGGTCAATTCAGGCAAATAAGAGGATAGCAGGAATCCCTGTTGAAGGGCAGGCATTTAAAACTGTAGCCTTTGCTGATGATTTGTTAGTTTATCTCTTTGAGCCACAAGGGTCTTTGCCTGAGCTGCTTAGAGTGATTTATGTCTATGGATTATTTTCGAGTTTTAAGCTTAATAAGGGTAAGTCGGAGGCCTTAGCATCATCCCAGCAGATAAAGATGACTCTTTTTGGTACTTGGGTATAGTGCTTACTTTGGATTTGTCTCAATTGTATGACCTTAATGTTATACCCCTGCTGAAAAATATGAAAAATAAATTTTTATTATGGAATTCTTTGCCATTGTCATTAACTAGACATATTAACCTTTTTAGAATGATGTTATGGTTGCAATGGCTTTACATATTGCAGATATTACCAATTTATTTACAAAAAAGGGACCTGCGATTGGGTTATGACAAGATTTCAAGGTTCTTTTGGCGAGGAAAATGGGCCTGAATCTCCATTAGTCGTTTAATGGGGGGCTGGCGGGAAGGTGGGTTGGAGGTTCCTAGAATTGAACAATATAATGTGGCTTGTATATTACAGAATGTGAAGGATTGGATTTTTGATACTTGTATATATACCCCTCGCACATGGGAAGAGAGCTGGATGTCACCTTTAGTGCTTCAATTTGTCCTGCACGCAGACAACTCAGTCTTACCAGCTTATCTTAAGAAGCATTGTATTGTTCCAGCTCGTAAATGTGCATGGTGGTTTTTCTGTGATAGGCTACATCATAGTCATAGGGAATCTATTTTCATGCCCTTACAGGGTAATGAGAATTTTTTTACCGGATTCACACCCTAAAGCTTTTCTGGACTGGGCGCGGAAAGGGTTGTGTCATAATGCGCAAATGGTGGATGTAGAAGGGCAAATTATTTTATCCCCAAGAGATGGAAATCCAATTTGGAATGAATGTGGGGCAATGTTTTGCTTACAATCAATTGAGGCATTACTGGCGATCTTTGTCACATGCTAACCTTAAAGAAGATTTTAAAGTGCAAGTGGAGGAATTATTCAAATTGGGGTGTGGAGGAGAATGGGAATTTCAGGCTTATATAAAGCATTGTCACAGTTTCAGACTCCTCTTGAACTAGGCCCCATATTGGAGAAATGGAAATTTGAGATTCCGATTCACATGGAGAAGAAGCAGCTGATGTTGGCCCTTGCAAGGATCCCAAAGCTGGTGGAGAATGCTAATCTGAGGAAGACAAAATATAAGCTTTTTCTGAGAGCCTACCTGCCTCCAGTTAAGTTGTTTAGAGCAGGAGTGTTACAATCCGATGTCTGCCCTAAGTGCTCCTCTACTAAGGGAACTTTGGGTCATTATTTTTGGACATGCTCCATAGTTCAAACTTTTTTGGGAAAATTGAAAAGATATCTGCAGCAGGTCCTACAGTACCCTCTCTCATTTACCCGGAAGGAGTGTTATTCGATTGTAAAGAAGCAATTGATGATGTAGAAAAGGGAGCTTGTCTTTTTCTTCAAAAGGCCTGGCTGTTGGGGAAAAAGACTATACTTTCTGTTTGGTATGACAAGGACGCTCCCATATATTGGGCCTGGAGAAATAGTTTACATGCTTTAATGCAGATGGAGAATGTAGATATTACTCGATCTTTTAGATGTAAATTGAAATACATCCAATCGCTCTCCCCTAAAGCGAGAAGTTTGGTACTTAAGTATCCTTAATTGTATGTTGATTGTACCCTCTGTTATGCGCCAATATATCTAACAGGGACGTCTTAGTCATTCTATTTCTGATGTTATTCTTTTTCTTTGCCTTATTGTTTAGCTTTTGTGGGGTCTGTAGGTGTGAGTTGGGGATTTTGGATGGATAAAGGAGGGGAGAGGAGGGAAGAGGAGGGGGTAAAACATGTAAACGTAAGTTGTATTTGTTCTTTGCTGTTGTCCTGATATGCATCAGATTCCCATGTACACCAATCTTTGTTTATTTATGCTTACAATAAAATGATTTCAAATAAAATAGCACATTGGAAGTCCAGATAAAATCAGGTCGGCTTTAACTTGTGGGTACCCATAGGCATAACTGGGAACTTTCCAGATTTCTTTCGGAGATTCAAGGAATTTGTATCAATTGCCGGGTCTCTGGGGAAGCACTAAACAGCTGTAGGCCTCTCTGTTTACTGCTTCAGCCACTCCCCTTCAGTAAGCCTGGAGAGCATGTACTACAGGCAAAATGTGGGGAGAAATTGCAGCTGTAATTCCAGGACTTGGGACCCAACTGAGGGTAGAGTAAGGGTGCACAGGTCTTTTAGGGGTGTGGGAACAGAAAGAGTGCTTGGGTCAGGGAGGGAGGACAGAATTAGCAGGGTGTGAATGGAACAGAGAAAGTTGATAGGATGAGGATGAAAGGGCGTAGACTCAGGAGTAATCGAAGAAAATAATTCTGTACAGACAGGGTGGAGGATGCATGAATAGCATCCCAGTGAAGATGGTGAGACAAGTATACCATCTGAATTCAAGAAAGCATTGGATAGAGTGGTAGGGATTGAGAAGCTGAACAGTTGGTATGGATGGGTAGACTAGATAGGCCATCACATTTTAATGTTTCTATGATATGCATTATTTCCCTCATCACCACCTACTAATCAACAGCAATCTTAGGGTAACCACAATTCAAAGGTTTCCAGGTATGCCCATAGGGTGGAGGGTCCCTCATTATTGCCCTCTCTTCACTGTACCTCACCTCACCTCAAAGGTGGGAGGGACCCTGCTGTCCTCTATAGAGGTGTCAACCTGACAACAGTAGCATTAGGACAGGAAATTCAGTGTGGGGCCGTCCAGCCCTCACATGGTCAGAGGCTCTGCAGCAGTCCCACCCTTCAAACAGGTTTCAATGGTAACAATAGTATAAGCGCTAGCAAGTTGGATGTAAAACAATAAGGCAAGCCACGAGAGAATTTGAAAAGAAGCTTGCCTTACAGGCAAAAACTAATAATAAAACCTTTTTCAAGTATATTCAAAGCAAGAAGCCTGTGAAGGAGTCAGCTGAATCACTAGATGACCAAGTAGTAAAAGGGCACTAAGGGAGGGTAAGGCCATAGCAGAAATACTATATTAATTCTTTGTTTTGACATATACTGAGGAAAATGTGGTAGAGATACCCACACCTGAAATGTTACTTGATGGTAATGATTCAGAAGAATTGAAGCAAATTACTGCTAAACTTGGAAGATGTAATAGAGCAAACTGACAAACTAAACAGCAATAAATGACCAGGACCTGATGGTATTCAGCCCAGATTTTTGAAAAGAACTCAAATATGAAATTTCAGACTTGTGATTAGTAATTGTAACCTATCATTAATAACAGCCACAAGCCACTGGAAGATGGCTAATGCCATTTTTTTTACACCAGCATAGCTTGACATCTATGCTGGTGAAAATGGTAGAAGCTATTCTTAAACACAAAATTATTGGCCATATGGATAGACATGGAGCCAACATAGATTAGAAAAAGGAAGTCTTGCTTTACCAATATCCTAGATTGTTATGAAGGTGTTAATAAACATGTGGATAAGGGTGAGCCAGTCAATATATTGTATCTGGTTTTCAGAAAACATCTGACAAAGTCCCTCATGAAAGACTCCTCAGGAAATTAAAAAGTCATGAAATAGAGGCGCTGCCTTATTGTGGGTTGGTAACTGGGTTTAACTGGTTAAAAGACAGAAAACAGCGTAGGACTAAATGGCCAGTTTTCCAAATAGCAAAAGGTAAATAGAGGCGTGTACCAGAGATCTGTACTGGGACTGGTGCTGTTTAACTTATTCATAAACTAGCTGTTAAGCCCGTAACAACGGGCTACATTAACATTCTTTTTTCAGTCCATTTCCTTACCCCTCATTCTTCCCTCCCTCCCCTCATTCACCCCCACCCTCTAGTCTCTCTCCCACCTCCCCTCCCACTCCCCTCACTCCCTCCCTCCCCTCCCCTCACTCCCCTCACTTTCCTCCCTCCCCCCTCTCCCCTCACTCTCCTCCCTCCCTCCCCCCCCTCTCCCCTCACTCCCCTCACTCTCCTCCCTCCCCCCTCACTCCCCTCACTCTCCTCCCTCCCCTCCCCCCTCACTCCCCTCACTCTCCTCCCTCCCCTCCCCCCCTCTCCCCTCACTCTCTTCCCTCCCCTCAGCCACTCTCTCCCCTCAGTCACTCCCCCTCTCTCAGCTCATTCACAACCCCTTCGGATGGCGCAGACGGAAGATCTCTGGGGGAGGTCCCTCCCTCGCGCGCCACCGCTACTGCTCCTCGCTGCCGCCGCTGCTACTGCTCCTCACTGCCGCTGCCGCCGCCACTACTGCTTGTCGCCATTGCCGCCGCTACTGCTTGTCGCCATCGCCGCCGCTATTGCTCGTCGCCATCGCCGCTACTGCTCCTGCTCCTCGCCATGCCATTTTTGTTAAAGGCAAGCTCTGACCGACATGCTGCCCGCGCATGCGCGGTAGAGCTGCTCTCTACTGCGCATTTGCGGCACGTCGGTCAAGCCTCATTTATCTAATAGATGATCTGGGAAAAGGAGCAACAGGACTAAGGTGATCAAATTTACAGATATTACAAAATTATTCAAAGTTGTTAAAACACGCAGGGATTGTGAGGAACTGCAGAAGGACCTTGCCAGACTAGACATCTAAATGGCAGATGGAATTTATTATGAACAAGCGCAAAGTTCATATATAGGGAAAAATAGCCAAATTAAGAGATACACAACACTGGATTCTGTATTAGGAGTTACCAACCAGGAAAATGATCTTGGAGCCTTTGTGGACAATACATTGAAGTGCTGAGCTTAGTGCGTGGCAGCAGTAAAAAAAAAACCGAATAGAATGATAAGAATGAATTCAAAAGGAAGGGAAAATATAACAAAGAAAACATAATACCTCTCTATCAATCTATGGTATGACCACACCTTGAGTATTGTGTGCAGTTCCAGTTGCCTCGTCTCAAAATAAATAAATAAAGCGGCCCTAGAAAAGGTGCAAAGAAGGGCAACAAAATGATCAATGGGATGAGCTCTCTTATGAAGAAAAGGTTAAACAGGTTTAGGATTCTTAAGTTTGAGGAAGAGACAATTGAGAGGGAATATGATAGAGGTTTATAAAATCATTAGTAGAGTGGAACAAGTAATAGAAACATGATGGCAAAGAAAAGGCCATACAGCCTATCTTGTCTGCCTATTCACAAAAGAAATATTTACTTAAATTACTCCTGGGTCTACCCCCTTTCACTCTCATCCCATGAACCCTCGTTTCAGAGCCTCAATTCCATTGAAAGAGTCCTGCATCCTGTCAAATGATACCTTGGAGGTATTTAAATGTCTCTACCATATCTCCCCTTTCCTGACTTTCTTCTAGGGCAGTGGTTCTCAACCTTTGTTCTATCGGGACACACCTGACAGATGGTTCTCACATGCATGTCACACTGAACCCATGATCGTCACAGGGCTAGATGTAAAAGTACAGTTTGCATCCACGGGAACCCCCCCTGACCCACAATAATAGATACAAAGCAGAATTACGACATTCCCCATACAACTCACTCTACAAAAAAGATATTCTGGTTCTGGTGTCATCTCAGTAACAGCAACTCAAACTCCTTCTACTACCAGGCTCAATAGCCCTACTTATGAAAAGACAGCAGTTTACCACCAATGCATATCCTCTTGAGAAAACACAACAAATAAGACTAATACAAACACTTACATGCTAGTAAAATATCTCATCTCGGTAACAGACACAGAACCGACCTAACATACTCCCAGGATCTGTAGTAATGCACATAAACTAATCCGCACACAGTTACACCTGTATTAAGGAATACACTCAAACCGGAGCAACCCTATCTATGAAAAGGCAACACTACAAATATTAAATCAGGCCCTAAAAACCAATACACCTCTTATTAGGAAAACAGAACTAGCAAGCAGCTATAGATCCCCACACAGAAATAATTGTAAAACTGTACTAATAAGCAGAATAAATGTTTCAAAACAGCTATGAACAGAATAACATCCAACAATTAAACACTCATAAAAACTATTAAAAATTCTCCAAACACCAATAAAATATTTCAAAAAAGCAGACACATCACATAATATTAAATAATTAAAATGGCAGTCAATCAAGAAAGATAAACTTAAAAAGCCACCTTTACTTACCCCCTCCAACAGCTCTCCTACTCCTGTCCTCTTCCATGCAGGCCGTAGCACACACCAGAAGCAGCAGTAGTGGCTAAGCTCTATACTCATGGTCCTCTTCCTTAGGGAACCCAAACCCAACAGTCCTATTCCTCAAAATACAAAAAACAACAAAAGGACACTGTATATAATTTTCAGTGCTGTGACGCTCAATACATATTCATATCCAATGATATTGATGAAACCGCATCAGCAAGCCTGACAACTGCAGTATATCTTACAACTGCCTTCCGGTCTGATTGTCATTTGCGGTGTTGTTTTGTTCGTTAAACTATATTATTTTCAAGGTTGTTTTAAAATGTCAATTCAACAGACATTTGAGTGATCCGTCTGATCCCAATGCATAGATTCAATATTAGATCCGACAGCGGCCGGTGTTTTGTGACTTGTCAGTCGCTTCTTCAGGAGTGTATTTTGTTATAACCAATACTTCTTCCCGGACTCATCCGTCTCAAAACATTTCCACCCACATAGAGTGGAAATGTTTTGAGACAGATGAGTCCAGGAAGAAGTTTTGAGATGGATGAGTCCGGGAAGAAGTATTGGTTATAACAAAATACACTCCTGAAGAAGCGACTGACAAGTCGCGAAACACCGGCCGCTGTCAGCCGCTTTTTCTTATTACTTTTATTTATGTTCCTAACAAAAAGGATAGCTGCCCTTAAATTATATTCCCTTTTGTTTTGCCCACTGCTCATTTACTTCCCCTAGATTTCCCTGTCTAGTTAATGACTCCTTGAGGTACTCCCCCATTTTAACAAAGTTAGTTTTCCTGAAGATTAGAATCTTTGCCTGTGCTCTAATACTAAACCACACTATCTGGTGATCACTGATCCCAGATGATCATCCACTATGACATCAGAAACACTGTCTCCGTTGGTAAGCATTGGGTCCAGTGTCACCCTGTCCCATGTTACCAGTTGATGAAACAGTTATCCCTGCAGGGAATCCAGAATCTCACTGCTTCTAGAAGACACTGCAGCCTGGAGGTCCAAATCAACATCTGGCAGATTTAAATTACCTAGCAGTAGGACCTCCCCTATCATAGCAATATTGTGAATATCCTCCATTAAATCGCTAGCCATTTCTTCTGGCTGCAATGGAGGTCTGTATATTACACCAGTATAAATACTGTATTTTTCGCTCCATAAGACGCACCTGACTATAAGACGCACCTAGGATTCAGAGGGGGAAAATTAAAAAAAAAAAAATTTGTGCTAAACCGGCTATGCGTCTGGGCGTCTTATGGAGCAAATTAGGGGAGTGCATAGCGTTTTTTTTTTCTCCCCATTTTGTTTTCGGGTCTGGGGAGGGCCATTTCGGTCCACTCCCCAGATCAGAAAACTTTTCTTTCTCTGGGAACCCCTCCCCCCCCAAAAAAAACTCCATCCCAACCCTTTAAATTAACAACCCCCACCCTCCTGACCCCCCCCAAGACCTGCCGACTTAATTTACTGCAACCCCCCACCCTCCTGACTCCCCCAAGACCTGCCGACTTACTTTACTACAGCCCCCACCCTCCTGACCCCCCCAAGACCTGCCGACTTAATTTACTACAACCCCCCACCCTCCTGACCCCCCCAAGACCTGCCGACTTAATTTACTGCAACCCCCCACCCTCCTGACCCCCCCAAGACCTGCCGACTTAATTTACTGCAACCCCCCACCCTCCTGACCCCCCCAAGACCTGCCAAACGTCCCTGGTGGTCCAGCTGGGGTCCAGGAGCGGTCCGGGAACAATCTCCTGGGCTTTGGCCGTCGGCTGCCAGTAAACAAAATGGCGCCGACGGCCCTTTGCCCTCACTATGTCACTGGGACCGACCAATAGCAGCGGTCCTTCCCAGTGACATAGTGAGGGCAAAGGGCCGTCGGCGCCATTTTGTTTACTGGCAGCCGACGGCCCACGCCCAGGAGATCGTTCCCGGACCCCCGCTGGACCACCAGGGACGTTTGGCAGGTCAGGAGGGTGGGGGGTTGTAGTAAATTAAGTCGGCAGGTCTTGGGGGGGTCAGGAGGGTGGGGGTTGTAGTAAATTAAGTCGGCAGGTCTTGGGGGAGTTAGGGGGGGGGTTTGTTAGATTTTTTTTTTTTAATATTCGCTCCATAAGACGCACATACATTTTCCCCCCACTTTTGGGGGAAAAAAAGTGCGTCTTATGGAGCGAAAAATACGGTAAATGCTTCATTTCCTTTTTCCAGGTTAATGCATGGTACCTCCTCCTTACCCCATGAACCCTGTAGTTATGTTGCTTTAATATTATTTTTATATATAATGCCATTTTTCCTCCCATCCTACCTTGTCCTTTCTGAATTGATTGTTGCCCAGTATAACTATATCCCAGTTGTGGTTTTCTGTATACCACGTCTCCATCTCAGCCATTACATCCAAGTCAACCTCTTCCATGACTGCCTCTAGATCTGGAACTTTATTTCCCATACTATGAGTATTAGTGGACATATCTTTCCACATGTTGCCTTTTTTCCCATTTATCTATAAGTGTTTAAAGATTAACTTACCTGAGTACTTTTACATACCCTTAGGGTTTTGTTCACCAATACCCAACAATTCTAGTTTAAAGCCTTCCTCAGTGGGTTTGCCAGTCTGTTCTGGAAGATGTGGTACCCTTTCTTCAAAAGATGGACTCCCACATCAGCTGATGTCCTTGGAACATCAGGAAGCCAAAATACTGTCAGTGACACCATTTATGCAGCCATTCTTTCATCTTCAAAATGCGATCTTCCCTACCTTGACTGGAAGGACTGAGGAGTATACTTCCTGTGCACCTATCTGCTTTATCTTTTCTCCCAGAACCACAAAGTCACTTTTGATGTGCTCTGTGTGGTACCTAGCAGTGTCATTTGTGCCAACATGGATGAGCAAGATTAGACAGTATTCAGTAGGCCTGATGATTATCAGCAATCTCTCAATAATGTCTCAGATTTTGGCCCCCAATAGACAGCACACTTCTTAGAACAATATGTCCGGTTGGCAGATGGATGTCCCTGTGCCCCTCAAAAGCAAGGTACCAGCCACTCCTACCCTCTGTCTTCTAGGTACACTGGTTATTGAGCCCTGTAGCTTTGGGGTTTGCAAATTTCAGTTTCTCCTCCTCCATTTCCAGGGTTACATTCTGGTTCTTCACATCAAGGGAAATCAGAGTCAGGGTGTAGGGTCTAGTGGCTATAGTAATCTAGGTCCAGTTATAAAGGTGAACCAGTAGATGTAGTATACTTGGATTTTCAGAAGGCGTTTGACAAAGTTCCTCATGGGAGGCTTCTAGGAAAAGTAAAAAGTCATGGAATAGGTGGCGATGTCCTTTCGTGGATTGCAAACTGGCTAAAAGACAGGAAACAGAGAGTAGGATTAAATGGACAATTTTCTCAGTGGAAGAGAGTGGACAGTGGAGTGCCTCAGGGATCTGTATTGGGACCCTTACTTTTCAATATATTTATAAATGATCTGGAAAGAAATATGACGAGTGAGATAATCAAATTTGCAGATGACACAAAATTGTTCAGAGTAGTTAAATCACAAGCAGATTGTGATAAATTGCAGGAAGACCTTGTGAGACTGGAAAATTGGGCATCCAAATGGCAGATGAAATTTAATGTGGATAAGTGCAAGGTGATGCATATAGGGAAAAATAACCCATGCTATAATTACACAATGTTGGGTTCCATATTAGGTGCTACAACCCAAGAAAGAGATCTAGGCGTCATAGTGGATAACACATTGAAATCGTCGGTTCAGTGTGCTGCGGCAGTCAAAAAAGCAAACAGAATGTTGGGAATTATTAGAAAGGGAATGGTGAATAAAACGGAAAATGTCATAATGCCTCTGTATCGCTCCATGGTGAGACCGCACCTTGAATACTGTGTACAATTCTGGTCGCCGCATCCCAAAAAAAGATATAATTGCGATGAAGAAGGTACAGAGAAGGGCTACCAAAATGATAAGGGGAATGGAACAGCTCTCCTATGAGGAAAGACTAAAGAGGTTAGGACTTTTCAGCTTGGAGAAGAGACGGCTGAGGGGGGATATGATAGAGATGTTTAAAATTATGAGAGGTCTAGAACGGGTAGATGTGAATCGGTTATTTACTCTTTAGGACAGTAGAAAGACTAGGGGGCACTCCATGAAGTTAGCATGGGGCACATTTAAAACTAATCGGAGAAAGTTCTTTTTTACTCAATGCACAATTAAACTCTGGAATTTGTTGCCAGAGGATGTGGTTAGTGCAGTTAGTATAGAGGTGTTTAAAAAAGGATTGGATAAGTTCTTGGAGGAGAAGTCCATTACCTGCTATTAAGTTCACTTAGAGAATAGCCACTGCCATTAGCAATGGTAACATGGAATAGACTTAGTTTTTGGGTACTTGCCAGGTTCTTATGGCCTGGATTGGCCACTGTTGGAAACAGGATGCTGGGCTTGATGGACCCTTGGTCTGACCCAGTATGGCATTTTCTTATGTTCTTATGTTCTTATCGTATGGTCCAGTTTCACCTTGCCCTCTGTTTGAGTTTTCCAACCTTGACACCTCAATAAGCATTTCATTAATGTAGTCCTAATTCTCCCAGATGCTTCTCAGGCTTCCCTTTTCCAAACTTCTGCCACCTGTTTCCTGACAGAGTTGACCTGCAGACATATTTCACACTAACTGATAAATAGGGGATGTTTATTTACCCTTTCAAATAATACTGAGACTAGGGGACACTCCATGAAACTAACTAGTAGCAAATTTAAAACAAATTGTATTTTTTTACTCAATGCACATTCAAGCTATGGAGTTTGTTACCGGAAGATGGAGTCAAGGCATTTAGCATAACTAGGTTTAAAAAGGGTTTGTATAAGTGTTTGGAGGAAAAGTCCATAAACTGTTATTAGCCAGGTAGATTTGGGGAAGTCAGCACATATCCCTGGGAGTAAGCAACAAACAAAATGGATCTTTTCTTTTTTGGGACCTGTCAGGTTCTTGTGACCCATATTGGTCACTATTGGAGATAGGATGCTGAGCTTGATGGACCTTTGGTTGAACCCAGCATGGCATATCTTATGTTCTTATGGCTGTCTGCTAGTTACACACTCTCCTTTCCTCTGTTGTGTTCTGCCCAGATTCTCTTAGGCACATACTAAGTTAAGTCCTAGGTCTACCCTCTAGGGGGGTCTCTCTATAGGAGGTCTGCTGGGACATACGGGGGTTACATATGCTTGCCATGCATTATTGCAGAAGGAAGCAGGGATTGTCACAATCATTCAGTATTGTGTTTTTCTTTCTCATCTTCTTAGAGGAGTTACTGGTGTTCCTATTCTTGTTTTTAACCTGATCAGTTATGAAAGATTATAGTCTATGCTTTGGTGAATCCCTATTGTGTTATGGTTTCTTTTCATGGCTACTCCATTCATCTCTCTGCGTTTCTTTTTCTTTGTAAGTTTGATGGGTGTTGTAGATAGCTAGAGTTTAAGGAAGGGTTTATGTACTTGCTGTCTTATATATGGCTTATCTTCTTTTGCAGCCAGTTAGATGCTTTTCCTGCTACTGTAGAAGCAACAGCAGGAGAAAAGAAGAAAGACCCCAGGCCTCTCAGATCTATAAGGCCATAGAAGGTGTGAAAGGGGCCAATCTGTACCTCTCATTCCCTCACCAGCACTGTCTCGTCAGCTGATGAAGATGCTGGGAGTGTAATTTGATTTTAATGTTTTTTCTATATAAATAAATATCTATTATCAGTTCTTTTATTACCTGTTTTATATAATACTGTATTCAGTTAAGTAATGACTAGTTAGCTGCATATGGACTTATATGTGTGTGGTGTGAAGGAGGGCTGTGGTTGATGTAATGCTACATTAGCTTCTGTGATACATAATATACAGTAGTTCTATGTGGAGCTGTCAGCAGACTGTATGAGTGAATAATGCTCGACAACGTAGTATTGCAATATGACAACAGTGTTGAGTTTTGTGATCTGTCTACAGCTCTATCCATCCACATTGCTACAGATGTGTGTTGTGTAGTTATAAAAAAGATTAGAAGAGTATACTTGAAAAAGGGTTTCCATGCATTTAAAAAGCATATGAAGTGCAAGTATGAGGTCTGTGAGAAAGTGAGAGTGAAACATGCGTTGTGACTGAAAGGAAACAAAGCCTTAATTTAGCATAAGAGTTAATATCTAGAGCAATATAAGTCTTAGGATTGGCCAGAGCTGTTTACAAAAGATGAGTGCTGCAATTTCCAATAGGAAAAATGGATCTGGCCTTTTTTATTCACTTTTATAAAGCAACATTTGCATGAAGCTTTATCCAGTTTAAACACAGGGAAGGTGATAACTTTTTTAGGTTAGTTATCCTTTAGAATTTCGAGTAAAACCATAATTTATTCCAGTTAGTTTTCCTATTTTTCCATATCATGAATTTTTTTATTTTTTTTTTACTGTCAAAATTGCTTCTGAAAACATAAATGAAAACTGCTTAGGAGAAGCAGCATTCTGGCTGTAACTTATGCTAGTCCTCAGCAAGATTAAATAAGAGCTCTGGGAGGTGAATAAAAGTTGTGTCTGTGGGAGGTGTGGACGGAATAAATACAGCTCCAGTGGCTCCTCCTCCTGCACACTCTGAATATGTTTTTTTTCAGGCTGTAACAAATTTTTGGCTTATTATCTCCTGAAAGTCTGGTTTTTCAGCATTTGCTATTTGGGTTTTTTTGTTTGTTTGTTTTTTTCAGTTTCTCGCCTTCCATGGGACAAAATGATTTTAGGTGAATGGAGTCTATAGTCAGAAGAGGGGTGGGAAAAAAGAAAAGGAAATGGGGAGAAGAGACAAAATAGGGAAAAGAAGGGGGGAAGGGAGACAAAGGGAAGGGGAAGAAGACAGATACACAGTGTGGGAGGAGACAAAAAGAAAAGCCACATAAGCCAAGTAAGGGGCAATTTTGTAACTGCCCACAAAAAAATGAGCCTTATATGTGCATAAGTTACACCAGTTCTCACAAGGAAAGTGCCAAAGTACATTCCTTTTGGAATTTATCTCGCCAAAACTATTCACATACAATTAGACCTACTAATTTGTGTGCGGTTTTTTGAAAATGCATGTAAGTTCAGGCCCCTCCTCAAGCCTGTTCCCAGGAATGCCGTTGCTCACTCCATGTAAACTTAAGGTATGACATGTGAATTTCCCTGCCTATCAGGTGAGCAGTTTTATAACTGGCCATTTCCTGGAGCAAAGTGGGAAATGCCTTTGAAAATTCACCTGTAAATTTTGTTTTTAAGTTGCAAATGAAATTGAAAATTGTAAATAACAATTGCTATTTTCAGACTATAAATAATGGACTTTAAACCATTACAATCATAAAAATGCCATGTTTACACTTCTAATTTCTACAAGGTGGGCCACCACTTTTTCTTGACAGCTGTTAGATAGTTCGAAGGCTCAATGGCCAGGAAATCTATTTATTTATTTATCTTCTGCTTTTTGACACTTCAGAGTGGATTATATTCAGGTACTGTAGGCATTTTCCTGTCCCCCGAGAGCTCCTAATGTAATTGTACCTGAGACATTGAAGGATAAAGTGACTTGCTCAAGGTCACAAGCAGCAGCAGCAGTGGGATAGCCACTGCTCTAACCACTAGGCTACTCCTCCACTCTACTACTGGCACAAATTCAAGACCTGAGAGCCAGTTAATCTAATTTTCTGGATTAAAGCCTCTCTTGGCAGCAATCTTCTTAGACTTAGTGAATGGACTACTTAAAGAAAATGTTTTTGTGTATTTTGGTAGCATTTTCACAGGTTTTTGGCTGCTTATTGATAATGGTTTTCATAAACGTACCCAAATTATATTTTTATGCCAAAAACATTGGTTAGTATATTTTTAAACAAAATTATTCAAATTATTTACTTTATGAATAGCACATCAAATCTAACTTATAGTGTCTCTAATGCTGAAGATCTCAGCCAATATGCATGAGGCATGGGTAATACAGTAACTGTATGACGGAATAGCTTGTGTGTTATTTTGGACATAGAGTACATAACCAAACACATACATCAGGTTACCAACCGTGGCTCCATATTTATTAGTAGGCCGATTCAGTATGGTGTGCTCGGCCGAGCGCACTGTTTAGCATCCATTTGGCTGCGCATTTTCGACGCGCTTCTATTACCCCTTATAATGTAAAGGGTAATAGTGCCTTGAAAACGCACAGCCAAACTTGCGAAAACTAATAGCGCTCATCATATGCAAATACATATGCAAATGCATGTTGACGAGCCTATTAGTTAGTCGCCTGGGATACTGAAAGTAAAATGTGCGGCTTAGCAGGCGTTAATCATAGACAGCACCGGGAGAGTGTACAGAAAAGCAGAAAACACTGCTTTTCTGTACACCCTCTGACTTAATATCATAGCAATATTAAGTCGGAGGTCCCAAAAAAAAAAAACAAAAACTTAAAAAAAAAAAAATCTGTCCGCTGGTCCCCAGATTCGAAAACGGATGCTCAATTTTGCCGGCGGACTGAACCCATGGCTGTTAGCGGGTTTGAAAACAGACGCCGGTAAAATTAAATGTCTGTTGTCGGACCCGCTGACAGCTGCCACTTCTGCTAATAAGGAGGTGCTAGGGATGCGCTATTGTCCCTAGCGCCTCTTTATCGCCCGTCCTCATTTAAATAAAGAATCGTGCGCCCAGGAGAGGTGCCTGAGCGTGTGTCGGGAGAGCGGGCACTCAACATGCAGCGCCCGCTCTCCCACACTTTATAGCCTGTAGGACAGGCTGAGCCAATCCTGGATTCATGCCATTGCCTATGCAGATTTGTAGTTCTGATTACTTTTGGGAAAATTCAATCACATCAAGTTTATTTATACCCTATCTTTCCAATGGCAGCTCAAGGCAGGGATCAATAATTTTAAAATAATGTCGCTGGCGAGGCCTCACCTGGAGTACTGCGTTCAGTACTGGGGCCCGTATCTCAAAAAGGATAAAGCCAGGATAGAGGTGGTCCAAAGAAGAGCGACCAAAATAGTGAGGAGCCAGCATTGGAAGACTTATGAGGAGAGACTGAAGGATCTGAATATGTATTTCTTGGAAGAGAGGAGGTGCAGGGGAGATATGATACAGACCTTCAGATACGTGAAAGGTTTTAATGATGCACAAGTGTCAAACCTTTTCCATTGGAAAGAAATCAATAGAACTAGAGGTCATGAAATGAAATTCCAGGCAGGTCAACTCAGAACCAATGTCAGGAAATATTTCTTCATGGAGAGGGTGGTGAATGCCTGGAATGCCCTTCCACAGGAGGTGAAGAGAAAACAATGAAGGAATTCAAAGGGGCATGGGATAAACACTGTGAATCCCTAAAAGGCTAGAGGATGGAAATAAAGAAAAGAGTGCATGGGGATAACTTGCTGGTGTGGCAGTTGCTACCCTTAACAAATAAGCTTTGATAATGTTAGATAATGTTAATGCAACTCCATCATTGCTCTCTGCTTCCATGGCAAGGGTTCATGGAAATTGGATTCAAACAGCATGGGGGGGGGGGGCCTGACTTTTAAGGTCTGGGAAACTGATAAGTATGAGGTTACCCTGCACAGTGTGAAAGATACAGGCATAAGCTTGCTGGGCAGACTGGTTGGATCATTTGGTCCTTTTCTGCTGTCATTTCTATGTTTCTATGTTTCCATAAAAAATAATTCTGTAAAAGACACAATAGACTATGACAAGAGTACAATACAATACAAAATAAATATCAAATATATCATATAACATCAAGTTATATGCCTCCGGAGCTTCGCCAAGAAACATGTCATCAAACTTTTAAGAAACACCTAAAAACATGGCTCTTCCGACAAGCCTTCCCGGAGTCTCAAGAACACGCTGACACCGGTCAAAGGGCATAACAGCCCACTATGGGACCCATGATCACTCTCACTTCCCTTAGGGCCCGCTTACGCCTGATTTGGACAGTCCATATGTTACGAAAGATACCCTAGTACAGGGGTCAGGAACCTTTTTGGCTGAGAGAGCCATAAACGCCACATATTTTAAAATGTAATTCCATGAGAGCCATACAATATGTTTAAAACTAAATACAAGTAAATGTGTGCATTTTATGTAAGATCACACTTTTAAAGTACAATAAGTCTCTGAAAATATTACACCAGGCCTTAAGACACCAATACATCTCCTATTAGGAAAACGGACCAAGTCAGGCTGCTATAGAGTCCTACACAGAAACTACACGCCAGCAGAAAACCTCACCTGAATCACGTGCTGTCCCTCACCTAACATAGAATAAAGAGACCAAAACGCATAACAAGAAGCATGCAGACAAAAACTGAATTGGAAACTGCAACAAGCCAGAGTCTCTGTATGCAGTGTAACAAAGGAAAAAAGAAACATCACACATCCTTATAAAACAAATCAAGAAATATAAAATCATCAGCAGTAAAACTGTACCAACAAAAAGAACATATTTCGAAACAGCTGATGAGTGGAATATCCAATAATTAAAAACTCATATAAAACATTTCCAGATACCAACAAAATATTTCAAAATAGCAGACACAAAGATCCAGTAATGAAAAATAATAAGGATACAAAAATTTTTTTTGCTCTGCATACCTGGGAACGTTTGATATCCAGGTGTCCTGAGATTGTTCTGAATTAGCAGGAGGTGGGGTGGTTTGCTTGGAACTTTCTCCTCTCTCAGTCACATACCAGCGCTCTCTCTCACACTGGCTCTCAATGACACACCTATACACACATGCTCTCAGTCACTCACATATACAAATGTTTTTTCTCTCTCACTTATATAGGCTCTTAATTACACATTTACACACATGCTGTCTATCTTTTCACGCTTACACACACACAGGCTTTCAATCACATAAATACATGCTGTCTTTTTCTCTCACACACAGACTCTCATTCACATGCTTACAAACATGTCCTCTCTTTCTCTCATTTACACACAGGCTCTCAATCACATACTCACATGCTCCCTCACCTAAATCAGCTCTCAATCACACACATACACACATGGTCTCTCTCTCTCATTTAAACACAGGCTCTCAATCACATACTCACATGCTCCCTCACCTAAATCAGCTCTCAATCACACAGACACACATGGTCTCTCTCTCTCATTTAAACACAGGCTCTCAATCACATACTCACATGCTCCATCACCTAAACCAGCTGTCAATCAGACACAGACACACATGATCTCTCTCTTACTTATACACACAGGCCGCGGGAAGAAGAGAGCACCGGCGTGCTCTCTTCTTCCCGCGGCCCGGAAGAGGAAGTGGAGAGCATCGGGTGCCTGCGCGGGAAGACCCGCGCAGGCACCCGATGACTCCAGCGCTGGCACCCGGCTGACACCCGATGACTCCCGCGCAGGCACCCGGATGACTCCAGTCGGCGTGCTCTCTTCTCCTCCCCCCCGCGGCCCGGAAGAGGAAGTGGTGAGCATCGGGTGCCTGCGCGGAAGAAGAGACCACGCTAGTGTGGTCTCTTCTTCCCGCGCAGGCACCCGATGCTCTCCACTTCCTCTTCCGGGCCGCGGGGGGGGGGGGGGGGGGAGAAGAGAGCACGCCGGTGCCGCTGACTCCAGCTGCCTGCCGCGTTCCGCCCGGGCTGACAGCATTTTAAGCCCGGGCGGCGGAGGACCGGGGAGCAGCTGGGTCAGCGGGGAACCGCGAAGTATGGCGACACTTGTCTGCGAGCCAGATGCAGCCCTCAAAAGAGCCATATCTGGCTCGCGAGCCATGGGTTCCCGACCCCTGCCCTAGTAGATGCATTAGTTCATGTTATGCCCATTAACATTGTTCGCTGTTCCATGTATCATTTCATTTCATTTTATTTATTTTGTTACGTCTATTAACGCTGTTCGACGATTCATTTATTACTATTTAATATTTACGTTCTATTGTTCAGACACCTTGTTTAATGTAACGCCTTAACCGCGACTGTTTTGTTATAATGGAAACCGATCTGATATTTGTATCGAGAATGTCGGTATATAAAAATTATAAATAAATAAATAAATAAGTACATAAAAATACTCACATAGCATCAGACATGCTCAAAGATCCCATAAGCTAAAAGCCATCAATCAATAACAGTATGCTAAAAACAAGCCCAAAAGCAGAATTCAACAGATTAGAGTCACAAGTCCATGCATGTAGTAGGGTAAAACAAAATTCAACCAATCTGTCCTGAAAATAAAAATGGAGCCATTTGGTAGCCATAAGATTGGATTCAACACCACTTAGCTAGATAAGTTCTGACTTTATCCAACTCAGTGGAGGTGTTTGAATATTCAGCTGCATTTAATAGCCGCCACTACCAGATAACTACTTATCCGGCTAAGTAGTGATGGGATGGGGGCGCAACTGGGAGGAGATACTTATCGGGCTAACTTACAGGCCGATACAGTAAAGCGCGGCCGTGGTTACCCTGCTTCTAACCCGCTTTGTACCCACAATTTGGCCGCGTAAGTCCAACCCGCGATTCACTATCCCTTTTAACCCATCCTTACCGCTTCTTGAAATCAACGGGTAACCCTTTCCGCCCACAGCATGTATATGAGATGTAAACGATCGGATTAGCTATTCCCTCCGATACAGTAACGTGCGCCCCGATTATCGCCTTTTTAACCTGCAGTTTTGCCGGGTGTTTAACCTGCTAATTTACTGCCTTCCCTTACCCCTGCGTTAGTGTGGAGCGTCAGGCAAGCCCTAGCAGAGAGAGACAAAATTTCACGGGCAAACTTTCCTGTGAGGCTTCAGCAGCCCGGGGCGGATCGGGCGCTCCCGATGCGAGGCGGCTTCCAGCAGCCCCCGCCGGCGAAGGTGCATGAACGCACGCCTGTATGTCCAATTTGGGTGCTCAAGGCAGCGAAGGTGCATGAACGCACGCCGTGACCTGAGTGCCCGGCTGGACGTCTGAGGTCACGGTGTGCGCTCATGCACCTTCGCCGGCGAGGGCTGCTGGAAGCCGCCTCGCATGGGGAGTGCCCGATCCGCCCCGGGCTGCTGAAGCCGCTCTCGCCGCTGGCTGCCCCCGGGAGGAAGGGAGAGAGGACTGGGGCTGCTCTGGAGCCGTCATCGCGCCCGCACGGGAGACCGGCACCCATGGACGCGGCCAGGGTAGGTGAGCAGGGGCTGGGGGAAGGTTTGCCCAATCCTGGCTCCTCTAAAGGTCTTGTCCCGGGGGGTGAGGGGGTCAGGCAGTGAAGCAATCATTTGCACAGGACAACAAAACAAACTGCAGCAGCCCTTCTCCTGTATCCACTTCCTGGTACCTGTCATTTCAAATGACATTTGAAATGACAGGTACCAGCACACCCAGGATACTGTATAGGCGCTGTATAGTGCTCTATACAGTAAAATGGATTGCGCTTCATGGACGTGCTTTGGACGCGGCTTTCATTTGCATGCCATTTAAATACTGTATCGAGCGGTATGTGATCCGGACTGTGCGTGCGGCAAACGAGGGTGCACCCGGCACTACCGCACTCTTTCTTCCGCGTCCTTACTGTATCGGCCTGTTAGCCGGATAAGCAGAGATATTGAGATTTATCCGGAAGTTTGCCCTGCTATTGAGTAGGACTAATGTTAATTGGATTAATTTATCAGGCTAACTCAAAAGTTATTTGGGCCCACCGTGTGGCTGAATATCACTGAATAAATTAGCCGAATATGAACCTCCATATGTCTGCATACAGTGTTTGATCGGGAGGAAGAGGCGTGGTTTGGGGATGTAATATGCACACCTTACATAGCAAAGAACAAAACCAGATGCTGTCTGTTTGGTGGCAGGAAGTGCCATACCCCGAGCCTGAGCTGGCCGATGCAAACATTACAAGAACTTATCTGCTTCTAGAGAGCTGATTGCCAGTCCTACAAATAAAGCAGCTGAAAAAAAAACAAACAAAGAAAGATTTACTAGAACTATAAAACCTAGTTTGGAAAGAATCCATGAATAATGAAGAGCAGTCTCATTATTAAAGGACCAAAAACCACCTCTATTTCTTCATCGGTTTTACAACTGGAAATCAGAAGGAGTTCTTTTTAATTTGTACACTGATTATGACCTCATATAGGCATTATTTCGGAGCCTTCTTTTAAATGAGTGTGCTGCATAGCAAGTAGTATAGACACGGTCCGTGTTTCGGTTTTCCACCTTCTTCATGGGGCCATGGTGTTTGTTGCTCACACTGCTATGCAGCACACTCATTTAAAAGAAGGCTCCGAAATAATGCCTATATGAGGTCATAATCAGTGTACAAATTAAAAAGAACTCCTTCTGATTTCCAGTTGTAAAACCGATGAAGAAATAGAGGTGGTTTTTGGTCCTTTAATAATGAGATTGCTTACCGACTGAACCCTCCAAAAAAATATTAGAGAATTTTTTGTCATCTGTAATGAAGAGCAGTGCCATTCTCTGGAAAAGTATTTCAGAGCAGCTCTCCATCACTCCACCTTTCTTTTTCTTTTTGCTCACTGAGCAATAATCTGTGCCTAAAGCATTTTTTTTTTCTCGAAGTATTTTCTCACGTTTTCTGTTGCCTGTTACACGAAGTACAAACGTTAAGCCCCCCCAAAAGAGAGCGAGTTGAAGCCGGTGAGCAGCATGCGAGGGCTTGCAGCGCCTTACCTGTCAGGGGAGAGCCCCTGCCGCGGCGAGGGAAAACTATGCAAGCCCCGGAGGAAGCGTTTGCGCCTCTGACTAGGTCTGGAGCATTACTCAGCGCGTGATTTACTGCTCCTCAACCGTCTGGCGCGCGCCCCACCCTGCGTGGCTAAGCAACCTCAGGGAACCGTTCTATCCGTGACACGAGCTGACTCACCGGGGGGGGGGGGGGGGGGGGGGTCGCGCCTTAGCCGAGCAGGGACTTATAAGGGCGAGGGGAGTGCCCAGCGCCGCGAGACCGATCTGTGACGAGGATGGGAGCAGGGCCGAGGAGGAGCGCGCGCTGGCTGGCTGTCTGGGTGCTGGCGCTGGCTCACAGCCTGGCGGCGGGCACGCAGCAGAGAGCGGGGATTCCGCCGCCGCCGCTCGGGGACCAGCAGCAGCAGCGAGTGAATCTGGATTTGAGACCGAATCGGGTAATTATTACTGGGGTTTGTTGTCGGTGCGATGTACGAGGAACGAGGGAACGAACTGCAGTAGGCGTGTGATGCACTGGTACTCAGTCAGACTTTGGGATGCAGCACTTGCCCACTAGCGTTTTCTTGCCGGTCCTGGGCTGTATAGAACTGCACAAATGGCATGCACGGTACTTCAACTATTATCACGCCTGCAAAAAACAGTACGTAATATTGTGAAGAGTTTGGAAAGGCATTATCTCAACCTAGGTAATCTACTGAGATCTATCTCGCCTTTCTTCTCTAATTTTTTGCTGGCAGTAAGCATCTATCGCCACTGCTGAGTCAATGTTTTGGGGGTTGTTTTTTTGGGGGGGGTTGGTTTTTTTTGTTTTTTTTTGCTTTTCTGAGAAATGTATTCTTAATTAGTAAGCTCGTTTGTTTTCCAAATCACACAGGCAGTTTTCAGAGATGGATTAAGTTTACATACATTAAACTATTCACTGGCAGCAGCAGCGTGCTCTGCAGGTGGCACAGTGTCTTTTCTGTGAATTTGTTAACCCTGCATCTTGTATCCAGTGTGGCTGGCAATTAGCTGGGGGTTGCGATTCATTTGCTCGGTGATTTTAAGGCAGACTCTCTCTGGCTGGTTGTCGGTGGGAGTGTTTCTGATGCCTCCAACGGGACTTTGTTGCGCGCTTTGGCTCAGGGGCTTTCAGTTTCTCAGCATTTCTTTTCGTGCTTGGTAAGATATGTCTCTAGGACAAGCCTGTACTAACAAAATCTTAAAATCTAATGTGAAAAAAAAAAAAAGCCATACTGTGTTTGAAGAGGACCAGGTAAAGTGAGGTTGAAAATCTTCCTTTAAGTGATGCCATTGGCAATGGATCCAGCGGCTTATCTTCGAGGAGCTCCGAAAACGCACTGCCATTCACTAGCAAAGCTTTCAGATAATCACTGTGACTAAAGCTCAGTTCATATTACTAGCCCCACCAGAGTCCTAAAGCATAGCAGTCAGCTTGCGAAAGCCTTATCTTATCGCGTAGTAAATGACAGCAGAAAAAGATCATCCGGGCCATCCAGTCTGCCCAGCTGTCCTGTCCATGCTATTAAAGATACGTCCCAGCTGCCAGCTACAGAATGTGACCGTCTGCAAGAGATGTCTCCGTACCCAGGACGGCCTTTTGGTCTTCCTTCTTGGTACTCTGCCGTCTTGGATGGAAAAGCATTCAAGTTTCCCACTTTAGCCCCTCCAGCCCCCATCTTTCCCGTGCCTAACTACTGCTAATTCTATTTATTTATTTAAGCATTTATTTATTTAAGCGTTTTATATACCGCCATGCCAAAAGAAGATCACAACGGCTTACAAAAGCGAGAATCATATCATAGGTCAACACAACATCAAAATCTAAATACGCAACAACACTAGTGTGGCCGTTGCCCAAACATCCAGCCTCCCAGGTCCCCTGCGAGGCCAGCCAGACAGAGCCAGCTATATGTGAGCACCTGCATTTCCAGTAGGACGTCTAGTTACAGAATTTGCAATCTGCCAGGCAGACCCAGGTGCCAGTCCAGTCTATCAGTGCAGGTTGTCAGACAACCTGGCCACATGGATACTTGTGTTACCGCTAGAACTGCCAACATTTCACAATATCTGCTTTGCCATACATTCTGGCAGTCCCAGCGCCCATTGTTGAATCCTCCGTGATGAACTCTTAAATACATCCTGCTAGGTCATGCTTTCTGCACGCTCCACTTTTAGCAACGAAGGATCCCCCAAGCTTTCTTAAACTCCGTTACTGTTTTAGCCAACACCACCCAGCCCAGGAGGGTGTTCCGTGCTTATATCGCTCTCGATGCAAAATGTGTAGGGAAAAATCCCGTTTAGAGTGCTGGTCCCTTTCTTGCCATTCTGCAACACACTGACTAACACACACACAAGAACAGGGAGAATGTGAGGACTTCTCCATACCCTGTTCAGAATGGGACCTCGTTTATGTATTTCTTCTTTACTTGATATGGTGCCCTCTCTCTCAGTCTGTTAAACTTCCATGCAGACTGCGGAGGTTCAAAGTTTAGAGGCCACTGGCCTTTTCTCATAGCCACTCTTCACTTCCCCTTTGATTATTCCCTAATCCTTCTCTTGCTCTGTCTCCATTTTGTCAGACCAAAGGCACTGAAGCAACATTTCCCTGACCAAGAGGCACAAATAGGTTTTCTTAGGGATATTAGCTCAGGTGTACACCTAGATTAATAGAAGGTGTTGAGCGTGCCCAATTCTGATTTTACACAGTTAAAGTAAAGAAAGTGAACATTTACTGAGCCCTGTCCTCCAAAATATAACAAAATAAGTTTAAACCGATAAGTCACATTCATTATTTTTTTTTTTTTTGGTAAAATCACACCCTGCTTATTCTTTGAGCTCCTGGAGGCTGGGGAGGGGATCCCAGCCCCATGCTTATTATGTCCCTGTTTTAAATATGAATTATGCAAATTCCTTTGATTTCAAACACTGAATTTTTTTTTCTCCTTGTTTGCCTGGTTACAGACAAAACATCTAAGATTCAACTACTTCTTGCCTGCCCCCTAGCCTGATCTTCCCTGATCACTTTGGCTGCCCTGGCAGCCAAAGTGATCAGGGAAGACCTGAGCAGGATCTGGGGCAGGATTTCATCTGAACCCTCCATCCCTTCGCATTCCCTAAAGATTTTTATACATGTCTGATGTCTACAGAATAAAAGGAATACTGCTTATGACAAACTAGAACAAGGATTGTTACACAGAAACAGACGTCCTTAACTCACAAAGTTCTTCAGATAAACTGGAGGCTGGCAGAGGGATGAGAGTCAATCGTGGAAGGTGGGGGGGAGAAGGGGAATCGGACTCAGACAGCAACCTACAAGGACACTAAATGTTAAGGTCTGGGAAAATAAGAATGGGGGTAACTTACTGATGCGGCTGTTACTACCCTTAACCAATAAGCCTGATACTTTTGATGCTACCACAAGCTTCCTGGGCAGACCGGATGGAGCGTTTGGTCTTTTTCTGCCGTCATTTCTATGTTTCTATCATCCGCGTGTTCTTGTTGAGTGAGTCCATGGTAAGTGGCCTTAAACGGTTTTAAAATGTGAAACATTTCGAGTTACTCTGTAAGCTCTTCTTTGAACTGTGGCTATGGTCCAACTGAGTTTTGTAACTCATTATAGTTTAGGATAAAAAAGTGTGAAAAGTTAATTGCAAGGCTGGATCTCTTTGACTAAGATCATGTCTCCATGAGGGGTATAGTTGTAGCTTGCTTGCGTTGGTCAGCATATCTTTTCATCCTGGGCCTTGCTTCGACATCATACTTATGCAGAAATTACCGGTAAATGCATACTTTGCTTCTATGTCCATCTTGGCAACTTTGTTCACAGTTGCCTGCCAAACAGGATAGTGGTTGGTGCCCTGTTAGTTGAGCAGTAAGGAGTGGTACAATAGTGATGGAGAAACCAGTACAACTCCTGTTTCAAGTCAGGTGCATTTGCTGTTGCAATATGTGATGTTTTCTTAAAGGTCCTCATAAATATTTCAGGATTCCCATTAATTTGTGTTGCCAGTGTGAAGAGATTTTTCAGTGCATAAATCCAAAATATTCTACAAACTGAGCAATTTGGAAGCTGTGAAAAGGCAGCCCATTGTCAGTTTTAATAATGGCAGGTATGAGTAAACAGAAAAAATGTAGGACATATCAGTTCCAAGGAACCAGGGTTTTTTTTTCTCCTCTGAACCTGGATGTTGGTTTGCTTATTCACTGATGACCTTCATGAGCCAGGTCTTTTGTATGATTCCATAGAGAATGTGGAATCATAAGTTTTGTGTCCCAAAGAAAAAGATCATCTCTGGTGACAATGAGTTCTTTAATGCGGACAAATGACTGGAGAATGCCTTCTACTTCAGGGGTTAGGTGGCATAAATCATTTGAAAGTTGTCGCCCATTCGCCATTTTGAACAGTTTTGATGATCAGAACTTGTCGCAGTGTTAATTTGCTGTAAGGAAAATACTTTGGGGAACAGCGAGGACGAGAAGGAGATTGATGTGAATTTCTGTATTTTCAGTGAGGCTGTGACTAGTAGCAGAATCAGAACTGAGATGCCTAGAAAAATAGAGGCCGGATCATCTTTGCCTGGTCGACGGACAACTTTGTAATCATAGCCTTGGAGTGTGAACATCCAATGCACAATGCCAGCTTGTGGACAAAAAAGATTGTTCAAAACATGGGTTTCAGAAGCTTGTGATCTGTTAGAACTGAAAAAGGGCATCTATATAAATGCAGACGAGAACATCCTCAAGCTACTGCAAGTGCTTCCATTTCAGTCTGAGAATACTTCCTTCTGTTCCGTTGGCGACAGGGTCTTGCTGGCATAAGCAACAGTGTGGGCTTGGCTCTATCTAGTTACTTGTGAAAGGACAGCTTCTATACCACCAAGGCTGACATCTACCAACATCACTGGCAAGAGATTTTAGCTCAGTAAAAGCATGTTTGTTTGTTTGTTTGTCCATTCATTCAGACACTTCCTCTTTTTTTTGGTGAGATTCCAAAGAGGCTTTGTACTTGTAACTAGGTGTGATATGAATCTCCTACAGCAGATGGCAGAACATCAGTTGTGTTTGTGGGCATGGAAGCAGTTTGGATATCCAGAACTTTTTAGAGTCTGCAGAAACCCCGTTCTTGGTAAATATGCATCCAAAAAAACCTCTAATGTGGGTTTGTTTTACTCACATTTAAGAAGGTTCAGTGTTAGATTCTGCTCATGAAATCGTCGTAAGCCTTCTGCGAGTCGAATGCTGTGTTCTTCGGGTCTGGTTCCAGATGCCATCACTCGCATTAACAACTCCAGGGACCCCCAACTACCACCTCCTGGATAGTATGTTGAAGGATGTCTGCAGCAGAGAAATCCCAGAATGGAGGCATTTGTACTGTTGAAGGTACATGTGAGTTGTAGAAGTAGCGATGAACCTCGACTTGGGGTGTCGCTCCCGTTGATGGTATCCTCCTGTGAGGTCAAGTTTGGAAAAAAGAAAGACCTCTGGCCAGGATTCAGCATGCAATCAAGGGTGCTAGGAGCTGGCAGACTGAACTTGGATAGCAGGGGAACTCTCAGATTTAAAAAATATTATGATGTGAGTCGAAAGTAATTGAAAACATCAATCACTGATTGCCAAACGTTGGAAGAGGCAAGAGAAATACAAATCCCTCTTCTGGATTGTCCTATTCTATTCTTTCACCAGTCTGATCAATGCTCAGTTTGCTTAATGTCTGGTTTTTGCCTTCTTTATTTTATGTTTCGGTGCTGGTGCTTGTATCCCTATGTTGAAGCTGGGCTATGCAGATTTCGCACACAGGCAACAGACTCCTTTGATTCCGGACACAGCAATTTATTCTCCTTGCATGCTCGATTATGGAAAAACCACCTCGCAGTCAGTTCTACCTCTCGCCTGCCCCCCCAGCCTTTCCTGAAACACAGTGAACTGGCACCAGGGTTCTCACTGACGACCTGTCCAGTATCCTGGGACAGGATTTCCTCTAAGCTCTAGAGTGCTGAGCGCAACGCAGAGAAATCCACGTATGGCACCCATTAGCCACTCTTACAATGGCAACTGCAACCACTACCATTCAAACCTTTATTTTTTGTTCTTTTATGACTTACTTTATTAAAAACTTTTTTTTTTGTTTGTTAAAACTGCTATATCTTTTATTCTTTTGAAACACATCTTGTTTATGTACGTGGTGCACTAGGAAATGCCATAACTAGGAGCCTTTTTATTTTTTCCCCAAGAATTTATCAGTGTTTACTGTAACGAACAAAAATGGGAAAAAATCTGTGGGGGAAAAACAAAGAGTCATATTTTTTCCCACTGATTTCGCTCGTGCTTTTGTTGGTTAGAAGGTTTTCATAGTCAACATGCAGAGGAGAATGAGGCCAAGAGAGGGAGACCAGCGTCTTCAACCCCTGCCAGAGACTGGAGCAGAAAGAAGATGTTGGGAGGAAGGAGGGGGAGTGAGAGGGCTGCAGCAGGTGGTTGGGAAGGCAGGCGAGTGAGCTGCAGGGAAAGAGGGAAGAGGAGAGTCATAAGTCTGTAGGGTGGAAGGGAGGAGAAGTAGAGGAGGAGGGGATTCAGAGGGCTGAGGGTGGGAGGAGGAGTAGAGGAGAGAGATCGTTTATGTTGGGTGTGGGAGGTAGAGAAGGGAAGGGGAGGAAAGTGAGTGAATTGTACCTGGAACAGGTGGGGACAGAGGACAATGAGAGGGCTGCTAGGTACGAGAATGGAGAGAGAGCAGTACAGTCCCCGACAAGTGTATTTCATATATATTCATTGTGGATATCCTGAAAACCCGATCAACTTCGGCACTACATGACTGAGTGGGCTGTCCCCCTGCTTTAGGAGGTCATGAAATGCTTGTTCATGCTGCCTTAATCTGCACATCATCAAACTGTAATTCTTCCTTTGAATAGGCATGCGCCCCTGGATATTATCGAGACAACAAGGGATTATTTTTGGGACAGTGTCTTCCTTGCAATTGCAATGGCCATTCCAATCGATGTCAGGATGGCACTGGGATATGCACTGTAAGTAAAATCTGTTCAGGCTCTTACTAAACCGTGTTCTCACTAAACTGTCTTACCAATGTATTCCATGTTTGCTGCCCTCAGGGTTTTTTTTTTTTTGCTTGCTTGTTTGGGGTTTTTTTTACAGTGAGTTGACTTTGACTTTGCTGGAATTTTCTGGCTATGCTTAGGATCCTCTCATCTGTGCTTCCTGCACCAATTCTGTCTCCATTTGCCCCTAAAAGACCCAAATATTTAAATCTGACCCACAAATTCAATCGTTTGATCACATTCATTTCCAGAAGGAATTTTTTGACTTTTGGGTTCCAGCTTCTATCATATACTTTCATTTGGGCCATGAGCTCAAACAAGAATGACTTCTGAAAACTAAAACCATTTCTACGGATCATGAAGCTTCTGTCCCAGTGCTCCTTTCCTGTCATAAAGCTCTTTAAACACTGAAACAGACCCAACACACGGGCCAGTGCCGTGCAAGAAGCTAATGCATCTTTTTTTTTTTTTTCTCCTCCTGGCATTACTCTGGAAACCGAGCTCCGTCTGTTTGAGCTGTAGCATTTGTCCGTAGAGTATGCTTTTATGAAGAGTTCCCACCTAAAATATGTTTTGGTTTGAAGTGAATTTTCCACGCATAGGCAAACATATTTGTAAAGTCCATTGCCCCAAGTTGCTTACTCCTGCTATCATTCCCCGATAATTCGATGTCCGTTGATTGTGCCAGCTGCACGTATCTTTACTGTTGCATTCCACGCACAGGCTTAGCTCCTGTTCACCTGGAAGCAGTACTGCACAAACAGACCAGTGTATCTGAATGTGATTCTTTAGAGAGGCCAGGCACGTCAGAACAAGAAGTTGCTGTAGTTGTAAGACTCGATCTGAGAGTTTTCCGTAGAACCTGACAATCATGGTACAACAAACTGTCTAAAATGTGTCGAATACGTTTTTTGGCCCATTTCAAATTTAAACATGCATGCAGGACATTTCATGCAGCCGGATGTCCCAAGTCCTGTCTTCATGGAAGTGTCTGGGTTCTTTTTATAGTGCGGGTAAGATGACTTACTCTCCTGTTTAAGTGAGTGCCAGGGAAAAAGTAGCTGGTGATGGGACTCAGAACGCAGGTTGATTTTAAAAACATTTTTTTTCAAGAGCTGCCATCAGACCATAGGACAGGATTGCCTAATGACATCAGCTCCTGACAGAAACATTGTCACAGTGTGACTGTGGGATAAATAAATATTTTTACCTGTAACCTGAACAGATCTGTCCTAGAACACACAAAACAGCCTCACACAGACATAATTATAATAAGTTACCCTCTTTACATTTTTACAGCAGTTTGTGTCTGGTAAAATTGAAACAATATGTACATTGGGTTTGTTCATGGCTTTGATTTTCTTTATTTTTTGTTTTTAAAGAACTGTCAACATAATACTGCTGGTGACAACTGTGAACGGTGCCAAGAAGGTTACTCTGGAAATGCCACCCACGGGCCATGTCGTGTCTGCCCGTGTCCACTCTCTGTATTATCAAACAGGTATTGTGGTCTGTAAAATAGCATAGAAACCTAGAATGGGGTGGCAATATATGTAAGGCCCGTATACTCTGTCAAGTTGAGTTCCTGTAGCAATTCCCTAAATCCCCAGTTGATCTCCAATATTCACTTCTGTTTTTCACAACTGGAGATCCTCTGTGTCTATCCAAGGCTTTTTTTGAATTATGTTACTGTTTTCACTTCCACTGGAAGGATATTCTGTGCATCCACTACCCTTTCTATGAAGAAACATCCTAAATGTTTGCCCCCCCATCCTTACCTCAGAGTTTCATATAATGACCTCTTGTTCTAGAACTTTCTTTCCAGATATTCCTGGCAAATAGAGTTCCCCCCAGTGCGTCCAACCTTTTACAGCTAAGGTTTTCAAAAGGTCCATATTCAAAAGCATTTAGCCAGCTAACTCAGAAGTTAACTGTCTAAATGAATGTTTGGGCACATATCTGGCTAATAAGTTAGGGGGCTAGAATTTAGGGCCAAGCTAGAGGCAATTCCAGGGTGTAACTAGGAGGAGTTGAGTTAGCCAGCTAACTGTATTCGGTAGTGTGGCTGCACTATTGAATATGCCTCCAAAGTTTATCCAGAAAACCACCGCGATGTGGCCGGCTGCATACTTTCACCCCCCGCCCCTTTTTTTCCCCGCAGGCCATCATTCTGCTGTATTTATAGTGGAATGATGAATCCCGGGGTAAACTTGCTATCTGTACTCCGTCTGAATATGGACCCTCCAACTAACATCTAGTTCAGTTTCAAATGCAGACTAGTCAGTGGCCACTGTGTAGTGTTTTTCTAGACTATATATTTATATATGTTACAGAGGTCTGAAATACAAGGATTTATAACCAGATCAAATGAAATCGTATTCTTTCTCTGCATATTGACCAAGAGAATATTTTTATTGAAACAATTTGTTGGGCTTTTTTTTAATATGCAGAGCCAATGCAGGAACAAATATAATTATATGCTGAGAACATGGGGCAAGGAGCAGAGTTTAGAAATGTTCACTCTGCAGATGATAGAAGAAAGTTGTTACTAAATGTTAGCACAGTGCCTAGAATCAAAGACCCAGCGAGTGTGCACTTTGAGTGCACAATTTAAAACGTTTCCTCTTCTGTTAGCATTAAATGTTAATTATTCCTATGATTGTGCATCCTAAAGTCAATGGGGTAGATTTTAAAAGCCCTGCGCGCGTAAATCCAGTAGGATTTACGCGCGCAGGGCACTCGCGTGCCGGCGTGCCTATTTTGCATAGGCCGCCGTTGCGCGCAAGGCCCCGGGACACGTGTAAGTCCCGGGGCTTGCTAAAATGGGCAGTCCGGGGGTGTGTCTGCAGTCCGGGGCGGTCCGGGGGCTGGCAGGCATAACTACATCGAACAAGGTAGGGGGGGGGGATTTAGGTAGGGCCGGGGGGGACAAAAAAAAAAAGTTCTCTCCGAGGCCGCTCCGATTTCGGAGCGGCCTCAGAGGGAACGGAGGCAGGCTGCGCGGCTCGGCGCGCACAGGCTGCCGATTTTGCGCAGCCTTGCGCACGGCTACACGCGTATCTTTTAAAATCCGGCGTACTTTTGTTCGCGCCGGTTGCACGAACAAAAGTACGCGCGCGCGCTGTTTTTTAAAAATGTACCCCAATGTGTATTGAGCATATTTTCATAGTGTTATATCTCCCAAAGCCTGTTGCAGAATAAATCTTCTCTGTTGCAGTCTTTGAATTTCAGCTGACTGCACAGAGAATCAAATGAATTTCTGCTAGCTAGCTTTTGTAGGAAAACAAGAAAGCAGATCATGGCCAGATGAAATCAGTGTAAAAGAGCTCAGGCAGCAAAACATAAAGCAGATTCATCAGAGTGTGTGGTCGGGTTCTTCAGATGCTGGAGTGTCCTGTGATGGGAGTGGGAGGGAGCGTGGGCTCCACACCCTCACTTTCCTGCAGGTGCTTGCAGAATTCTCTGGGAACACCCTGGCCTGGAGCTCTTCATCTGTGGGAGGGTACATGTTGCGCTGGATCTTGTAGATCAGCAGCAGCTCTTCCTCCAATCCATGCTGTAGGTATGGGGCATCTGTCTAGCCTGCCACTTTAGCTGCATTGCTGAAATTTAAAAATGAAAAATGTTAGTAAGGCAGCAATATAGGTGGAATGAGCCAGCTTCAAGTTTGCCACAGAACTAAGGGGGGGGGGGGGGGGGGGGGGGGCCTTCTTTCCGGAATGCATACACATGCATGCATACGTGAATAAAAAAAAAAAAAAAAACCCTTCAGTCTTTTTGTATTACAGAAACCTGGTTTAAAACAAGTGATTCTGTACTTTTGAATCAAATTAATCACTCCTCATATAAATCTATCTGTGTATCAAGAATAAGGAATAAAAGGTGGGGCCATATGGTAATAGCAAAAAAAGACTTAATATTCACACCAATGAATTCAACAATTGCTTCACCTTAGGAAGTGATCTTTCTAAAATCTGACCTATTAGATTTGTGCCTGATTTATTGTCTGCTAGGATTACTACTAGAATTTAATATTTCTCCTTTAATTGAATTGCTCACTATCAATATTTGTGATCAAAAGTCTTTAATTATCTCAGGAGACTTCAGTCTCCATTTTGATAACTACCCTAGAACGGTTGCATGTGATGCCTTAGAATGGGAATATCTGATTTCTGGGCCAATTCATAAAGCAGGTCATACTTTGGATCACATTTTTAATAATAAACCATTTATTATATTAATCATAACATTAATCCCTTGGTCTGACCATAGACTTAATAATGTTAATCTACAGATTCAATAACCCACTTTCAAAACATCACAAGCTGAACTTGCTTCCTTCACCTATAGGAAACTATGTAGAAATAAAGACTTAAGAAATACCATTAAGCCTGGATGGAGAGAGAGAGTGAGGCTAGCCATTATGCCCTCATCCTAGGTAGGTATTTATATCTCTATAGGCGGCCCACCTAGTAACTCGAGGTGAGGGTTAGGTATTAGTGTAGGGGGTTAGGGGCCACTTTGACATTTCAAGTGACACGTACGAACAGATCAGTGGTCTCTTGTGAAGATTTGATGACCTTCAGAGTGTTACCCAGGTAGAGAGCCCATCAAGCTAGGTTGAGAGAACATTGCCCAAATCTCATCTTGGAGTGAGTTTCCTCACTCCAAAGGTCTTCAAATCTTCACAAAAGACCACTGTTCTGTTCGTACGTCTCACTTAGAATATCAAAGTGGCCCCTAACCCCCTACACTAATACCTAACCCTCACCTCGAGTTACTAGGTGGGACTACCATAGGGATACAAATACCTATCTAGGGAGATGAAATCATGGCTAGATGTGCTCTCTCTCTCTCTCTCTCTCTCTCTCTCTCTCTCTCTCTCTCTCTCTCTCTCTCTCTCTCTCTCTCTCTCTCTCAGAAATACAACAGGTCTGGCACCTATCACAAAGTCTGATAATGTTATCACAATTTGCACTAACTTAGCTGTTCACATACGTAATTATTGCAATAAACCACACCCCTTTTGCTATCACATGCGATACCACATTTTGATAAATCTAGGCCTTAGTGAATAATTCTTTTTTGATGGGAGCTATTTCTACTTTACCATCTTCTAGATGTAATGAGTTTGCCAACTTCTATATTGAGAAATTTGCCAACTTAACTAATTACTTTAACCAGCTTGTTTCAAACATTCAAAATCAGTTCTCTTGTCCATCAACTTGGTCTGAGTTTGAAGAGATATCCAATACTGAGGTGCAGCGCCTGATGAGGCAATGCAGTCTGGCTTCTCATCCATTAAATAACATCCCAGCCAAATATTTAAAATTGGTAGTTGAGGCTGTCTCTAGATGTATAACAAAACTGGTTAACTTGTCTCTGGATTTAAAATGTGAGGCTATAAAACCTCTTTTAAAATCTCATCAAGTTGATCTGACAATTCTGAATAATTATAGACCAATTCCACCCTACCTTTTCTAGCAAAAATTATAGAAAAAAACAGTATACATACAACTGATGGAATACATTGATAACATCCTTTATCCAAATCAATTTGAATTCAGAAGGAACTATAATATAATATAAAATCACTTTTACTGTCTCTCTACAATACAGTTTTGAGATGATTTGATGCAAGTTGCTCCTATCTGGTTGTTTTATTGGACTTATCTGCAACCTTCTACACTGTAGTTCACACCATATTAATTAACAGACTTATGGAAATAGGAATTACTGATAAACTGCTAAAATAGTTCATCTCCTTCTTAAAAGACCATTCCTTTAGAGTCAAAATAGATGATATTTTAACCAAAAAATGTCCGGGTTTCATCCCGGTTAGCCATTTTGTTCAATCTGTGCTTATTACATTAAGTAAATTATTTGGTCTGAGTCTTAACTTCTGTTTATATGCTGATGTACAATTTATTGTACCCATAGAAAAATGAATGGACCATACCGCAAAGACTTTGAATGTTTACTTATCTGCTATTCAAAGACTATTCTCTCATTTCAAATTAGTATTGAACACTCAAAAAACGGAAATTATCTGGTTGGGCAGGAAAAGTACTATCAATATCCCACAGCAGATTACAATAGGAACAGATAATTTTGAGGTAGCTGAGTATGCTCTGGATTTAGGAGTGATAATAGACAATCTATCCATGAAAAAACATATTACTGGAACAGTTAAAGTGGGTTATAATAAACTTCATCTACTAAAACCGTTAAAACCCTACTTAAGTCAAGCAATTTTCACACTATTTTGCAAACTATGCTTTTTTTTTTCCTAGTTTTGAGTATTTCAGTGCTCTTTTATTGGGCTTACCAGCTACAGTTGTTGCTGAAAGCTGCTACTCGAGTAATATAGGGATGTAAAAAAAAAAAACGATGAGCATATTACTCTGGTATTGAAGGCCCTGCATTGCCTTCCAATCAAACAAAGCATTACAGTACAAGGTTTTAACTACCATTCATAAAATAATACACAATAAATACTCTGAATGGTTAGGAGCAGCATTGCACTTTCACACTCCCATAGGAAACCTTAGATCTACAAATAAAGGTTTGCTCACTATCCCATTGATAGAGTGCTCTGCCGTGGCCCGCAGGACCTCTTCAGCTGCCCCATAGATCTCTCTTCAGGTGGCGGCAGCAGGATGGGCTCTGCTGCGGCCGAAAGGACTCACTTTTGGCGCGGCTTGATTAGCTCTGCTGTGATCTTGTAGACCTCTCTTCGGGCCGCTGCAGCCCATATCATTTAAAGAAAACCAAAAAAACCCCACATATGATGGGAGCAATCGGCCCCCCCAGGGGATGCCCAATCACCCAATAGGCCAGTCCACTCCTGGCCGTTGGTTACCCTAATTAGTTTGCTTTTCATGTACTAAAATGCATCTTAACAGTTTAAATAAGTAAGAACCTATCCGCTGTTTGTACTGACATGAATTATTTCTCTACAATTACATTTGTACATGCTTATTTAGTAAAAGTAATGAAAATAAATGTCATCCTGGCCTTCCTTTCTCCAGGAAATTGTTTGGTATTCTGTTAATTGCTGCAGGCATATAATGGCGAACAGAGCTTCTGTGTTGTCTGAGGAAGGAGTATAGCTGCAACAGTCAGGAAATAAGGAGGTGGGATGCTTGGGAAGATTGTTAGCATTAAAGAATTTCTTTTCATATGATTTCTTAAGAAATTTTTACCAAAATCAATCCATGGCCATTGACACCCTCAATTTACAAGCTCCTTCCCCCAGGTTCCCTCATATACGTAACCACCTGACTTGGATCTGGTCTGTGTGCTCAATATTTCGGCCAGTTTCTGTCTATCTTGGCCTGGACACTTCATGACTTGCATTTTTTTTTTCCTCATAGTAACATTTTTGTTTCATTGTGTTTTTGCTTTTCAGTTTTGCCACAGGGTGTGTTGGGACTGGCAGACACATGCAGTGTTTCTGTAAACCAGGCTATACGGGAGTAACTTGTGAAAGGTCTGTACCATGTCTTCTCTCTGTAGCTGTGAAGCGTGAGAACCATTTGAATGCTGGAGGAGAGTTTCTCCTGGCATGCTACTGCAAGAGAAGCATTTGTGTGTTTACAGAATTGTGCATGTAAACATAAAGGGAAAAAGAGCCAGATCTGGTCATGAACTGGGGTTTCCCTTGTTGGAGGGCTTGTGCTCTGCCCATGAGACACAGGGTGGGTCTGTTTATGAGAAAGTTTGCATAGCTGCTTCCAGCCCAGACCTGCAGTCCCACTCCCAGGGACTCAGATTGAGCCTCCGTGTTGATCACTGGTGTCATTCCAGTGTTCTCAGCAACTCGAGGGCTTTAGAACTGTACTCTGAGCTGTGGATCCTGTGTCTGAAGACTTTGCCTGAATCAAGTACCTATGAAGTAACCTTGTCTGAACTAAGTATCTGTGAGCAACACTGGTAGATTATGCAACCAGCCTTACCAACAGAGCAACGCCAGACACGCCCGGGAGCCAGACTCAAGATCCAAGCTCTCGGCTGAAATTAAAATTTTAGGCGGGGTTGGGGGACAGGAGTGTGTGTGGGATGGGAGGATAAGAGGGACATTAGCAGAGGGGAGAGTTCTGAATACTGCAGCCCATACCAAAATTTTAAAGTATTGGGGACAGGGAGAATGGGAAGGCTTTATGGGCTCAGATGGGGCTCATGGGTCTTTGAGGTGGGGGAACGCGGAGGATCAAGCCACAAAGCCATCATGGGACCTTTTTTTTTTTTCCAGTTGCCCTCTGCTTATCTAGTGATATTCTTTGAATATCGTAGGTTAAGTTAAAGTTATTGAGGAAGACATTCCTGGATGACTTTAAATCTCTTCTCATTCGTGTCTGGACATAGTTGAATAGGTTATCCAGCTATCTCAAGTCTGTGCCAGAATTCCCCAGAAATTCCCCTACATTATTTGTCTAAGTTTTAGCCAGATAATGACTTATCTGGCTAAACTTTAGATGGAAAGGTGCCGGGGATATTCAGAAATAGGCATTTATGTGGATAACTCATAAGTTGTATAGCTTCCTTGTGTTTAATTACTGACTTTTTTGGGGTGGAAGGGGGAACAAATATTTCTAAGCAATAATACATTCATTTTTAAGCAGATTAACGGTTTGCGTTACTGATCACACTAGGAGGGTAGAAAATATTATAAAAATTGTTTGTTAAGCCAGGGCCTACTTCGAAGTATAAGGGGGTAACTTATGTGAGTGCTAAAGAGGATTTTCCGCTATAGTCTGCAACAGTTTCCTCAGAATGGGTTTCTCTGACAGCACCTGAGATTGCCATGGGACTGATCCTAAGGACCACAAGCATTTGCTTTACTATCAGCTACTATCTGTTTATTTCCCCATTATTTCCCTTCCAGAGGCCCAAAAGAATCGAGCGAATCAAACCCTAAAGGAAAAGTATTTTATGTGGCATAATTTTTTTTTTTTTTTTTTTTGCTGCGTGCAGATGTGCACCCGGATACTATGGAAATCCCCTGAAATTCGGCAGTAGCTGTCAGCCATGCAATTGTGGTAATAACAACAGAGAGATAGTCAGCTGCGATTCACTGACTGGAGGTAAGGGACGAACTAGCATGTCGCAGCCTATGTTTGTGCTGCAGTGCTTTTCAGTGAAGAGTGTAATAGGATTTCCCTTGCAAAGCCTTCCAGTATGATTCCACAGGAATAGGAAGTCACCCATGGTGATTCTTGCAAATAAGTTACCCTTTTGGAAATGTAATGAGCTGACTACAGAGCTCTTCCACGCCTCATTTTTCTGCTTGGGAAGAAAAAAAACCCTCTGTTCTCAAGAATTGTTCCAATTCTTTTCATTCTAGATACAGATTGTAGCACGCATGTAAATAATTTACATTACTGGAAGGTAAATTCAGGGTTTATTTAGTGCAATGTTGCCTCTGTCCACAGTGATGCCTTTAAACTGTTATTATACAGGGATAGCAGGCAGAGAGATTGGCTGGAGGGGTAGGGAAAGAACAGCTGCTTGCATTTTGGACAAGTTTTGTCTTGTTGGAGTGGATCTTTTCATTTTTTCCTGTTTTATTCATTTCAGAAAATAGCGCACACTATTTCCAAATAGTGTGTACTCTTTACAATTAGCATGCACTATTCAGAAACAGTGCATGCTGTTTCCTGAAAGGAATAACCTGAGAACCTTTCAGGCTTTTCAATGCTGCCAGGGCTTCATTTAGTTTAAAATGCACCAAATCGGAAAAGGGCATTCATATTCCTTATTTGTTTTAAACAAATCCATATTCTTAATAAAAAGTTCCATTTTTGCCCCCATTAATTTCTTTGTTGCCCAATTTTTCCCTAGTTTGACTTTCCAGCCAGTAAAAGTAGAGCTTCCATATCCCCTGACACACACTCAGAAAATAGAGTTGCATAAATAAGTGACTGCATGTGTTCTGTGCATTCCAGTGGGTATTTAATCATTTGGAAGTGTACAGACATTGCTGTAGATAACCTGCCCAATAGAGGGCAGGTATAAAGCCCTGAAGCTTTTTTTCATTGCAACCTTCCTCTTGTGGCGACATATTCTAGATTTTTCTTGGATATGTGCATTCCTTGATTTTTAGAAACTGACTCAGAACAGGTTTACATCCCCCTATCCATCAGGGCTGGCTGAGCTTGCTGCAAAGATGATGCACAAAGGCACTTATCTCATATTCCACCCCCCATCCCCCCCAAAAAAAAATAAACACCCAAGATGAGCTGCATTGGCAGAAAATACAAATCAGTACAAACTCTGTAGTAACAATACAATACAATAGCACTCCCAGTCCAGGAGTCAATAAATACAGATATCACAGGATCAAAAGAACCCTAACAAACTAAAAACAACCCAGAGCAGACCATAAGAGAGGAAAAACAAACCCAAAATCACATGTGAAAAGAAACACCAACCTGAGAGGCCCAACCAACTCTCAAGTTAAACCCAAGAAAATCCCAAACATTAATTGGGCCACTGGAGGAAAACCCGAAAGCCAGAGCAGTCCCCTGATGGCCAAAGAGGGATGCTGAGAGTGCATTCCATAGGGGTCGTCCCCTCCAGCTCTCAACTCAGCAAGGGATCTCTAAAGTTACCCAAATATGCTATCTGGAAGGGAGGTTTGAAGGTGGAGGGTAAGTAAACAGGGCAGTTCAAAGAGAAACATTAAAAAAAAAATTGACTTGGAGAGGATTTGGTTTATCTGTATTCATCTAAAATAAGGGGGTAGATTTCAGAGGCACGTAAACATATATATATCATGTTCACTTAATAACTCTGAATTAAGGCGGAGCAGATATTTTATAAAGTATGCACATATACCATTCTGAAAATACTTGCATGCATACTTGGACTCACCAGATTGCCAGTACCTGCACCAGTTCACCCAGTGCTTCCCCAGTTCAACTAAACCCTCTAGCGCTTCACTTTGAACTCCCACTACATCACCCAGAGCTTCCACACAAAAAGCATGTCTGATTTCAGTTGCGAGTGTGAAAATGTGCAGACAAGTTCAGCAACATATAACGCATGTCCCGCTTTTAAAATAGCACATATTTCTGAACCCCATCCCCCCGGTAAAATATGCGCGCCATAATGCAAGTGCACGCATACTCTTGAGGTTTATACAATAGCATATACACATACACATGCTACTTACATGTGCATATACTGGTTTAACATGCAAACTCACTCCCAAGGAAGTATGTGGGTACATTGACTGAATCTGCACAAATGGATTTTCATCACCTTGATAGAAGCATTGACATGACTGCCAGGAAGGGTGTGCCGGTTGTCTCGGAATTAAATGACAGGGAATGATGATTCTTCACTTAGTGTTTCAGCCCATTTCAGATCGTTCAGTAGCAGGGCTATTGGTTCCCAACTCAGGTCTTCCACCCCCATGTCGGCTGAGGCTGGGGATGCTGTGTTCACAATCCCTACTGTGTGTGTGTGTGGGTGGATGGGGGGGGGGGAGAGTTATAATCATTCTGCAATGGTACCACCTAGTGGGCAGATTCAGGGCCCGTGATTGCAGGGTTACAGAAGGAGCCCTAGTACATGGCCTCTGGCAGCGGACGGTCGCTGCGATGACTGGACTAAACGTTAAGTTGGAGGGGAAAATTCCTGGGTTGTTGTGAATGTAGGCTTATGCTGCTGCATCCTAAATTGAGTTGGGAGCCCCTGAGGAGCAGAAGGAAACTTCCAGGTGAAAAAAAAGATGTTCTCGGGAGGTGTTGGGGAAATACATACCTCCATTTCATTTTCAGAAAGGCACACACGCGGTAAGCAGGCCATTGGTACATATAATTTACATTCTCATTTCTCACCAAGAAATGAGAATGCAGCTACAAGTGGGCTTGTAGCTGCCTAGCAAGCAGAGATGCAGGCCCAATGTGCGCGGGTATCTTGTCGTTTGGAAATGGAGCAGGTTTGTGAGGGCTGGAAAGGACACATGCACATTGCTGCTTAGGCACCTCATTGAATGTTTACCCCATAACATGCTGACGTTGTTAATGTGGGGAAAAAGCCGATACGGGTTTAATGACATGTTCTCCATTTCTGTCTGATTCCAGAGTGTTTCGACGAAGGACCAAGCGATCAGGATTGTGACCGTGAGTAATAACATTGGTTATGGCAGATTTCCACAGCTGGGCTCTTATTGATAACTTAAGGATTTTGATAGGTCTATCCTTCCCAAATTAAGACCCTTTTGGTAGATTTGCTACACCTAAGCTGTAAGCGTGTGGCAGACTACTGTTTGTAAAACTGTTAGAATATACTTATTTCCAGTAAGCTGGTTGGTCCATAAAATGTACTAGGAAATATTCACTTTCTTTCTTTTGTGCTTGTATTTTGCCTACAGATTGTGATAGTTGTGTAAGAACTTTGCTGATGGATTTGGGCACGATGGGTGACGAGCTGCATCTGATTAAGTCTCAACTACACAGTGCCAACTTCAGCTCCCATGCATTAGGGCAAATGAAATATCTGGAAAGGCGTGTTAATGACTTAAAGGTAAATGAACTTTTAAAAAAAAAAATGTGCAACTTTACAGCCCAACTTTCTGCAATGCACCATTTGCATGCATAAGTGGGCCCATGGAGGTTTGTGCTGGTAGGAGCCACACAGTTTATAAAATACTGCACGTTTCTGCCCCGAAAATACTAATATGTTTCGGTGCATGTCTTTATTTATAATGCCGGAACATGCAAACTTTCTCTATCCAGATTATAACGCAAAATCAGGTATTTTATAAAGCAGTGTTTCCCAGTCCTCTCTTGTAGGCACATCTAGCTGATCTGGTTTTCAAGATGTCTATAATGAATATGCATTAGATGGATTTGCATACATTGGAGACTCAGAGTAGGCAAATCTATTTCATGCATATTTGTTTGTGGCAATTCTGAAAACCTGACTGGCTAGCTGTGCCTCCAGGAGAAGGTTGGGAAACACCATTATAAAGAACGTGTGTACTCCACGCCTGAAAATACTTGTGCGTGGGTACTTGGCATCACCAGTTCGCTGATACCCTCCACCAGTTCACCTAGACATCCCTGAACTCCCACCAGTTCAGCCAGATCTCCCACCCAAAAATTACAGACAGAGGACAAGTGCGATTTTTTAATTGCCTGAGTCAATTAGTAGGTGCCAGACTGTACAGAGACGTTTGGTAATGTATGCGCCCCTGCCACTTACAAATAGCAACTTGTGCGCAGACCTCCGACCCCCTCCAAGAACACCTCTACATCATTCCCCCACCCCTTTTTTTTTCCTTAAACCATTTGTATGCAACACTGCTGGTGCGCGTGTACTTCAGACTTTTGCAAAATACTACTTACACATTTACATGCTGCCTAAACACGTAAGTTCCGGATTTATATGCCTAAATCTTTTGAAAATTCACCCCGTAATGTGTGTTTGGTTGTAAGAAGGTTTTTTTTTTTTATGACAGCCTGAGGACAGGACTTTTATAACAGACTCCTTTTGAACGTTAGTGGCTGCGCGCAGAATCCTTTAGCACGCACATATTCACTCCTGCAACTTAACATGTAGATTTACAGGCATGCTTTCAAAAATCAATTGTGCACATAAATGGTTTCCCCGCCCCCAACACCCCTCCCCCTCTTCGGAACTCTTCTCTCTAGGGCACATAATAGTACTGTGGCATTGCTTTTGTGCACACTTTTACACGCACACACACACACACACACACACACCCCACCCCGGGTGATTTTTCAAAAAGCCATCTTTCTGCATAAAGCCAAGCTTTATGGGCGTAAACCCTTTGGAAAGTTCAGCCCGAAACGCATTGCGACCGCAGAGGCCCTTTCCAGGTCGTGCTCTCCGAAGCTGCCATTTCCCTGATAACCAGGGCAAAGAGTGCACGTTCAGCGGGCGCCGGAATCATGTGACTTACAACAGCCAAAGAGGCCCCTGTGCCCGCTGTGCCCCTTTTCATGGCAAGCACCTTGAATTAGACTGTAAGGGCCGCAAATAGCACTATTTCCAAGCAGATACTATCAATCTGTGTGGTGATTAAATATTGAAGCATGCAGCAGAAGGGATGCAAATTCATTTCGAATACCTCCCCTCCCTTTAGTTTAATTTTCCTTTTGCCCTGACAGGAAAAGCTGGAAAGTGAGTATGTTGGCCATTTACCCCATTTCCAAACACCTCCTGGGTTTGTGTGGACCGTTTGCACATAGCTGGTCACGGACTGAGAGCAGACACGTCCCGGTTTTGTGCATGTAAATGGCCTTTTAGACATTATCAGAGCGGTCGTGCGCAAATGCGGTTTTCTTTTCTTTTTCTTTTTTTTTTTTTTTTTTACATGCCACTACAAAGAGGAGTTCCTTGGGGGTGGCGGGGATCTGATTTAAGCCCATACTTTTGATTTTGAAAGTGTGTGTGTGTGTGTGTAAATATCCACGTGCAAAGTGATGCCTGCTCCCCATCAAACATAACTCACTTGCGTGCATGTTGGCACCGGTTCTGTCTGTACCGGTGCATTTTCAAAGCGGACGTATGCCCATAAATCCAATTTGAAAATTTGAGCTAAGTTGTGGGGGTAAAAAGTACTCGCAAACTTTATCCTTCGTGGGCTGTTTGATTTATTTATTTTTTTCTCCCTCTAAAACTGGTACATTACTCGGACAGAAAGAGATGGTTCTGCAGGCAAACGCACGAGGCCCCGAGACTCTGCACCCCCCTCCACCTCCCTGCGCAGACCATTTTTTGAATCCGTTCGCTCTTATTGTAGTTTTGCCCGGGATAAGGCAGGGGATTGACTAAAGGACTGGTTTGTTTTCCTTTCAGCCCCAGCTAGCCAGGTACCATGTGACCGTTTTACGCCAGAGCTCAAAGGTGAACGAGATGGAGACAGACTTGATCAATCTTAATCAGGATGTGAAAGCACTCCAGGAAAAGGTGACTTCTTAAGGGGAAATCATTTGAAAGCATTTGCTTTGGGTTTGAGCGTTTAGCTTACCCCATGATCGCGAGGTACCAAACTCTATTTTATTTTTTTTGTCTTCTCTCCAGGCTGAAAAGAATTCCAGGAAAGCGCAGGCATTCCATAATAATGCCGGTCAGACGAACAAAAATGCTAAGAGTCTGATTTTGAAGATAGAAACACTAGTAAAGAATATTCGTGGTAAGGATTTGTGAAACTTTTTTTTTCTTTTTTTTTTTTCTTTACATTTTTAGAGCATTCAGGACTTTTCAACCCCCCCATTTTTCCAGGCTCTTCCAGACGTAGGCAAGGCGCCATCTTTAGATGCTGTAGAGGTTGAGGAAACCCCGGCAGCAGCTCCAGATCAGGATTTTTTCCATGGTGGGCAGCAAATTTGTGAAGCCCAAGGGTGGGAGGGATCACACCCACCGTCTTACAATAAATAAGGCCACACATCAAGTGTTGTGCTCCCAAAGAAACTAACACTTTACAGTAGTAAAAATCAACTAGAACAGTAGGAAAATAGTTCTTCACACAGGATTCAAATGATAGACTGTCTCAGTCAGTTAGAGAAAAAAAAATCAAATCAGAAGAACTCAATTTCTCAGGCTGCTTGAGTACCAAGTGCAGGAAATAGGTCCTCCTCTGTTCCCTATGGGCTGTTTCTTCCTTAAGACCTCCAAATGGAACTTGAAATCCTCTTCTATCATTTAGAAAAGGTGTTCTCAAATAACTCGCTGGTAAACACTGAAGCAGGGGCAGATTTCTAGCCTTAAGGTCTGGGAATATTCGCCCTGCTAGGTGCTGCTCTCAGCCACCCTCCTGGAACTTACTCCCACTGGCTGAAGGAGTGAAACCCACTCCCCTAACACAGCGATTCTCAACCTGTCTTGACAAACCATTGTCACCACGCACCAGCAGGTGTGTCGCATGCTACTCGTAGCCAGCGGAGCCGAAGACCGGAACTGCTTACCGCTGAGACCATATCACGGGACCAAAGAAACGAAGATTGGCACTGCTGGCTGCCGCCAGACACCAGGCTATGGGGCCGAAGACCCGAAAATTGGCACTGATGGCTGCCGCTGGAGACCAGGCTGGCAGGATCGAAGAACCGAAGATCAGAGCTGTTAGCCACTGCCGCCTGAGAACAGGCTGGCAGGGCCGAAGATGAGCTGTTCAACTGGGGGCTATTGTCTGTGTATTTGACATCAGAAGGGTGCTTCAGTGTGTGTGTGTGATGTGTATATGAAACAGGGAGGATGCTTCTGTGTGTGTGTGTGTGTGGTGTATATGTGAGACAGGGAGGGTGCTTGTGTATGTCAGTGTGAGGGAGGGTGCTTCTGTGTGTGTGTGTGTGGTGTATATGTGAGACAGGGAGGCTGCTTGTGTATGCCAGTGTGAGGGAGGGTGCTTCTGTGTGTGTGTGTGTGTGGTGTATATGTGAGACAGGGAGGCTGCTTGTGTATGCCAGTGTGAGGGAGGGTGCTTCTGTGTGTGTGTGTGTGGTGTATATGTGAGACAGGGAGGCTGCTTGTGTATGTCAGTGTGAGGAAGGGTGCTTCTGTGTGTGTGTGTGTGGTGTATATGTGAGACAGGGAGGATGCTTTTGTGTGTGTGTGTGTGGTGTATATGTGAAACAGGGAGGCTGCTTGTGTATGTCAGTGTGAGTGAGGGAGGGTGCTTCTGTGTGTATGTGCGAGACAGAGATGGAGCATGTTTCTGGCTGGCTGTGCCTGTGAGAGAGAGAAGGGGCATGTGTGTGATTGAGCCTGTTTGTAAGTGATATAGAACATGTGTGTGGTTGAGAGCTCTTGTGTGTAAGTGAAATAGAGCGTGTGTGATTGAAAGCCTGTATGTGATTGAGAGAGAGACTGGTCAGAGAGGTGACGTTTGTGTGTATGTGTGAGAAAAAGACTGGTCAGGGAGATGATTGGTATGTGAGAGAAAGAAACTGGTCCTGAGGGTGTGACTGGTGTGAGTGTGTGTGTGTGAGAGAGAAGACTGGCTGTGGTCCCTAAGGGTAAGGACAGCTTCAGCAGCAACTACTGCTGCTTCTGGTGTGGCTTCCAAGGGAAAGGAGTAGGAGAACTGCTGGAGAGAGTAAGTAAAAGTGACTTAAGTTCATTTTTCTTGATTGCCATTTTAATTATTGGGTATTATGTGATGTGTCTGCTGTTCTGAATATTTTATTGGTGTTTGAAGAATTTTAATAATTTTAAGAGTTTGTAATTGTTAGATGTTCTGGTTCATCAGCTGTTTGGAAACATTAATTCATATAGGTTTACAATTATTTCGGTGTGGGGATCTATATATAACAGCTTAGGCTTTTTTCTGGGTTTCCTAATGGGAGGTGTATTGGTGTTAGTTAGGGGCCTGGTTTTATATTTGTAGTTTGTGCCGTTTTTATAGCTAGGGTTGTTCAATTTGAGTGCATGCCAATAATGCAGGTGTAACTTTGGTTCAGATTAGTTGTGTGCAATTATTGCAAGATCCTGGGACTGTGTTAGGTGCTATAATTTCTGTTTCCATTTCTCCAGTTTTGTAACTGCATGCAGAGTGGGCTTTTTTTGAGTTTCCATTGCCAGTTTGTCTCATATTTAATAATTTGTGGTCTTTCTGTACTTGGTGAAGGTCGACTTCTTGTGTGTCTGACTGAGGTGAGATATTTAACTAGCATGTAGGCTAGGTAAAATACCTCACCTTATTTGTTGTGTTGTCTCAATAGGACTTGCATTGGTGGTGAGCTGCTGTGTTTTTATAAGTAGGGCTATTGCGCCTGGTAGTAGAGGAGTTTGTGTTGCTGTTATTGAGATAACACCCAAATATCTTTTTTGTACGGGAATGTTCTAGTTCTGCTTTATACCCATTGCTGAGGGTCGGGGATGGGGGTGGGTAAGCTTTTATGGACTGTCTTGTGTTCAGTGTGTCACACACGTGGAAACTATCCATCAGGTGTGTCCCGAAAGAAAAAAGGTTGAGATCCACTGCCCTAACAGACTACCACAGCAGGCAAACCAGCCTTTCATTTCTAGGAGCCCTGCAGAGCCACAACCACTTACAGTCTCTCCCTTACTGCCCCAAGTGCCTCACAAGACACTCCTATAACTTTTAGACAGAGACCCACCCTTATAAGGAGGGGCCAGTAAAATCAATTAAAAATACTCTACACCCCTGGAACCTCCCATTGCTGGAACGTTCCTCACTTTAATGTATGGTGAAAGCTTAAACAGCCTTATGTACAGTATTTTTTATTTTAGGGAGTAGGGTGAAGGAAATAACAATGCTAATCTTTGCCACAGATTTCATGCCACCCCCTTTTCTCCCAGCTGATTAGGATTCTGAGAATAAATTGCAAGAGCTCTAGGGAATGGCAAGATTTTTGTTTGCTAGCCTCAGTCACCATCCTAGTCAGCCAGCCTGATCCTCCTCCAGACACTTTTTGGCTAAGGTCAATGTAAGGTCTCAGCTGCGAGTTGGAGGATGATGGTTAAGATTGAGAACCCGTGCAATATTGGGCATGAACATCCTGTCACCTGATCTCCATTGCACTTATGATAACATTACAACCATGGCCAAAGCAAAAAGATTAATCCTCTGTAAAAAAAAAAAAAAAAAAGTCTGCCTCACAGCACTTCTTATGGTGACAAAGGAGCAATGTGTTTATTCTGAAGTTTTAATGCTGTTCAATGGCAGATGCGAAGGTTTTGCTATTCCTTACTACCCGACACCATGGAAAATTGTTGATGGTGTTTGCTTTCTTCATGCTCCTACAAATGAAGTTCTGAAGTTGCTCCCAAACCTGGGCCTTCCACTAGACCTCTGAACCAGCCACGTGTATGCTATTGTAGTCTATGCATACAATCAGATTGCTACTTCAGGGTTGGATGCAAAGACTACCATATAAGCTATAATATATATATAACAAGAGTATATATATATATATATATATATATATCATTACAATATTCTAATTTGTTCATTTTTTATTTGTTCTGGGGGTTTGCGGGGAAATTTCTTGTTAAGGCTTTTATTTTTTGTATTTTCTTATTATACGCTATTACAAATAGCGTATACTCTTTGTAAAAACGTGCACGCTATTTGCAAACAGTGTTTACTATTTGCTGAAAACAACAAAAAAAAAACAATTTCATTTTGTTCCCTTCTTTTTCGGTTAATTTGAAATGAATCAAAAAGAGGCTCATTCATTACGACAAATACATATCCCTATTGTCAAGTGCCTGGAAGGAATGCCTAATACTAATGGGACAGGGTGTGCATTAAAAGATTATGATGCACATCCCAGTTGACTTTATTGCACTTCTGGAAATGCGACATTACGGGTAGATAGTAGCATAAAAGCTTTGCTATGGTCTTCTAGGGGAAGAAGGGTATTCTTGGCTAAAGTGTTCTTTGTGTTTTTTACTTAAATGAATTACAAAAAAAAAAAAGATCTTAAGCTTTTTTCACATCTTAGCTTCCTTGCCAACAGAACCCAATTGCCTTATACCAGATCGTCAAGTGAGGAAAAAATGAGAAAATGGGTGTTCCCCTCAAATATCCTGAACAAAAAAAGTCACTTTATCATATAGAATAATGTGTGTGTCTATATACATACACACTCTCTCTATATATATATATATACACACATATATACATTATAAATATGCATAAACACATTTTCATATATAAATACATTGTGTATATGTATACTTTATGTACTTACTTATTTATATATATATATATGAATGCTCACAGGCACATACACAAATGTTTACATGTGTATATTTTGTCATATGTATGTAAAACCCCATTTCTTTGTGCAGAGCTGGGTGCTGTCTTTCAGGTAAAATGTGGTTTTTTTTTCTTCCCCTTCCAGTTCTGATGGAAGAGATGACAGGTGCTACCAATGGCAACTTTTTAACCCTCTGACATTGTAAAGAAGATGGCAGAAGCAGATCGGATGATAAAAGAGATGCGAAAACTGAAGCTGGACAAACAGCGAAGGGATGCCGAGGTCGAGAACGAGGAGGCTAGATCGAGTAAGAGTTGGCTGCTTTTCCTCTTCAGAGCTTGTATGTCTTGTCTGTCAGGCTCTTGACTCGTGGAGGACAGTTTGAGATGGGCTTGCGTCTGTGCTTGCAAAAGGCCTCATCTGGTGCTAGGGAGTGAAGCTGGCATTTAGCTTTCCAGGGGCAATTTTCAAATCCATGTCCATGTCTTATGAATCCTGGCCTTGTGCACAGGCCTGGCTGTTGGAAAATTAACCCAGGGTCAGTGCAGGTGAAAGCGCGTGTGTAACTCTGGTTTTACGTGCATTGAGGGGAGGTGTCGGAGTGGGAGAGTAGGTGTGTGCATGCAAGCTTTTTGGTTTTACAGAGCATGCATGTAAGTCTTTGGACATAATTTACACCCTTCAAAGAGATGGAACTTTACGCGAGTCAATATGTGCGCATGGCTAGGGCAATTACCCAACTATTTTCTAAGTGAGAACTTACTGTGCAAGTTTGCTGTGAAATTACTCTGTTAGGTGTTTAGCACTATCGGGAAGATGCAATACCAATTGCTGTGGCCAGTGCATGGCTTAACACACGATTGAACGTGCATTTTGGACGTGCGTCCATAACTCCTGATGCAATACTGGGATTAGCACATCCAAGACGCGTATCTAATCGATGGAGTAGATAATAGTGCTCATCACATGTAAATTCCATGTAGATGAGCACTATTAGCAAATCCATGCGATTCAAAACATTTCACGAGCAGCCAGTGTGCCCATTGCAATGTGGCAAATTTTATGCCAGCCCCAGGCTGGCATAAAGAGTATGCCACGCTCAAGGGCTCACTGGAAAAAGAAAAATTCCTGCTTTCTGTGGTTCCTGATACTAAGTAGAAGGAAACACAGAAAGCAGACTGAAGTAAAAAAAAGTCTTGAAGAAAAAAGAATTTGGCCGCCCAATATAGATGCACAAGATAGATGGTCCAGGCAGTGTATCTTGTGCACGTATCTTGTGCCGGTAGCAATGAAAACGGATGTTTGTATTGCGCGTCCATTTTCCCAGCCTGCACTGACAGCCACTTCTCCTGGGCGCACAATGCTGAGGAGGCATTAGGGATGCACAATTTTCCCTAGCGTCAACTTTTTAGCAAGACTCCTTGTTTAAATAATGCATCTTGTGCCCAGGAGAGGTGGCTGGGTGCACCTTAGAATTGTGGGCACTCAATCATGAGTGCCCGTTTTTACGCAAGCCAATATTGCATCGGCCTGAATGGATACTGTTGGAAAGTTACCCTCTCTGAGGAGAGCAAATTTAAACTCTCGTCCTAAGAAGAGTGCAATTTAATTGACTTCTTTTAAGAAATTCTATCTGACACTTCTTTTTTTTTTTTTTTTTTTTTTTCCTATTACCACAGTACTAAACCGTGTAAGGAATGAACTGCAAAAGAACCACAATCAGAACAAGGCCATTGTTAAAAGTCTGAGAGACTCATTAAATGAGTACAACTCCAAAATCAGTGACCTTCGGGAAGCCCTGACTGACGCCTCTAAACAAACTGAGCAGGCTAATAACATGAACAGAGACAATGCAATCCTGTTAGACGATTACAAGGTAATTTTATATGTACTGCAGAACAACAGCATAGAAAGTAAGGCACATGGGACGTGTGCAAGGATTGTTAGGTGTATTGGAGTCTATGGTGCTTGAGAACCTGCTAGAAAACCTTGTAATGTACCGTATTCTCCAATGAGGACTTTTTTACAGGGACAAAATGGCAAAATAAGAGGTCAGTTTTCAAAGCAATTTATGGGACTAAAGAATTTTAGCTGTGTTAATGGACTGTCCTATCGTTTGTGAATCAGTTGTCATTCTTGTTGTAAGCAGGGTGACTTTGTCTTGCTCTACAGCCACCTTTATGCTAGAGCATCTCCCCGACCGAGCCACTGGTTTCAGTAGGCAGCAGAAATGAGCAGTGCAGCTGCCTGCTCTGTGCTATCCAAACCATCACAGTACCTGCAAAAACATGGGTTAATGAGCCAAAACCTCAAGTCTGATGGGGGGGAGGGGAAGGAGAGCATTTCCTAAGGATATAATTAAGACATGGTGAGGCAGCTTTCTTCTTCAGTTGACTCTGCAAACCTGAGAGCGAGTGCAACAGTTTTACCTGTCTGGAACAGTTCTAAGCCTCATGTTTTTTTTTTCCAGGGTAGCAGTTTTGTTTGTGGTATCGTGTGGGTTTGTCCCACGTAAGCATTATCACAGACAAGACGTGCGGTAAAAGGAGGGTGTGAATCTGTTTGTATCATTAACCTCTGCAGTCAGTAAGATTCTCGTGCCCTGGTATGGAATGATATTTTTAAGCCGATAACATGCAAAGTAGCTCAATAATTACTAATGCTAGTAAAATCTTAAAATGATTTTACTAGTATTAGTTTTATCCTTAACATCTTTTAGGAAATCTAATGACTTAGTTAGCTGGCTGTATATTTTTTACTTATTTAATTTATTATTGTTACTATATTGTATTACATTTTATTATTATTTTACAGTTTTACCGTTTCTATTTTTATTTTTCTTAATTGTGAACCGTTGTGATGGAATGTTCCAAACGACGGCATATAAGAGTCTAGAAAGAAAGAAAGAAAGTAAAAACCGCAAAATTTTGTTTCAGAAAAGAATCAGAGATATGAATAAACAACAGGAGGATGTTGCCGATCATCTCGTGGCCGCCGAAGCCACCCTTACGCAGACAAACAGCCTGTTCCACTTACTGGAGAAGAGCAAAGAGGTGCGTGAGAACAAGTTATGCTATGAATTCAAGCAACTGAAATGTCTGGTATGTGTTTAAGGCGACCTAAACAGCTTCCCCCATTAGCTCCTGCAGAGCTCCTCAGGGAGGAGAGATTTTCGTTCCCAAACTCTTGCTTGGCAGGAGCTGAAGCCATGCAGTGTGTAGAAGCAAATGCTTGCGATGGTCATGACTACAGTAGGGGGGGGGAGGGATGAAAAACTGACAAGGAAAAAAAAAATCATCTTTGAACACAGTGTTCGCCGGTGGCTGCCGCACATCACAGAAGGTGTCACCTTGCCTTTGAGGCAGCAAACGCCCACTTACTGGGGCCTTAGCTGGCTCTTGATGATTGCAGCGCTTGACTGCTTGTATCTGACCAGCAGGGTTCATTGATATCAGAAAAAGCCATGAGAAGACTCATTCTGCTATGCAGGCAAATCCCTCGGCTCTCCCCCTCCCCCTACCCCCACATAAAAAAAAAAAAACAGACCTGAATTTGGAGCATGATAGTTTGGTCCTAATGTGCACGAATCAAACAGGATTCCTTTTCTTCACAACCCAGGAATATGAAAAGCTAGCTGCTCAGTTAGATGGAGCAAAACAGGAGCTGAGTGATAAGGTGAAGAAACTCTCCCAGTCTGCGAGCAAGGAGCCTCTTGTGGTGTTGGCGGAGAAGCATGCCAAGTCATTGCAGGACCTGGCAAATCAACTGGATGAGTAAGTGCCTCTCGCTCTGCACGTATGTGTTAAAGCAGAATCTGTTTGTTCACAGAACGTAGACTGAGCGCCACCACGTTACAGGTGTCTGGGCAGAACGATGCACCTTAACTGTGCTTGGACATACAGTGAGCACTGGAAAGGGTTCACCTGAGTTTCACAGCGCCCTCATTTCTCTTTCCAAATGAAATAAAGGGAGGCTTATTCCATGAAATGGCCTGCACTCCAGAAACAGCGCATTACTTTTAAGACTTTAATTCATTGCATCCCCAGAACTACATCCTGTTTCGGGTGACTACTAGTGAGATGTGTTCAGAGTGAGCTGAGCCAGGGTCGTGCACAGAGTTGGGAGCGAGGAAACTGTCCGCCCCTCAAATGTTTCTGTCCTCCCGGCAAAATCGCCTCCCATGCGGCCGACACCCATCTTCAGCATCTCACACTCTACTGACTACTGAGGCTGAGAGCGTCTCAGGGGGTGGCACTTCTAGGTCAGGATGACTCAAATCACTGAACTCCAAAGGTCACCCCTGAATTCAGAAAATGTATTGCAGGGCCAGACCTCTCCCAGACAATTGATTTGGTGCATCGCAACCAAGATTGCATAGCATCACTGTGCAAGCAGCCAGTAGCATTGCAGCCATTCCTATACCTGCTTTACTCTGACATTATATCATCTAGCCAAAAATCACAAAAGGTATCACCAAATTTTCTTTCCAAAATGCTCTTCACCTTTTAGCCAAACTGATCATATGAAATAAATTTTTGTGGAAAAACGGGACCGCATCAGCAAGCCTTTGACGGCGTGCTCAGTAACCTCACTGAGCCGTCAAGTCTTTTCAATCATTTGCAGCCCGTCAGAAATTATTTTGCCAAAATGATACACCATCCGATGTTCTTAAACATAATAATTGTATGGATATTTGTATCAATGTTCAAATATGCCCTTATAATAAATCTTATGGTAGTTGTGAAATCATTTTCTGAGCACGTCGTCAAAGGCTTGCTGATGCGGTCCCGTTTTTCCACAAAAATTTATTTCATATGATCAGTTTGGCTAAAGGTGAAGAGCATTATGGAAAGAAAATTTGGCGATACCTTTTGTGATTTTTGGCGTTTTGAGCGAATAGGTTTGCAGCACTGCTCTTTGTTATCTGTGATTGTATCATCTAGACCAGAGGCTCCCAAACCTGTCCGGAGGACCCCCCAGCCAGTCAGGTTTTCAGGATATCCACTATGAATATGCAAGAGATAAATTTGCAAGCACTGCTTCCATAGCATGCAAATTTTATCTCATGCGCTTTCATTGTGGATATCCTGAAAACCTGACTGACTGGGAATCCTCCAGGACAGGTTTGGGAGACTCTGGTCTAGAGTAAAAAAAAAAATCTGTTCTGTTAAATTAATATTATTGTAATTTCTAGGATTAGCTGACAAACATTTCAGTATTCCTATAAACTACGATGCTTACAAGTACTTGAAAAATCATTGCAGAAGAAACTAGGAAGGCTTTGTTTGATACACTTGCCTTGCAGTACTTCTAGCTACGTTTCTTTGTTCAATTGTGCAGAATTAAGAAAACACTAGCAGTGATGAGCTGGTGCGCTGCGCAATGGATGCAGCTACGGCCTACGAGAACATCGTTAATGCCGTCAAAGCAGCAGAGGAAGCAGCCAACAAAGCAGCCGGTGCAGCCAGTTCTGCCCTAAAGGTAAGCGTGACATAGCCAAGGCTGCTGCTTCCGCTAGATTAACTAGTTGGGGGGAGGGGAGGTCTGCAAAGACCCTGCCAACATCTGGTGGGGCCCGTCCTGCCAGCAGCAAAAGAGAGAGGGGCCTGAAGCCACCAGCGGAGATCATCCTGCCGGCAGCCAAAGGAGAGGCGTGGGGCGGCCGGCAGAGCCCATCCCGCAGGCGGCATAAAAAAAAGGAGGCGACATTACGAGTACAATTCCCGAGCTGATTTTCAAAAAGCCCTTTTGCACACACACAAAACTGCGTTTTCCAAAGCATAAACGCTTTGGAAAACGAAATTTTTTTTGTAATTTTTTCTTCCTTTTATTTTTATTGATTTCATATTTATATTTTATGTTTGTAAACCGTTTTGACCAAGCCATTGTAAAGGCGGTATATAAACACTTTAAAATAAGTAAATAAATGAAATACTCCTATAAAGGCGTTAATGAAGTGACAAGCTGGTTGTTCAGCTTGCCTCATCCTCAACATGACCTTCAAGGATGGGGGCTTTTAACTGAATTTTAACTATTTTCCCTATGTCTCATGTTATGAGATTTTCCTCATGTAAGCAAAGGGGCTCTCTGTCATCAAATCATAGTAATGCTGAAAAAAGAAAAAAGAATAACAAACAAATAAAAACCTATTGTTCTTTAGGTATAAGTGCTAGGTCCTCTTTCCATCTTCTGTCGGCCAACCCCACAGACCTGCCCTTTCCACTGTCACTGCCACCAAGAATCTCAGAGGGCAGGCAGTGATGTCCCAATGTCCCCAGCAAGTTTGTGTGAAGTCCAATACGGGGAGGGTTCAAGCAGCTTTATTGCCGTCGACCAGCATTTTAAGAGCACTCGGGCCCTTCTGACCTTTCACAAGGCTTAACCTTTCATTCTTTATTTTCAGACCGTAGAGAGAGAAGATCTGCCTGGAAAAGCCAAGACTGTAAATGCTGACTCTGCTAAGTTGCTGGATGAAGCCAAGAAAGCACGAAAGACGTTACAAAGTAAGGTGGAAACCAAAGCAACGCCATATTGAAATATTGCTTTCTCGTAGCCTTGTAGCAGTCGCACACGTTTTTATTGTTTTATATAACGCCATTGTAGGACACAGAGAAATAAGTAAGATATTCTAGATCTTACAACGCTCTTGCCTCATAGTGCACAAGATTAGGCATAAAAATATGTAAGTAGGAGGACTTCCATTTGTGCAGTAAGGGGTTGATTTTAAAAGCAGCCTGTGTCCATGTGAGTATGCGGTTCCCGGCACGCGCACATGCGTGTGCCGCTTTTATAACGTGCTAGCAAGCACATGTTATAAAGTCCAATGGCCGCGCGCATGTGCAGGCGGCCCGTGACTCGCACACGCAGGGAGGGAATTTTCCAATTACGAACGGCCACGCGATTGGCCTTTTTCCCAGTTCTTCCTAGTCCACTCCATTTAAGGAGCGGACTAGGAGGAAACTTCCTTACCCCCCCCCCCCCGCCTAACCTTCCTCCCTTTTCCTCTCTCCTCCCCGCCTCCTGAACCTAACATAACCCCAAATTTTTATTTTGGTACTTACTGCCCCTCTGGAGTAGAAGTAATCTCCACACACCGGCTGGCTGCCTGCGCGGGCTTCCCTGGCCCTCCCCTCCCCGTCTAGGCTCCGCCCCCCAGCCTGCCCCTTTGGAGAGGCCCGGCACTTTGGCGCGTAACAGGGTTTACGCGTGTGGCCGGGCCTGTTGTAAAATGCGTGTGGCAAGCGCAAGGCCCGGCCATACGCGTAAACCCCAAAATTTACATGCGTAGCCCATTTAAAATTTACTTGTATGTGCATAAGCAGCTCTTTGGCCAAATGTATGCTGCTTTAAGTGGTGATCTTCATTACTGAAATGTCCAAAGAAATGGGTAATAGATCCATTCCAGCAATGTGGGCAGATCAAGCTAGTAAACCTAAAAGAACAAGTCCAGAACTGGCAGCAGCAGAGAATGCGAGCTTGATAGAGGACTGGCTGCAGGGGTAGAACATTGAAAGCACCACTAACTGTAGATGCTTTGGAAGCAATCCAAAAGCTTGTGGAGAAGCTGCCGGCTCATATTTTGGAGAATTTGGACACAAAACTTGAAACTGTGTAGTGAATGAAGTTTCTCAGCTCATTAAAGAGAGAGAGAAGACAGCATGGAGAGACAAGACAAAGCAGAAAGCAGGATAAGTGAAACTGGAGTTTATTTAACAACTGCTAACCAGAAAACTGACATGTTTGGAAGGAAGATATAACGTTTTTTGTTGGATTTTTGAAATGACCTAGAAACTAGGGAGCCACAGGAGCAATTTGCAGATTGTGGGGCTCCATGAAAAAGCTGAAGGAAATGAACCAATTCAATTCTTCTCTGAATTTAACAAGAGATCCTAAGTTTAGCAGCCAAGAGAAGGGCAATAAAAATGGATCATGCTTCTAGATCACTGGTCCCGTTCCAGAAGATGGCAGATGGCCATGAGCTATTATTCTCTGGATCCATAATTCTTAGGACAAATGTCTTATTCCCAGTGCAGCATGATGTAAAATAGAAGTCCTTTGTCTGGGACAGAAGATCTTTCTGTTTCAGGATTCCTCTTCTGATCTATAGAGGAAAAGGGAAGAATTTCAAGAATTGAAATGGGAGAAGTTAGATCCCAAAATCCCTGCCTAGCTCAAGTCGAGAAACAGAGAGAGATCTGCTTTGAAGCACTTAAGGATGCAGAAAACTATATTCGGACTCTAATGGCTAACAACTCAAGAATTGACTGTTTTCCCTTTCAGTTTTGGGAGCTTTTCTGACTCTGCTATGAGAGATTTTTTTTTTTTTCCATTCTCTTACCCTGTTCTCGAGGTGGAAAAGTTGCTAAGATGGCGGATCTGCAGTTATTCTTTACTTAAGAGCCTCCACAAGTAAAGGGCATCTCACTTTGCAAAAAAGCCCGTGTGCTGATAAGCTTTCTATCTTCTGTTTTGTTCAGCTCCTGCTTTTGGGTTTTCCTCTTTGGTGTGTCACTTTCACTGTTTTGCATTTTCGCTCTTTAAGCAATTCTGTGAGTGCAGCGCCACACTTCTTTGCTGTAATGTATAGTGTATGGTTGATTGCTGCTGCTGAGGAGGAGGAGGGAGGTGGATAAGACCACTTGCTTCTCTGTGAGGCGCTGGAAGGGAACCAGGTAATATAACCATTTTCCTGCTCTGCTCTCTGGCTTGTGCCTATTTGGTGCCTCACTGCTGGTTCTTTTTGTTGTTGCTATGCAAGATCTTAGAATAATTGTTGAGATTTTCAGCAAATTTTGTAATTATTTAGGGAGACTGGTGC